>NC_056033.1:16399642-16718529 GCF_004379255.2 Salvia splendens
TGACCCATTCCTTGGGCGGCACAAAGTTTTATGCAATTTTATTTTGTGTGTTAAGTGGATAGAGTAAACTAAGAGAGAGAATAAAGTAGAGAGAAATGTGTTTCCATTTATAGTAATGTCTCATCTTGGATGAGACAAACTAAAAAGGAAAGTGAGTCATCTTTAGTGGGACAGAGGTCCTACTTTAAAAGTAGGACTTAATACCTACTAACTTTTTCAACCCACTTTCTATTACATTTCTTAAAATTCTTGCTCAGTCAAATCGTGACAAAATTGAAGGAACGGAGGGAGTAGTAAAACTCATACACATTACATGACTCTGTGTGTGTGTGTATTTTTCACCTTCATCTCGTGAGGCTTTTGACGATTATAATTTAGACGTTAAAAGCGTTAATTTGTTTTTGATTAAAGTCATCATGCATAGAAATAACTCGATCCATAAGTCAAATAATTTCTCTCATCCAATCCAACCATAATGATTCCTCTAGAGTCTATATGCGTTACACGTGCCAGTTCAACTAGTTTTGCAAAATATATCAAATTTAATAGGTTAATTATCAAGTAAATTATCATAATTTGAAGTTAATTTGTTTCAGAGAATTTGAATTGTTTGCAAGCAAAGCTTAAATTATAAGTACATTTATTAATTACTGTGATAATTGAGACTGTGACCCTTCTTACTATGGATTTATGTCACCAACTAAATCACATCAGAGTAGATATATTAGGGGTGGAAAATCGTGCGTGTCGGGTCGTTATCGTGTCGACACGATAACGACACGAACACGATAACAGCAAACACGAACACGACCCGTTAAGAAAACCTCAAACACGAACACGAACACGACACGAAATCCTCAGACACGAACACGACACGAACACGACACGAACCCATTAACGACACGAACCAATTTGGGTCAACACGACACGATAACAACACGTACACGAGATGACACGATAACGACTCGATAACAACACGACCTGATAACGGTTAAACCTATTAAAAATGAAAATAATAAGAATTAATAATATTAAAATATTATTTGTTAACGGATAACACGAACACGACACGAACACGACACGAACACGTATTGTTAACGGATAACACGAACACGACACGAACACGACACGAACACGACACGAAATTTTCGTGTCCTTAACGGGTCGACCCGATAAGGACACGAACCCAATAAGCTCTGACCCAAACCCATTATTTTCGTGCCGGTTCGTGTCGTGTTATCGTGTCGTGTCAAAAATTGCCGGCCCTACTAGATATACATATGATCGTTCTAACTCTTATACGAGATGTCTGTGGAGTCAATATTACTGGTAAATAATAGTCAAATCCTTTGAAACGATTGGTTTTATAAAGTATGAATATATGGTTGCAACCAAAACTACCAACCTAATGTTAAAAATTATTTTAAATGGGATTAACATTTCATCAATTTCCGAGAAACGGTTCAACCACCAAATTAGTCAATAAATTAACCTGAGACGTACGAATAAAATATAATTCATGTAGTTAAGTTATATATATGCGATCATTTGAAATTAAGAAAATGGCAAATTGCCCAAAATATCACCAAGTTTGTTCAATCAAAGCAGCTTTTATATACTCTATATAATCAATTATACTATGCCTTTGACATTTTAATTACAGTTAATATTGATAAACATCTAAAATCCATCTAAATTATTGCAATTGAAAGTTTAAATTAGATGGATAGAGTATATAATGATTTTACAACGACGTAGTATTAAAAAAGATGATTTTATATAGTACTCACCCATTGCATTCAAGATGTCCAATTTTTCTTTTTAGTTTGTCTCACTCAAAAAATGCTCACTTTCTATATTTGAAAATAAATCTCTCTGTCAACTACTCATACTTTTTCTCTCTAATTACTCCATCTGGCTAACAACTCTTCATAAAATCTCATGTCATTCAAGAATATGGATATCTTGAGCGGACCAGAGGGAGTACTCCATAACCTAAGACAAAACATATGATATTATGTCAAATCCAAAATTCAACTACTACTCAACTAAATCAAAATAAACTTTCAGTATATATATATATATATATACAACTATGCAAGATTGTGTGAAATATGCAGAGAGAGCAATGGCTAAGGCAAAGGAGAAGATGCTGAAATTTCTATTGCATCTCCCAAAGCCAAACATGATGTTGAGGAAGAACAAAGTGGGCCCAATGATCTCTCCTCCTATCCAAAAACAGAACGAAATCCTTCTCGAGAGAGAAAACAGCCTGAGCTTCGGTGGTCGCGACGGCGAATATTTGCAGGCAAGGAGGGTTGTTCTGAGCAGCTACCATCTCATCAACGGTGGCACCAACAGAGACACCTTCAAGCAGAAGATGAAGAGCTCTTTCAAGGGCGTGAGCCGCCAGGCCGGGGCCGCAGTTCGAACTAGGGTTGGGGTTAGGGTTTACAGGGTCACGGTGGCTTGCCCGTGGAGTGGAAGAAGCGGTGAACTAGTTGCTTTTAGGTGTTTTCTACCACACCTTAAATCAGCAAAGAAGCCTTCTTCTTGCATGTGACACGTATTATACTCCATATGTCTAGTAAAAGATGTCACACTTTCCTTTTTTAGTCTGTCTGATATCACATTTTCATTTTGAAAAAAGTTCTCTGTTGTAATTAACACACAAAACAAAATCTCCTAAAGTCTCGTGCCACGTGCCATATGCCATGTGCCATGTGCCACTACCATAGATATTTGTATCATTGTTTGGATGTAATATTCATATATGTACGTCTAAAAATGTCATCTACAAAAATATAGTGTATTAGAGTGTATTTTATGTGTGGATTTTTCTATCATAGCCCAACGCGATATTGGGCTAATCAGTGTAAAACGGACCTCTCTCATCATGGGTATTTGATGAGACAAAATCGTTTGTTATTTATCATATATTAATTATAAGTATAAAAGATATTTTGGCTTTCAAGGATATAAGTCGTCACACGTCATCTTGCTATTTTATTCTCTCACAACCACACCCTAATAAAAATGTAATTCTCCCAATATATGATGTGGTGTGGTGTCCACCCGAAAAACGCAGAAATATTTATCGACTACGGTTAAAATTTTTAAATTTTATTTTAAAATATATTTTTAAATAATTTAGATTATTTATAGGAGCTTTTATATAATAATTTACACTAAACAAAAAACTTAATTAAAAAAAGTTGAAAAAATAATTTCAATGAGGCCTTCCTCCTTATCACTTGGGTCCGCCCATGGGTGTCCACTTGAAACAGCTGTGCCAAGCTTGTAAATGCAAAATGTGATTCACCACCATACACTTTATTGTAGTACATCATTATTAATAGCTGTGCCCAAATATTGTTTGATGATGCTGACATTTCACCAGACCTCAAAATTATGGGGATCATACTAGTATATTGTAAAATAATTTTTTCAGCTATTTTCTTTAAAGAGAACTGAAATCATCATTTAATTTAACCTTTGCATTAAACATGGAGTATAATATGAAGAATAACTTAATTAGTTGCCTCATTTCAAGAAAAAAGACCAAATTTACCGTTTAATTTGATATATTTACAAGATGTTCTGTCATCTTTGTATAATTATTATAAATTGAATAAATTATTAAAAGAAAAGGTAAATATTATCGCCTTATATACACCTAGATTCACCTTCCTTGAACGTAAGCACCCGTTTGATAAATTAGTAATACCTAGATATAGATATTTACATGACTATTTCTAAGTGTTTGGTATCATAGTTAATCTATCATATAAGTCTGTGTTATTCTCTATGCTCCATCCAAGCCTCGCAGTTTTTTTTTCTCAAAATACAAGGATATGTTTCTTACAAATTTGGTCGGATAACATTTCTGCCTCATTTCTTATCTAACAAATAACAATGAAAAAACCATCGTCTGAGCCAGGGACGGACCCATGAATTTATACAGAGAGGGGCAAAGTTATACATAAACAAAATTAAAGAGTTTTAACAGGGGCAAATAGTGAGATATTAAAGCAAATTAATTTTATAATGTATAATTTTTATATATGTGATGAATTTTGAGGTGGGGCATTTGCCCATACTAGTTATGAGCTACATCCGTCCCTGGTGTGAGCTGATATTGACACAAAGCCTACATTTTTTTTTTCTAATTTTACAAATCTTCTTAAATCATTATGGAATAAATTGGAAAAAGACAAAATGGAATAAATTGGAAAAAGACAAAATGCGAGATTTACGCAGACGTGCTACTTGCCGTCTAAAGCGTATCACATTAAATACAAAACATAATGAGAACACAAATAATACAGTAGATTAAAAAAATATAAAATTAAATTGAAGAAAAACGAACCACGCAGCACAAGTGTAGTAAGCTTTTTGCATAATTTTACATGTTTAATTTATTTATCAAATTTCTTTCCTTTTTGGGAAGACCAACTACCCTTCATGAGTCCAAGTTATTATTAAAAGGGGTATGGGATATTTCTATATATGAGAAGGCAGAGTTCAAAAATCGAACTAATTGTTAGTATAAGATATTTGTGTTTTCTCTAAATCCTTCCATAACTAAATCATTTAAAGAAACATGTAGCTTTTAATATCAAACTTAGTTATAAATATATCATGCAAAATGGAGTAGTAGGCAAAAGATAATTCAGGTATGCATGAATATACATTTAGTATAATCAAAAGTATAATTTCTCAATTTTTAGGTTTTAATCCATTAGTAGTGAGATTGTCTTTCGGCCACATGTCCACACAATGACTACAATTAACCTTATTTTTATTGAAGTTTTTTTTATATTAACACAAAATCCTTTATTTTCCTCATTTTCTAAACAAATATCTTCTAACTGTGTGGTTCATAATTTACTTAAACCACAATTTGACTCAAAACTATATCTTATCCTCATAGATTGAACCAAGTCTCCCCATGTCTCCTTCAAATAAATAAATGTGTGCAAGTAGGGTTGAGCAATTAAATGACCATGTAAATGAATCACCAAGTAATAATAAATTTCCCATAAATTTATTAAAATTCAAATAAATTCTGGCCACTAATAGCGTCCTCCTCTCACAGCCACACATGCAAAAAGTCCATTTTCTCTCTCTTCCCCACGCAGTGCCGCGCTGTCTCAACTACGTTCTAGCATTTGATACGCGAAATCTAAAGCCTTATCTTCCAATTCAGTTTTCCTCCAATCAACAAAGCTTCTCTATTTCCTTCCAAGATTCTTCCTTTTATAACTCTTTTTTCATCTAAAAAATACATTTCAGTTACTTGAGCTTTTCATTGTCTGAATTCTTGATTTCAATCAGAAGATCTTTTGACCTTTGACAAGACCCCTCATCAAATATCTGTTTTGTGAGTGAAATTCTCTGCAAAAGATTGTTTTTTTGTGGGATTTCAGCATATGGGATTTTGTTTGTGGTGCAAATTGTGAAGAGGGTTGTTGTAAAAATCCGATCTTTGATTGTGAGAAGATGAAGATTCAGTGCGATGTGTGTGAGAAGGCGCCGGCGACGGTGATCTGCTGCGCCGACGAGGCGGCGCTGTGTGCGAAATGCGACGTCGAAGTTCACGCGGCGAACAAGCTTGCTAGCAAGCACCAGAGGCTTCTGCTTCAGTGCCTCTCCAACAAGCTCCCTCGTTGTGATATTTGCCAAGTATGCAAAATCTTGATTTTCTGCACTAATTAGTTCATCCCTTTTGCTTTAATTTGTATGATTTTTCTGCTGAGGGTTTCAGGATTCTGTTTTTTTGAGTTTGAGTTTGATTAAGTAGTTGTTTGATTTGTGAGATTGGCTTGTTTGATTAGGTGGGAGTTATAAGTTGATGGCCCTTAATTTGTGCACCATAATCTTTTGTCTAATCATAGGATTTGCATATGATTTGCTTTGTTAATTTGATGTGATAATACTTCAAAGTGAAGATAAAAGGAGATTTTTGAGGTGTTTTCAAATTAAATCCTTCAAGATTTAATCCATGTATTGGAAAGAAGCATACCTTAAAATTGGATATTAGGCTATTTTGATCACATCTACCTATTATAAAGGAAATTCTATGTGTACGTTCTTTTTTTGGTTACAAGAAGATTCCCTATGTCCTATTTTATCATTGTTTTCGATCCGATCCGATCTTCTCTAAAGACGGCCTTTGTGCTGCTCCGCGAGCTAACTCCCACTTCTGCTTGACTACGTGTAGGAAAAGCCGGCCTTCATATTCTGTGTCGAGGACAGAGCCCTCTTCTGCAAGGACTGCGACGAGCCCATCCATTCAGCCAACAGCCGTGCTGCAAACCACCAACGCTTCTTAGCAACTGGGATCAGAGTGGCTTTAGGCAACGCCTGCAACGAGGGTAATGTCAAGAGTGAGTTGGACCCGAAGCCCCCAAAATCAATCTCACAACAAATTGGTCAGAAATCCACCCCACTCCATGTTTCTGGACTCACATCTTCGTCGTGGGGTGTCGATGAACTGCTGCAGTTTTCTGACTACTCTTCATCAGATAAGGTAAG
Source organism: Salvia splendens (assembly GCF_004379255.2). Classification (NCBI taxonomy): domain Eukaryota; kingdom Viridiplantae; phylum Streptophyta; class Magnoliopsida; order Lamiales; family Lamiaceae; genus Salvia; species Salvia splendens. The sequence goes on from NC_056033.1 coordinate 16,406,180, forward strand.
AATATCCACTTTTCAGAGCGATTATTGTAGAAATTCAACTCCAAAATCATTTTTTTGATTAATATATAACACTAGAAATCAAGAATACTAATTCGCCTGTTTCATTCATATTGTTCACGTTTGTGTTGATCAGAAGGAGCAGCCAGACTTCACTGAGCTCGACTGGCTCACAGACATTAGCTACTTTGGCGAGCAAGTATGTCCGGAGGTTTTATCAGCAGCAGAGGTGCCTCAGCTTCCGACGTCGCAGCCAAGTAGCATGATCTCTTTCAGGCAACCGAAATCGTACAGTCCTTACAAGAAGCCGAGAATTGAAGTTCTTGATGATGATGAGGAGTTCTTCACAGTTCCTGATCTTGGTTGAAATCTTGATGATCACAAAAATATGTCTCAACTCATAAACAAAAAGCTCATATATAGTTTGTTAGGCATATTTGTAGTGTGTAAATGAGATTTCTTGGATGCATGATGTAGTTGAATGATGTTTCTTGTGACCCTCTTCTCTTATATTTCACTTATTTGTTAGTACTTTATATCTTTGTAGGAGGTTATCTTTTGCTTTTTGTCTTAGTTTTGTACCCCTTTCTTGATGCACCCTTTTCTTTCATTTCTTTACATTGTTTCTTTTGAGATTTTGTTGTTGAGTTGTTATTAACCCTGTCATAGAGGAAAAATCAAGACTGGTCCAAGTGGCTTGTCTAAGACTAAAATTTTTGAATTAAATTCGTCAACAGAAAATATCAATTGTAAAACTTAGAGCATCCGCAATGGGAATCCGCAATGGGAGGTATTCTGACACACACCACCCCTCCTTGACCTAATTGGACAAAGACGGCCAAGGGTAAAGGCAAGCAACGAGGTGGCGGTTTGAGTAGTGCAACCCGATACTTGAGAAAATGGCTACAATGAACAAAGGTTTTTATTTGGCAATTTGTAGAAAACCATAAAACACTGGCACAAGCAGCACGATCTGCCACAATTGGAATAACTATAAGGACGAGTCAGGACATGAACCCAAGGTTTGACCCAATTTTGTTAATTTTGTGCATGTTCGTGTCTGGTTTGCGTGTTGTGCAAAAAATTGGCAACTCTAGGGGGGCTAATTTCATAAAGATTACTAAATTATGATATATGTATCAATGAAACTAAATGTTTGTGTTAAAATTAGTAATTACTATGTTACTAATCAAACTAACGAGATTATTTGATATAGCACTAAATGATTTAGTAAGGTGCATTTCATATAATCACTTGACTTGTATAGTTTCTGATTTGGTGATGTTTGGTTTATATATTTGATGGCTGTTTCATGCTTTTTCCTTTAATTAGATACGGTGAAGTTCAGTGTGATCATCAAATGATGAATGATGCATATTGTGTGGGTGAAAGTAATTCGCATAAAAATGTATGTGCTGCCACTATTTTTATTTTATAACAACTCACAATTTAGAAATGCCGAAATGAGTGAAATATAAACTCAAGAAAAATACAGAGAAATGCAAAAGAGAGGAAAAAAGGGTCGTTCATGGTTGAACCAATTTCAAAATTCTTAAAAAAACCAAAATGAAACTGTAATAAACGCAAATGGTGTGCCTATTTTCCGGTTTTGAGAAGCTGAAGCACGGCGGCAGGGGTAGGGAGAGCGGGGATGGCGCCCTTCTGGGTCGTGGTTATGGCGCCACAGGCACAGGCGTATTTCAACACTTCCTTCAACTTGGCCTCATCCTGCACGCACGAGGGACGAAAAGCTTTTATAGTCGTTCATACATACATACATACATAGGATGGCTGGATTTTACCTGGATGATGGAAAGGTCATCAACAATCTTTGCGAGGATGGCTCCCACGAAAGAATCACCTGCTCCGGTGGTGTCAACCGCGTGCACACCATAGCCGGCCACATGCCCTTTGAAGTTCTAAATTCCACCAAACAGTAACACACATTTTAGGTCAGATAACTCCATCCAGTCGCCACATTGACTAATAGAATAGTAGCGTACCTTGGCGTAGTAATTGCATCCCTTTTCGCCGAGTGTGACCAAGAGGAGCTTCAAGTTGGGGTGCCACAAGGACATTGCAGTTTCATCATCAATCTTGCTGCTTCCGGTGAGGAATTCAAGCTCGTCGTCGCTCACCTTGATCAGGTCCGCCTTGTTCCAGATACTCAAGATCTGCTCCTTGGCGTACTCGGCTGAAGGCCACAGGGGAAGCCGGAGGTTGGGATCATAGGACAGCAATGCCCCTGCTTTCTTAGCCTCCTCCATGGCCTTCATGTGGGCTGATCTACATGGCTCCACAATCAAGCTAATTGATCCGTAGTGGAAAATCTTGCCCTGCCCTCCAAAAATAATTACCACAATCAACCATTTTTCTATGCAAGCAAAAATGCTTCACCAATATTCTAATGTCACATTCTCATATATATGTAGATTCCAAAAAATTACAAATGAAGTCTATATCATTGGAATCCGATATTTTCAGATTTCAACAGAACACAGATGAAAACAAATTAGTACTAGTTCCTTATTTTCTTGTGCCAATTTTGTGTGTGTGAAAAGAGCTAACCTAATCACATCACTCTTATGCATATTGTTACTCGTATCCATCGTTTATATTCCGTCCGTCCACCATTAGGAGTCCCGATTTACCATTTAGGCTTTTACTAAAATAGTAGGTAGATCTCACCATCTACTAATTCATTCTACTCACATCACCATTAAAAAGCCATTTTGACTCGGCACGTGTTTTAAGAAATTGTTTGACTTTGTGAAAAAAAGTAAAGGGAGAAAGGGAGTGGAATATGGAACCCATTTAAAGTATTAATTTTATATTAGATTGTGAGTGTAAAAAGTTGGTAGGATGTCGGATACACATACTAAAAGTGGAATAAAGTAAATGGTTCTATAAATCGTGGACAAACCAAAATGACAAAAGGGTTCTTTAAATGGTGGACGGGGAGTATAAAACTAATACTATATATAAATAGGTCAAACATTCCACTATCTTTTTCTATCCACTTTCTTTATATTTCTTAAAATTCGTACTGAACTCAAATAAGACTTTTAATGATGGATGGAAAAAGTACCTTTTTCTTACTAAACTAATACTACTACGTTTTTTCTTATTACTCGCACTTTTCATTTTCCGCCGTAAATTTGGGATTGATATTTTAGTATAATTAAATTAGAATTTTAAATGTAATGAGACATAACTTAATAAAGAGGCTCTTAACTTAATCTAACATATTAATTAAATACAATAATTCTAACTTAAACTAAAAATAATATAAGTAGTTTGAGACGAGCCGAAATGGAATAGTGCAAGTAACATGTGACGGAGGAAGTACTACTTATCAATCTAAATGAGAAAAAAATACACCCTCCGTCCCTGAAAATTTATCATTTATTTCCTTTTCATTCTTCCCTAAAATTTGTCCCCTTTCACTTTTAATACCATTTTTGACAGTGAACCCTATATTTCTGTAACTCATTCTCACTCATATTTTATTATAAAACTAATATATAAAAATAAGATAAATTAATCGAAACAACAATCCAATAAATCAGATCAAGATGAATAATATACGAAAATAAAACTCACAGATTTAATGAGATTAAGATTCAACTCCTCCGGCTTGAGGAGCATGTCAGCGCTGGGATTCCTGTAAAACATGAACTCACGCTCTCCGTCGTCGCGCAGCGTCACGAAGGCGAGGGCGGTGCGCGCGCCCTTATCGAAATTGATCCCCTCGGCGGAGACTTTGTTCTCCTTCAGGATTCCGGCGAGCATTTGCCCGAACTCGTCGTCGCCGAGCTTTCCGACGAACGCCGCCTTCCCGCCGAGCCTGGTGATCGCGATCGCAACGTTCGCCGGAGCGCCGCCGGCCGCCTTCAGGAACCCCGGCGCCTCCGCCAGCGACACGCCGGAAACCGTCGGGACGAAATCGATCAGCATCTCGCCGAAGCTCACCACCAGCCCCTGCCCCACACCTCCTGCATTCGCCATTGCTGTTGAGAGAGAAATGGGAAAAACTCTATATATATATATATATATACACAGTATAAGTGATTAACTGTGTGTAATTGCACGTTAGAGTGTGTGTAATTGAGAGGAAATGAGAATGGGGGAAGTGATGGAGGGTTTATATAGAGAGGGATGGTGGTTTGGATAAAAAAATAAAACATGATTAATTATCGTTGAATTTATTTTATTTAAATTCTGGTTGGTAATTGATTGGGTGGCGAAAATGATGGTTAATCCACTAATTAATTAAATAATGGCTTGCAGATGATTATTTTATTGGCTTGTGTTGCACGTAAAGGCTGGAACGCCGCAACAACTTATTTTTCTTTTCCTTTTCCTTTTCCTTTTCCTTTTTATGACACAAGAAAAATTTATTCAATGTACGTATTATTGAATTCACACTTATTTGTATTTTTATCCAATTAATTAAATCACATGTTTTTGGATAATTGGCTGGATTGGGATACCTGCATTTCCGTTTTTGAAAACATTATTGTTATTCTTATCCAGTTGATTGTTTAGGATATGATTAGCTGGTTTATTTATAAAAAGGGCAGCGATAATTAATGTACATAAGCACTAATGTAAAATTTAGTCAAAAATTAAATAAAGATATCGTTATATCACATTAAATAAGTTTTGATAAATGGATAACTTGAATCAAGAAAGTTTGGATTCGGTTAGTTCATTTTCCATGATTTATGGGATTAGCATTTAGAACGAATGGAGTTTCAATTTGAGGATAATTGACTAAATATGGATTTATTGTTGAGCAGGTTTAATTGTTAGTTTGAAAAGTAGGTACTGAATTATAAGTGTTTCCTACTATAATTCTCAGAGTTTAAGATTGAATTTTATCTATTTTGAATAGTTGACTTCGAATTAGCAGAAATTTGTTTTAAGGCTGGGTATTCGGTTTGTCGGTTCTTGGTTAAATTCTCAGAGTTTAAGATAGAATTTTATCTATTTTGAATAGTTGACTTCGAATTAGCAGAAATTTGTGTTATTGTGTATATTAATTTAGAGGGATTCTATGTCCTTTTCTTCAATTATATCGATCGGGGCAAATTTGACAATTGATTTGCATACATGTAGCACACCAATAAGATTACTTATATTTATGTACAAATTGAAAATAAGACATCGACATCCACATGTGTGATACGGTTGCCCATGAAACAGAGGCGCCGGCCGTCGCGGAGGCAGAGGACGCAGCAGCTGTTGCCCATGAAACAGAGGCGCCGGCCGTCGGGAGGCAGAGGACGCAGCGCTGCTACGGAAACACCTTCGCAGCAGCACAAGAAGACAGAGGATGCAGCAGTGCCGAGGACATTGAGGCCAAGGAAACGAATCAAACCGCCCGCGTAACCAGCTACGAAGCCTAGTAGGAGTCTTTTCTATTTTATATTTTATTTGCTTTAATTTAGGAATATTCTTGTTAATTTATTTATAATTGAGTCGGGCAAATTATAAGCCCCGTTCGGGTTTTCTTAGTTGGTTCTTTCCCGAATGTATTAGGATTAGGTCGAACCAACCCTAGGGTTGTTAGTATAAATAGAGCCTTTTGTCATTAATTGATCTATCTATGAAATAATATACTTTGGCTCAATTGCTTTTGCACCAAGAAACAAACCTTCAAGGCTGCCGACGAGAATTCCTCGCGCTCAGCCGCTCCCCTTTGCCGTCTTCGTCGCCGACCCAAACGTTGGGCGCTTGACAACGACGACACCGTTTCTTGATTGTGTGTGGGAATCGAACGTTGAGAATCGCATTATTAACAACCGCTGTCTTTCATTGTGATCTTACTATGGACGATCTAGCGCCGCCGACCGGCCTCCTTACCGGAGGCAACGCACTAGAGATAGTGGGCGATCAGAACCGCAAATTAACGCTGGGTGGTCGCCGTGGTGATGGGCCGCAGAAATCGCGGTACGATGAACCGGAGTCCAGCTCTACACCGCGGGATGTCACTGGGGCGTTCGACCCTATTCATGCGGGACTGGACAAGATTTTGGCCCGCTTCGATCAATTGGAGTTCAGAATCAATAAGTTAGAGGCTCCGCGAATGATTGATCCGGAACCACCCTATTTTTCAGATGACGGGGCCGTTGATGGGTATCGTTCCCACGGGGATGTGTGGCCGCCCGACGAGGACAATCCCCCGGTTTTCAATCACGTTCCCAAGCCGCGATCGGTACAGACGAGATGCAGGGTTCGCGCCGCAAGGTTCGGGCGCTGCCCCTTATCGCGCACGTCCTGCTCCTCGGCAACGGACGAGCTGGGATAGGCCGATGGCACGCGACACATCCGAGTTCGACAGGGGCTTTCGGGGGTATCGTCAACTGACCTCCTGGGACTCACCACTCAATCGCGTGAACCGCAATGGCCTCAAACCCGAGAGGCCGAAGGATCTTTCCATGAAGGCGCCGCGTTTCGATGGGTCCGATGCGACAAATTGGATTTCTCGTGTCGAATACTATTTCGACCATCTGCAGATGCCGGACTATGAGCGTCTTCACTATGTCGTGATGCTCTTTCAGCCGCCAGCCGCCGAGTGGATTTTTAATTACCGCACAAACAACCCGGTGGTGACATGGGAGGAGTTCTTGGAAGACGTGCACCACAGATTTGATCCATAGAGCTTCCGCAATTCCATTGGGCCGCTCTCCAAATTGGTTCAGACAGGATCAGTTGCCGAATACCATGATGCCTTTGAACGCTACCTGAATCGTGTGCAGGGCCTATCCGACGAGGCCCTAATCCCAATTTTTATAACTGGCCTGAAGGAAGAGAAGGTGGATTTACAACAACCCTGCTCGCTGGCGGAAGCTATATCTCTGGCCTTGCGGCTTGGGGTGTCGCGAGAGGAACGACAACCGTAGTCGAACCGTGGCAAGTGGACCGGCCGCAAAAACAGGGCCCCTACTTTCGGCCAGGGCCCGCAAACCGGCCAAGCAGATACGTCGGCCAAGGAGGCCGCAAGACCGAGTTTCAGACCGATTCGTGTTTCGAACGCGGAAAAGTCAGAGCGCTCAAGGAAGGGGCTCTGCTACCATTGTCCCGAGAAGTGGACGCCGGGCCATGTGTGCAAGCAAAAGATCCTGTCTTATGTGGGCGAGGATGACGACGACGACACGCTTGACGACCCTGATTGCTGTGAGGAGAGCGAAACGGTTATTGCAGCAGATTTGTCGCAACTCCATGCCTTAGCCGGCGGTACCAAGGGGCGACCGTTCAACGTTGTAGGGACTATTGCGAACACGACGGTCAGTATACTTATTGACACGGGCAGCACTCATGATTTCCTACACCCCCTGGTAGTGAAACTGTTGAAATTATCATTGACTCCCATTCGACCGTTTCGCGTGTATGTGGGCAATGGAGCGTCGTTGGTTTGTTCTCATATTGCACGCCGGACCAGGCTCTCTATGCAAGGGGTGGACTTCCTCATTGATTTACATATTATGGAGATCCACTGCCCCGATATTGTGTTGGGTATGGAGTGGCTGGAATCATTGGGAAAGGTCTGGGCCGATTTTGTTGGGAAAACTCTCGAGTTCACTTAGAATGGGGTCCGCGTGCAGTTACACGGCGTCCAACCCTTACCACGCCTCATCTCCCTGCAGTCCTTGGAAATGCTAACGTCCCACTCGTCGTCCCATGAGTTTTACGAGATTATTCGGGTAGATTCGACAGGGAGAGTACCAGGGCGCTTCTGAGGAAGATTTTCCTCCTGATACCCCGCCAGATGTACGGAGCGTGCTGGATCAGTTCCGCCAAGTTTTTTCTGTCCCGACTGGCATGCCGCCGCGGCGGGAGTTTGATCACCGCATCCATCTACTTCCGGACTCGAAGCCGGTCAATGTTCGCCCTTACCGTTACCCTTATTTTCAAAAGAATGAGATTGAGCGACAGGTGCGCGACATGCTCGACCAAGGGATCATTCAACGGAGCCACAACCCGTTCTCCTCACCGGTCCTCCTGATCCGGAAGAAGGACGGGACGTTCAGATTCTGCATCGATTACAGGGCCCTAAATCTAGCAACGGTTCCGGATCATTTCCCTATACCGACAGCGGATGAACTGTTTGACGAGCTTGGCAAGGCGAAATTCTTCACTAAATTGGACCTGCGATCAGGCTACCATCAGATACGCATGCACGATACAGATGTCTTTAAGACGACTTTCAGAACCCACGACTGTCACTTTGAGTTCTTGGTTATGCCGTTTGGCCTAACTAACGCACCGTCAACCTTTCAGGCTGCCATGAACAGAATTTTCCAGCCATTGCTTCGGAAATGTGTGATTGTCTTCTTCGACGACATCTTGGTTTACAGCCCCACGTTGGAGTCACACTGTTCTCATTTAGCGGACGTGTTAACCCTGTTGCAGACTCATCATTTCTTTGTCAAGCTCTCCAAGTGTTCTTTCTGCGGGACGACAACAGAATATTTGGGTCATTTAGTGTCAGACGGGATTTTGAAGGCGGACCTGGCAAAGATTGTAGCAATGACATGATGGCCACAGCCTAAATCGGTCAAGCAGTTGCGCGGTTTCTTAGGGCTAACAGGGTACTATAGACGATTCGTTGCTAACTATGCCTTGATAGCAGCACCCCTCACCGACCTACTTAAAAAAGACGCCTTCGGGTGGTCCCCGGCGGCAGAAATAGTGTTCTCGTCCCTCAAGCAAGCGATGACATCAGCCCCTGTCCTTAGCTTACCTGATTTTGACAAACAGTTTTGCATCGAGACAGACGCGTCAGATGTTGGCATAGGGGCGGTTCTCATCCAGGATAAACATCCAATTGCCTATTTCAGCAAGAAGTTGGGACCATGTCGCCGATTCGCATCGGCTTACCACAAGGAATTATATGCAATTGTTGTGGCCGTTCAGAAGTGGCGACAATACCTTCTTGGGCGTGATTTCATCATTAGAAGTGATCAAAAGAGCTTGAAGGATCTCTTGCAGCAGGTAGTTCAGACGCCTGATCAGCACCTCTATGTGCGAAAATTAATGGGGTATGGGTTCAGCATCGAGTATAAGAAAGGTAGCACAAACAAGGCAGCTGACGCCTTGTCTCGCCAAGACGAAGATGGCGACACCGCCGCCGAACCGAGGGAGTCGGACCCCGAGCAAGTTCCATCGGCCGATGCGGCTTTCTTCGCGGCCGTCTCTCAGCCGGTACCTAAAATATTGGAGTTACTCCTCTAGGAGACCACGCAATTAACCGACATGCGTGAGCTAGTCGACCAAATTGCGACGGGGTCGGCCCCGCCACATTTGTCTTTCACCGACGGCCTTGTTTATTTCAAGCGTCGAATCGTCCTCAGCACCAACTCCAAGCTTAAGAGGCCTCTCCTGACAGAACATCACTGCACACCAATTGCAGGCCACCCCAGGCACGAGAGGACTTTTCGCCTGTTATCTGCAGGCTTCTACTGGCCGAATATGCGAAAGGATGTGAGGAAGTTTGTCGAAGTGTGTGCGGTGTGTCAATCGACCAAGTACTCAACTCAGAAGGCGGCGGGATTGTTGCAACCACTCCCGGTTCCATCGCAGGTTTGGGAAGACGTTTCCATGGACTTTGTAATAATGGAGTGCTCATTTCAGTTGGAAGAAGAAGAGAAGAAGAAGGAAGCTCGGCTTTGAGCTCGGCTTTGAGTTCGGCTTTGAGCCGAGAAGACAGTTGGTCTTGAGCCGAGAAGCAAAGGAGTTCGGTTTGTGTACCGAGAAAGGAGTTCGGTTTGTGAATCGAGAAGGGAGCTCGGTTGTGAGCCGAAGAGAGTGCTCGGTTGTGAGCCGAAAAGAAAGTTCGGTCTTGAGTCAAGAATAGAGTTCGTCTTGAGCCGAAAAAGAAGAAGCAACAGTTCGGTCTTGAACCGAGAAGGAAGTTCGGCCTAGAGAAACTAGCCGTTGGTGCAGCAGTTAGTTAGCCGAGATGTAGCAGTTATTCTTCTTGCTTTCTTGATTCTTCTTGTAGTTAGTTAGTAGCAGTTGCTACTTGATTGTAGAGCTTTAAATAGCTCAAAACCATGTACGTAGTTAGTAGTGAAAATCAATAAAGAGTTTTCAAGTTTTCTCTCCAAGATTACCATCTTCGATACTCTAAGTGTGAGGGTGTGTTCTTCTGCATTGTGAGTTATCATACAACTGTGAGTGTGTGTGTGATTCACCTGAGTGTGTGAAAGTCTTGTGCGTATTGAATCCCAACAAGTGGCGCCGTCTGTGGGAAGGGGATATTGAAGCTGATTTGCAGAGGATCAAACGGTTTCAGAGATGGCAGCAAGGCTTGATGCAGAAAAGTTCACAGGCAAGAATGATTATAGCCTGTGGAAGATGAAGATGAAGGCGGTCTTGATTCAACAAGGCTTGGCCGCAGTTCTTGCAAATACAGAAGAGAAAGGAAAGGCTCCAATGCTTGATGATAAAGCTCAGGCAAGGATGGAGGAGATGCAGCTCAAGGCACATTCTGCAGTGATTCTGTGCCTTGGAGATAAGGTCTTGAGGGAAGTTCAAGAAGCCAAGACTGCGGTGGAGATCTTGAACAGGTTAGATGAAGTTTACCTGGCAAAATCTTTGGCTAACCGGCTGTATCTCAAGAAGAGGCTCTATGCCTATAGTTTTTCTGGTGAAAAATCTATCATAGAGCAGTTGGAGGAGTTCAATAAGATCATTGATGATCTGGGCTCTGTGGATGTTAAAATTTCAGATGAAGACAAGGCCATTCTTACATTGAATGCCTTGCCTAGCTCGTATGACCAGTTGAGTGATGCAATTATCTATGGCAGAGATAAGCCTATCACCTATGCAGAAGTCTACTCGGCCTTGATGGCTAAGGAACTCCAGAAGACTACCAGCAGAAGCTCTGCAAGCTCCAATGTTCAAGCAGCAGAGGCCTTGAATGTGAAGAAGTTCAAAAAGCAGAACTTCAAGAAAAAGTTTGAGGGCTCTAAACCCTCAAGTTCTGATGCTCAGAAGGAAACCAGAGCATGTTTTTGGTGCAAGAAACCAGGGCACTTGAAGAAGGACTGCCATGCCTGGAAGAGAAAACTAGCCTCTGAGGGCCACAACACTTCTGATTGTGTAGAGAGTACTGATCCCCCTGCTCAACTCATGAATGTAAGTGATAATGGGATCAGTCACAGGTGGATAATGGACTCAGGGTGCAGCTTCCATATGTGCCCCAACAAATCTTGGTTTCATGATCTTCAGGAAGCATCAGGGACTGTAGTTCTTGGAAATAACCATGTGTGTCAGATCAAAGGGATAGGGAAAGTGAAGCTAAGTTTGCAAGATGGCTCTATAAAGATCCTAACTGGGGTGAGGTATATTCCGGAAGTGAAAAGAAATCTCATCTCATTGGGAATGCTGGAGGAGAAAGGGTTCACCATATTGATGAGTCAGGGAAAGATGCTTGTGAAATCTGGGAATGCAGTGATGATGGAGGCTGACAGAGAGCACATTCTCTATTATCTGAAGGCTAAGGCCGTTGATGGAGAAAGCAATGCAGTGTCAGATGATTCCATAATGCTATGGCACAAGAGATTGGGCCATCCAGCAGAAGGAAGCTTGAAAGAACTCATCAAGAAGGGCCTGATCTCTGGAGATTTCAACAAGATGGACCCCTGTGAGCAGTGTATACTTGGAAAAGCAAAGAAGGCACCCTATCCTACAGGTATTCACTCTTCTACAGCCCCATTAGACTACATACATAGTGATCTCTGGGGCCCTTCACCTGTAAGCTCAATTGGTGGTGGGAAATACTACCTTGCTATTATTGATGACTACACTAGGAAACTGTGGGTGTATATACTGAAAGAAAAATCAGAGACATTCACAAAATTCAAGATATGGTGTAAAGAGGTGGAGCTAGAGAAGGGAAGGAGTGTTAAATGCCTAAGAACTGACAATGGCTTGGAATTCCTGTCTACTGAGTTTGATCTGTTTTGCAAAGAGAAGGGTATGAAGAGGCACCGCACTGTTCCTGGTAACCCCCAGCAAAATGGTGTTGTGGAGAGGATGAATAGGACTATCCTAGAGAGAGTAAGGTGCTTGTTACTCAGTTCTGGTCTGAGCAACAGATTTTGGGGAGAGGCTGTGTATACAGCAGCCTATCTCATAAATAAGTGTCCATCTACTGCCCTTAAGTCTGAGACTCCTGATTACATGTGGTATGGAGCCCATAGTGACTACTCAAAATACAAGGTGTTTGGGTGTGCAGCCTATGCTCATGCTAGGCAAAGTAAGCTTGAGGCTAGGGCTCTAAAATGCATATTGCTGGGGTATCAGAGGGGTGTTAAGGGGTATAGGCTCTGGTGCATTGAGCCTGGTAGGCAGAAGGTGGTGGTGAGTAGGGATGTTGTGTTCTTGGAGGATCAGATGCCATACTTAAAAAGGAAGCTGGACTCCAATGAAGTTGAGAGTGATTTCCTCAAGGTGGAGCCAGTGGGACTTTGCCAAGGAGCAGGTGGAGCCTCTGACTCAGAAAGTGAGTCTGAACCAGAGGATGATGGTGCTCTAGCTCGAGGTAGAAAAATTGATGAGCCTACAGCAGATTCTGCCAGAGAGTACCAGATAGCAAGAGATAGAGGCAGAAGAAATACAAGACCACCTGAAAGGTTTTCTGATGTGGTCTACTATGCACTTTGTGCTGCTGAGGGCATTGATATTGCAGATCCTCTCACATATAAAGAAGCCATGAAGAGTAAAGACAGAGAAAGGTGGATTGAAGCCATGAATGAGGAAATGGAATCTTTACTCAAGAACAAAACATGGATTTTGGTGGATAAATCCAGACTGACTACAGATGGAAAAGAAAGGAGGCTGATCAGTTGTAAGTGGTTGTTTAAGAAAAAGATTGAGACCACTGATAAAGATAGAATCAGATTCAAGGCAAGGCTGGTGGCTAGGGGCTTCACACAGCAAGAAGGAATTGATTTCAATGAAGTATTTGCTCCAGTTGTTAAGCACACTTCGATTAGGATCTTGTTGGCAGTTGTGAACCAGCTAGACTGGGAGCTACAACAGCTTGATGTGAAGACAGCCTTCCTCAATGGGGATCTAGAGGAGACTATCTTTATGGAACAGCCAGAGGGCTATGTGAAGACTGGAGAAGAAGGCAAGGTGTGCCTGCTACAGAAAAGTCTTTATGGACTTAAGCAAAGTCCTAGACAGTGGAATAAGAAGTTTGATGCACAGATGAAGAAGATTGGCTTCTCCAAATCAGAATATGATGATTGTATTTACATCAAGAAGGCAGGCAGGACTCCCATTGCCTACCTATTACTCTATGTGGATGATATGCTACTTGCAGGCCCTTCTATGACAGAAATTCAGAAAGTTAAACAAGATCTGAAGTCGAGCTTTGAAATGAAGGATCTAGGAGAGTCAAGGAAGATCCTAGGCATACATATTCAGAGAGATAGAGGCTGCAAGAAGCTGTGGATGCTGCAAACTGATTATATTGACAAAGTTATGCAGAGATTCAGAATGGAGAATGCTAAACCTGCCTCAACACCCTTGTCCCAGAGTTTCAGATTATCAAAGGAACAAGCGCCTAAAACTAAGCAAGAGGCTGATGAGATGGAGGCTATCCCTTATGCTAGTGTTATTGGGAGTATCATGTACACTATGATTTGTACAAGACCAGATCTTGCTCATGCTATCTCAGTGACTAGCAGATACATGGCAGACCCGGGGAAGGAGCATTGGAATGCTCTTAAATGGATATTGAGGTACATGAAGTCAACTAAGGACTGGGGGATTGTGTTCAATGGCTGGGAAGGTGGATCTGAGGAGGTTGTGCAGGGGTATTGTGATGCAGACTATGCTGCAAATCTGGACACCAGAAAGTCTCAAACAGGTTATTTGTTCACCATGTTTGGAACTGTGATCAGTTGGAAATCAGGTCTGCAGAGTGTAGTTGCTCTCTCAACTACAGAATCAGAGTATATAGCTCTCACTGCAGCTGTACAGGAGAGCTTTTGGATCCAGGGAGTAATTTCTGATTTTGGTTTTGACCAAGAAACAATGGTGATTCATTGTGACAGCAGCTCAGCTATATGCTTGGCTAAACATCCGGGTTTCCATGAAAGGAGCAAGCATATAGACATAAAGTTGCACTTTATTAGAGATGAGATTGAAAGGGGAAGGGTGAAGGTGGTTAAGATTAACACCTTGCACAATCCGGCAGATATGCTAACTAAATCTCTAAGTAGAGACAAGTTTGATCATTGCAAGAAGTTGATCAATGTTTGTGCGAGAACTGAGATGAGCCCTCAGGTGGAGAATTGTAATAATGGAGTGCTCATTTCAGTTGGAAGAAGAAGAGAAGAAGAAGGAAGCTCGGCTTTGAGCTCGGCTTTGAGTTCGGCTTTGAGCCGAGAAGACAGTTGGTCTTGAGCCGAGAAGCAAAGGAGTTCGGTTTGTGTACCGAGAAAGGAGTTCGGTTTGTGAACCGAGAAGGGAGCTCGGTTGTGAGCCGAAGAGAGTGCTCGGTTGTGAGCCGAAAAGAAAGTTCGGTCTTGAGTCAAGAATAGAGTTCGTCTTGAGCCGAAAAAGAAGAAGCAACAGTTCGGTCTTGAACCGAGAAGGAAGTTCGGCCTAGAGAAACTAGCCGTTGGTGCAGCAGTTAGTTAGCCGAGATGTAGCAGTTATTCTTCTTGCTTTCTTGATTCTTCTTGTAGTTAGTTAGTAGCAGTTGCTACTTGATTGTAGAGCTTTAAATAGCTCAAAACCATGTACGTAGTTAGTAGTGAAAATCAATAAAGAGTTTTCAAGTTTTCTCTCCAAGATTACCATCTTCGATACTCTAAGTGTGAGGGTGTGTTCTTCTGCATTGTGAGTTATCATACAACTGTGAGTGTGTGTGTGATTCACCTGAGTGTGTGAAAGTCTTGTGCGTATTGAATCCCAACAGACTTCATCACGGGTCTTCCCCCATCTAGAGGATACACGACGATCATGGTGGTGGTGGACTGCCTCTCTAAGTATGCGCATTTTGCACCCTTGCCTACCAAGTTCGATGCCTTGCGGGTGGCGCATTTATTTATTAACACAATGGTCCGTCACCATGGATTCCCGAAGACACTAGTGTCAGACAGAGACTCGGTTTTTCTAAACGCCACGTGGGATGAAATGCTCCGCCTTAGCGGCACCAAGCTCCATTTTTTGACGGCTTATCACCCGCAGTCCGACGGCCAGACAGAAGTTCGAAACAGGGGCCTGGAGCAGTATCTGCGTGCGTTCGCGGCGGATCGCCCCTCCAAATGGTGTAACTGCTCCCTTGGGCCGAGCTTTCCCTCAATTGTTTCCACCACGCCGCCCTTGGAACGTCACCCTTTAAAGCCCTCTATGGTCGCGAGCCGCCACTGCTAGTAGCGTCGCCCCCTTCGGCAGCCACTCCGCCTAAGGTGGCTGACCTGATTCGTCAACGAGGGGCACTCCTTCGCGAGCTATGCAGCAATCTGGAGCGCGCACAGCAGAGAATGCGGGACTCCGCCAATAAACGACGTCGTCATGTGGAGTTTGAGGAAGGGGACCTTGTGTGGCTAAAACTTCAGCTGTATCGGCAGCACTCGGTAGCAAAGCCTCTTTCGGCCAAGCTAGCACGGCGTTACTATGGGCTCTTTTGAAGTGTTACAGCGTATAGGGCCGGTGGCGTACCGCCTTCGCCTGCCAGAGGGGACCCGGATCCATGACGTGTTTCACGTCAGTCTTCTGCGGGAGTTTGTTGCGGGAGAGGAGTCAATTGCACACGTTCCCTTGCCCGTCGATTTTGTGGGCGACCGACCGATCGTGTACCCGGTTGCCTTGGTGGATTCTAGGGTCTTGTGGCATGATGGCAAGGCAGTGGACCATGTGATTGTGCGTTGGTCGGATGGCTCGGACTCGCCGTCGTGGGAACCTCTGGACGTCATTCGTAAGCGTTTCCCTGATCTTCCCCTTGAGGTCAAGGAGGTTGTTAAGCAGGGGGAGTTGATACGGTTGCCCATGAAACAGAGGCGCCGACCGTCGCGGAGGCAGAGGACGCAGCAGCTGCTACGGAAACACCTTCGCAGCAGCACAAGAAGACAGAGGATGCAGCAGCGCCGAGGACATTGAGGCCAAGGGATCGAATCAAACCGCCGCGGAAGTACACGACTTAAGTCCCGTAACCAGCGACGGAGCCTAGTAGGAGTCTTTTCTATTTTATATTTTATTTGCTTTAATTTAGGAATATTCTTGTTAATTTATTTATAATTGAGTCGGGTGAATTATAAGCCCCGTTCGGGTTTTCTTAGTTGGTTCTTTCCCGAACGTATTAGGATTAGGTCGAACCAACCCTAGGGTTGTTAGTATAAATAGAGCCTTTTGTCATTAATTGATCTATCTATGAAATAATATACTTTGGCTCAATTGCTTTTGCACCAAGAAACAAACCTTCAAGGCTGCCGACGAGAATTCCTCGCGCTCAGCCGCTCCCCTTTGCCGTCTTCGTCGCCGACCCAAACGTTGGACGCTCGACAACGACGACAACTGTTTCTTGATTGTGTGTGGGAATCGAACGTTGAGAATCGCATTCTTAACAATATGTCATATGTAAATTAACAAATCGGTCTTAGCATTATATAGTGCAATAACAACAACCAATGGCCCAATAGGTTGGCAGAATTTCATCTCAGATTTAAAAAATGTTTTAAATAGCAGGAGAGAGTTTTTAGTTCGATGAATTTATAAATGAATAGAATAATATGGTTTTGGATCTTCGAATTGACATTTAGATATATGATCAAATATTTTATTTTATTTTATTTTTTTAATTGTTAGAATAAGTGTCTTTATTGATGGACCCAATAACTTTTTTATTGTGCTAATTTGTAAGCACATTAAAATATGAGACATCTATCATAATAATTTATTGTTTCTTCTTCCTATAACAAAATTCAAATTTGAAATGAGTATAATTTCAACCTAGATTAGCACAACACAGTGGTAATGTGAGTTGCCGATCCCTAGAAGATAAGACCTTTCCTGGTTCAGCTCCCGGTTTTTGGCAATGCAACCACGCTTGAGTTTCTTTCTTTTGAGTCTACTGAATGCTCCCAGTCGTATTGTTACAATCCTAAAGTTTGAAACGTAAAAATTTGACAATAAGAAAACAACATAAAATTGATTAACTAGCTTCTAAGTTTAGTTTGTAATTTGATCAATTTAATCCAAACAAATAATATGCGACAACAGAAAAGTACTATAAAACTATCAGAAAAGTAAGACACATATTACTGAAAAATAAATAAAGCAAAATGAAAAGTAAAAAGGACAGTCCCTAACTAAATTGAAAAGAGAGCAGAGTTAACCACAAACCTGAATCTACAATTCCAGCTTACGTTTCTCAGCCTCATGCGATCAACATTCATATCACATACATCGAAGAGAGCAGCATCGGTCAATCCTTCATTCCCTTCCTCCATTCATCATCTTCCTGAACTCATTAAAGTCCACTCTTCCGTCTCCATCCGCATCGACCTTTTCGATCATCTTCTCGCATTCCTCCGCGCCCCTCCCTTGCCCGAGCGACGCCAGCACCGAGCTCACCTCCTCAACGCTGATGAATCCATCCCCGTTCCGATCAAACACGTCAAACGCCTCCTTCATGTCCTCGTCCTCGTTGCGCTCGTCCATTATGGTTTGGTACAGGGTGGAGAACTCGTCAATGGAGACGTTGGCGTCTCCATTGACGTCCACCCGGGCGATCACCTCAGCCAACTCGTCTCTCGGGATGAAGATTCCCATCTTCTCCAAGGAGGCGTTGATTCCCTGTCGAACGTCTGGAAGACGCGGCTCAGCTCCGCGCCTTCCAGGGTTCGACTGGGGCGGAGGGACGGGGAAAAGGAAGAAATGGGCTCGTTGTTGATATGTTTTTGTTGTTGTGGGAATGGGAGTGATGGAGTACGTACTAAACAAGCCCAACAGCAGTAAAGCCCATCCGCCTAAAGCCCAAGAAAGAGTATCAGTTCGGCATGACTAAAGAGTATCAGTCCGGCATGACTAAAGAGTATCAGTTCGGCACAACCAAAGAGTTCGGCCTCAGCCTACAGCTCGGTAAAAGCCAACCAATCAAACTCTGCTCTCAGGTCGGCATCAAGCTCTACTCTCAGATCGGCAAAAGCTGCTCGGCAATAATTCAGCAGTTCGGTCTCAGTATTCGACCGAACTAGGAGATAGTGGACTCATGCAGGATTTCCACCTCCACTACACCCACGATCTATTTAGTGGTGTCAAGCAGTCATTAACTCATGCAGGATAGTGGACCCATGCAAGATCGCCACGATCTCCACGACATCCACTACCTAGTAAATGGTGCTGCATGCCACGATCTTGGTCCTTTGTATAAATAGAACCTAGATCAGATAGATAGGGTGAGACTCTCTCGCTTTCTAGAGATCAAATATAAAATAGCAAGTCTGTATTGTAAGCTGTAGAAAACAGATCAAGCAATACAACTCTGCCCTCTTATCTTCCCGTGGACGTAGATTTACCTCAGTAAATCGAACCACGTAAATTCATTGTGTCGTGATCTGCATTCTCTACCAGCATTCTTCACCACCAAAAATTCGCCGATTCATCACTGGCGCCGTCTGTGGGAAACAGAGAACCAAATTTGTGATAAAGCGAATTTTTGACCCTTTTTCCACCCCAAAAAAATGCATACCAGATCACATACCACCCGTAATACCGTTCGTGATCACCGTGAGGAAGCTAGTCCAGCTCGCAGGTCTGAAAAACGGCCTCGGGAGACATCTACCTCCGGTTCTCACGAAGGAGGAACAAGCCACTCCAGGAGTCATCGCACCGAGTCTTCCCAGCAGCCCAATTTAAATGAAGCTGTCAAGCTGTTCTTGGCCGAGAAGCAGGAGGAGTTCTTAACCTTCCTGCAGAAGAGCCAACAGCCGGAGAAGACAACGGCGGATTCTCCCTCCTTATCCAGACATGAAAGTCACTACCGCAGTAGTGACGTGTCTTCCAGGAGAAAGAATCCTCAACCCCGACATGTTCCTGTTCCTCCTCGGTACCGGAACCACAGGAGAACTCCATCTCCTCCGTACCGAAGAAATATCGGGTTCGCCATGTACGGAGCATTAAAGACTCCGTTCTCGGACGATATCACCCGAACTCCTTTGCCGCGGAACTACCGGACACCGTCAATGACTTATGACGGGCTAGTGGATCCTCATGACTTCTTGGGACGCTATCAATATAATATGGCGAACCAGGGTCTCAATGAGGTCCATATGTGCAAGCTGTTCCCCGAGCTGCTCATCGGGAACGCCAGAAGGTGGTTCGACAGCCTTCCTCAAGGCAGCATTAGATCCTACCGAGATCTAATGGATGCTTTCCACAGGAGGTTCTTTCAGAAAGCGGAAGCCCGAATTACTTCGGCTCAGCTGCTTTCTATACGTCAAGGTCACGACGAAAAGATCAGCGACTTCCTGACGAGATTCCATAAGGAATGCCTACAAGTAGATAATCTCAATGATCTACTTGTCATTTCGGCATTCCAAAATGGAATCCTGCCCGGAGCTCTCTACAGAAAGCTCGTGGAATGCAGTCCGCAAACAGCTCAAGAGATGTGGGACATTGCGGACCAGTTCTCCCGTGCCGATGAGGCAGACCGTCGAAAACGGTCTTTAGACAGCTCATCTAGAGGAGACGAAAAGAAGCCCGGTCATAGCGATCAGAGGCTTCCTCGCCGAACTCCTTTTGAAAGAATTCAAAGGGCACCGGTACAAGGCAGATTGGGGCCACGTCTCAATCCTGAGAAGCCGCCCGCTCAGTTCGTACCATTAAACAAGTCAAGAGCGGAAATTTTCGAACTACATTCCGATATGTTCGAAAAACCAAAGCGGATGACGAAATCAGCCGCGCGGCGACCTCAGGATCAATATTGCTCCTTCCATCAAACCCACGGTCACGATACCGAGGAGTGCCGAAATTTGGCTGCAGGTATTGATGTTCTTGTGAAAACAGGAACGTTAAAAAAATACCAAAGCAAGCAGCCGAAAAAGAACAAAAGGCAGAGAGGTGCGAACTGCAATCCTCAGGATCCGAAAAGGCATGAGGATCCCGAAGACGACGACGAGCCGCAATATGATGGAGTAATCCTAACTATTGATGCTCTCCCTGCCGGGAAGACTAAGTCGTCCCTAAAAGCAGAACGCAGAGGTTCCAATCAAGAGGAGCCAACACATAAAAGGCTGAAGAAAGACGAAGCGATTACATTTTCAGATGCCGATCCCGTCCCAGCCATCTCTCCTCACCAAGACGCTATTGTCATTCAAGCCGGAGTGGCAAACAAACTGATCCACAGAGTATTTGTGGATACAGGAGCGTCAGTCAGCATTCTTTTTAAAGAATGTTTCGATAAAATGGAAGTGGATCCAGCTCGGCTCAGTCCGGCTCCACTTCCTCTGAAAAGTTTCGCCCAGGAGGACACCCGCCCTGAAGGTATTATCAGCCTTCCGATCACGGTGGGAAAAGCGCCTACAAGCTCCAATACGATGATCGAGTTCTTTGTGGTGAAAGCTCGGTCCCCGTACAACATCATCCTGGGGAGAGACTGGCTCAACACAGTTCGGGCCGTTTGCTCTACTTATCACCTCACCATCAAGATCCCCACTAAAGGTGGGATAGCGGTCATCCGAGGTGATCAAAAGAGAGCAAAAGAATGTCTGCAGATTGCGCTTAAAAGTGCCGAGCAATCAGTTCGGCACCATCAAGCATAGCAATCACAGCAACCGGAGTCAAAGGCAAGCGAGATGACCGAAGTCACTTCAGAGCCGAACTCAATGACCGTTCAGTTATACGAAGATGATCCATCCAGAACGGTCAAGATCGGCTTCGCAGGAACGCCTCTACTCCGGGAAAAGACCATTCAGCTCCTCAAGGAGTACAAAGATGTCTTTGCATGGTCTCCGTTGGACATGACCGGAGTGCCCCCCGAGGTAATCACTCATCGGTTAAATATTGATCCTTCAATCCGGCCAGTAAAACAGAAGCAAAGACTCTTTGCGGCAGAAAGAAGCCAAGTCATCCATGACGAAGTCCGCCAATTACTAAAAGCGGATGTACTATTCGAGGTGAAATATCCTTCTTGGGTGGCCAATCCTGTGATGATCAAGAAAAAAGGAGGAGGGTGGCGGATGTGCATAGACTTTACCGATCTAAACAAGCACTGTCCTAAAGATTGCTATCCCCTTCCGAATATAGATAAAAAAGTAG
This sequence comes from Salvia splendens, assembly GCF_004379255.2. Classification (NCBI taxonomy): domain Eukaryota; kingdom Viridiplantae; phylum Streptophyta; class Magnoliopsida; order Lamiales; family Lamiaceae; genus Salvia; species Salvia splendens. The sequence goes on from NC_056033.1 coordinate 16,427,465, forward strand.
AAGCTTTGATCGGCTTCGAAATTTTCTGTTTTCTTGATTTATACAAAGGATATCACCAAGTGTTGATGGATGAGAGTGACGCTCCGAAAACAGCTTTCATTACCGATTTCGGCATTTTCGCTTATAAAAAGATGCCATTCGGTTTAAAGAATGCCGGAGCCACTTATCAAAGGATGGTAGACAAGCTTTTTCGGCACCTAATCGGAAAACAGGTTGAAGTGTATGTCGACGACATAGTTGTCAAAAGCAAAAGCACTTCGGAGTACGAAGACAACCTCAAATCCACTCTCGACGTGCTCCGAAAAGCCAACCTCAAACTCAACCCCCAAAAATGTACCTTTTTGGTAGATTCGGGAAAATTTCTGGGTTGTTGGGTTTCAAAGGACGGACTCAAGGCAAATCCCTCAAAAGTTCAAGTTATTCAGAACATGGCGATGCCGAAGTCCATACACGATGTGCAAAGACTAACTGGATGTCTAGCCGCATTGAATAGATTCCTTTCCCAAGCAGCCGAAAAGCAACTGCCGTTCTTCAAGGTGTTGAAAAAGGCACCAAAGTTCGAGTGGGGAGCCGAGCAGAAAAAGGCCTTTGACGAGCTCAAAAGTTATCTAGCCGAGCTTCCTATTCTCTCTGCTCCAACCGAAGCCGAAGTAATATTCTTATACTTAGCGGCATCGGATCAAACCATCAGCACGGTGCTTGTACGAGAAGAAGGCCTAAAGCAGCTTCCCATCTATTTTACAAGCCGAGCATTAAGAGGTCCAGAAACCAGGTATCAACCTCTGGAAAAGATTGCTCTGGCATTAGTAAATGCAGCAAGGAGACTGCGGCCATACTTCTATGCTCACAAGGTATGCGTCTTAACTGATCTGCCACTTCGGCAAGTTTTGACCAAGCCAGAAGCATCAGGCAGAATCGCCAAATGGGCCATAGAGCTGGGAGAACACTCAATCGAGTACCTACCTCGGAAAGCCATCAAGGGACAAGCCTTGGCAGATTTTCTTGCAGAAGCAAAGTTCGATCAAGCAATTCCTGTTATTGCCGAACAGAAGAATTCTGAAAATGCCGAACTAGCACAGCCCTTGGAATCCGAAGTAGAGCCGCCGGACTGCTGGAGCGGATTCGTAGATGGAGCTTCAAACAAGATGGGAAGTGGAGCTGGTATTTTACTTGTCGCTCCCGACGGACACGAGCTCGTGACGAGAGAATGAAGAAGTATTTGGACAAAGCGCAAAGCATCAGCCGAAGTTTCTCCTATTTTCGGATAATCCGCATTCCCAGAGCGGAAAATAGCCGAGCAGATACCTTAAGTAAGTTGGCCTCAGATCCGAGCTCAAAGGCGGAAGAATTAATGCATCGAAGCATTGATGAAGCCGAGGTACATTCAGTATCCAGCTCGCCGAACTGGATGACGCCGATCTTGCAGTATCTGGATCAAGGACAATTGCCCGAGGATAAGAGAGAAACTCAGAAGATCACGTGCCGAGCACTTCGGTACGAACTTCATGAAGGAGTCCTCTTTAGAAAGTCTTACCTCCAGCCGTTATTGCGGTGCGTAGGACCAGAAGAGACGGACTACATCCTCAGAGAAGTTCATGAAGGATCGTGCGGTAGCCACATCGGAGCCAGAGCTTTAGCTAAAAAAGTTCTGAGATGGGGATATTATTGGCCAACCATGGTACAAGAGGCAGTGCAGCTCGTCAAGAAGTGTACGAAGTGCCAAATTCATGCAAATGTCCCAAGGATGCCGCAGACCGATCTATACACTATGCAAAGCCCTTGGCCTTTCATGCAATGGGGCATAGACATAGTGGGACCACTTCCTCAAGCTCCTCGGCAAACGAAATTCCTAATCGTTGCCGTGGACTACTTTACGAAGTGGGTGGAAGCTGAACCATTAGCTACGATAACGAGCTCGAAGGCATTGGATTTCGTCTGGAAGAACATAGTGTGCCGATTTGGCATACCCCACATCCTCATCTCGGATAACGGGACTCAGTTCACCGACAAGACGTTCAAGAATTGGTGCCAAGAGCTGAATATTCAACAGCGGTTCACTTCGGTCTCTCATCCACAAGCAAACGGACAAACGGAGGTAACAAATCGTATCCTGGTGAAAGGGTTAAAAGCTCGGTTAGAACAAGCCAAAGGACAATGGGTAGAAAATCTCCCTCAAGTCCTATGGTCCTACCGAACTACACCCACAACCTCCAACGGTGAAACTCCGTACAGTCTTGTGTACGGCACTGAAGCCGTGATTCCGGTGGAGATCGGCATACCCAGTCCCCGAACTCTAAATTTCTCAGCAGAAATGAATGACGACGGACTGAGAGCCGAGCTAGATCTTGCCGAAGAAAGAAGAGAATTGGCATGCATAAAAGCAGCCAAGTACAAGGAGCAAGTAGCCCGGTATTACAACCAAAGGGTGAAGAAGCTGCAATTTCAAGTCGGAGATCTCGTCTTGAGAAACAACGAAGTAAGCCGAGCAGAAAAGCTGGGCAAGCTCGAACCCACATGGGAAGGTCCGTATCGGGTGTCAGAAGTCCTCGGCAAAGGGTCTTACAAATTGGCTCACATGTCAGGAGAACAGGTACCCCGAACATGGCACATTTCCAACCTCAAGAAGTTCCATTTGTAAGAGACAGTCCGGTCAGTCAGTCTTGAGTCCTGTTCGGTCAATGTGCTTTATTTGGTTTGCTTGGTCTTTATTTGTCTCTGTGCGTTTTGTCCGTGTGTTTTGTCTGTCTCTGTGCGTGTCGTCTCTTACAAATGTTACTGAGGTATCTTGTTCTTCGAAGGCTGATCCCCTTCTTAGAACATATACAAGCCAACGATTGTGAGTCAAAGCTTCTAAAGAGGATACAAGACCACAATTCAGCTTAAACAAGCAGTTCGTCTGAAACGAGCTGCAATAAGCCAACGATTGTGAAGTCAAAGCTTCTAAAGAGGATACAAGACCACAATTCAGCTTAAGAATCAAGCACTTCGTCTGAAACGAACTGCAACGAAAGTCCGATTCTCGCGATAAAACTTGCCTGAATTAGGACAAGGGAAAGTCCGATCCACGCGATAAAACTCGCCGAATTAGGACAAGGGAAAGTCCGATCCCCAAATTAGGACAACGGAAAGTCCGATCCGAGCGATAAAACTCGCCAAATTAGGACACAAGCTTAGTCCGGTCAAAGATGTTTATTTCATCAGACCAAAGACGAGTCAGGTCAAAGATGTTTATTTCATCAGACCAAAGACAAGTCCGGTCAAAGAAGAGTTCACTTCATAAAACCGAGGACAAACATCAACTTACCCCGTACCTTTATCCAGAATGCCGAAGTGATTCACTTCGCTTTTCGGTGGGGGTAGTGATGGAGTACGTACTAAACAAGCCCAACAGCAGTAAAGCCCATCCGCCTAAAGCCCAAGAAAGAGTATCAGTTCGGCATGACTAAAGAGTATCAGTCCGGCATGACTAAAGAGTATCAGTTCGGCACAACCAAAGAGTTCGGCCTCAGCCTACAGCTCGGTAAAAGCCAACCAATCAAACTCTGCTCTCAGGTCGGCATCAAGCTCTACTCTCAGATCGGCAAAAGCTGCTCGGCAATAATTCAGCAGTTCGGTCTCAGTATTCGACCGAACTAGGAGATAGTGGACTCATGCAGGATTTCCACCTCCACTACACCCACGATCTATTTAGTGGTGTCAAGCAGTCATTAACTCATGCAGGATAGTGGACCCATGCAAGATCGCCACGATCTCCACGACATCCACTACCTAGTAAATGGTGCTGCATGCCACGATCTTGGTCCTTTGTATAAATAGAACCTAGATCAGATAGATAGGGTGAGACTCTCTCGCTTTCTAGAGATCAAATATAAAATAGCAAGTCTGTATTGTAAGCTGTAGAAAACAGATCAAGCAATACAACTCTGCCCTCTTATCTTCCCGTGGACGTAGATTTACCTCAGTAAATCGAACCACGTAAATTCATTGTGTCGTGATCTGCATTCTCTACCAGCATTCTTCACCACCAAAAATTCGCCGATTCATCAGGGAGATATGTTCTCAACTTCTTGGGTGCTAAGTATTGGAAAACTGTGTACAAGAGCTTGTAGAGAATGGAGATTCTCAACAAGAAGGTTGACATTGTGGATTTGGAGTTGATGGAAAAGAGAAAACGAGAGACTTAAATTGAATTTTGAGGAAATTATTTTATGTCGGAATAACGCGTTTTGGATTCTTTAATTGTGGAGTAATAAATTAGTGGCTATTTTAGCTATAAAAGCGCGTAGTTATAATTGCTTTTGGTGGGGCCGATTTGAAATTATATAAAGATTTTGGTGAATCGGATCTAATAGCATCTCCATCCATGCTCTTAGTAAGAGCATGGAAGTGGGTCCGGACCCACTTTTATTCATTTTTTACTCCATGCTGTTCCCCAAGAGCACAACGCCCACATCCATGCTCTTCAATATGTTCAAGGGTCCAACCATTCTATTATTCAATTTAAATAATAACATTTCCACAATATTATAATGCATTAAAAATACCCTGAATATTATTACAAAACACTAAAAAATTAAAAATTACATAATTAAAGTCCTAAAAATTAAAAATTACATAATTAAAATCCTAAAAAATAAAAATTACATAATTAAAATCCGACAAATTAAAAATTACATAATTAAAATACCCCCGTGGAAGACCAGTCCTCTGTCCCTATCCCCAATGTTTTCCAGAGACCCTGTATCATTGCCAAATGTGAATCAAGTTGTTCGGGAGTCATCCGAGACCTATCGACCAAATTGAGTTGAGCCAAAAGGGTCCGCAACGAGTTGGTGGGGGTTGAGGTGGCACAAAGGGAGCGGGAGCGGGGACGGACGGAGTCGAGGCCCATCGGCGGTTGGCTGTCGCCTTCTTTCTTCCTTGCGGCCGGCGCTGGGAACTGCTCGGCCCAGCGTCGGGGCTATCCAAGTTAGTTCCGACAAGCTGGCTAGCCACCTTATCGGAGCCGCCGTCGGATAAGGATAACTACCTCGACCGTTTGCCGGTGGAGCTGGAGGAGGATGATACGCCTCCCCTATACTTCGGATTTCTACACACCTGCTGCCAAGCGCCGAGGTGGTTGAATGGTTTGCCATGCATGGAATGGTAGGTCGACATGGCGCCCGTGATGATGTCGGTCTCACTCATGCGCTCCCCGCCAACCGCTGTTCCTGGAGGAAATACTCCTGGAACTTTTGGATTTCTTCGTTGGCTCTGAAGATTGCATTGCGCACCATACTCTCGTTGCGCTCGATGTCCCCCCCGGTCGGTTGTCATTGTACCGGAGAGAGACGCGCCACCAAAACCTCTCCTCGGTTTGGTTCGTGCCGGTTTCTGGATCTTCGGATATTTCCATATAGGCTTTGAACATCTTCTCCATCTTCGGCGGAGTGTACGCGGTGCGCACGTGAACTTCACCGCCACGACTATGAGTAGGAACACCACGAGGAAGAGGATGAGGAGGACGGGCGCTGGGGTTGTCCTTCGGAGTTTGGGAGCCGCCGATCCCTCTCGATCCCGATCCTTGTTCGGGTGCCCACCCGTATCGCCCATCGGGTGCATCTTGCTCGTCCACCGGACAAGGCCGGTAGCCACCCGATATTTGAGAACCTTGAGTTTGAGGAGGGGGCGAGAATTCCGTATCCGGATGAGGGAATGATGTTGGGTTGAACCAATCGTGGTTCCATCCGCAGGAGTCGGAAGGGTGATCGCCAGAGCCGAACATTTTTTTTGCAAGGGTGAAAGATTGAGAATTGTTGAGAGAATTTAGATGATAATTGTATAGTGTGCTGTGAAATTTTTTGTGTGGAATGGCGCGTATTTATAGATGAAAAATGTGAATTTTGGGGAAAAATGAAAAATAAAGTAAAAGTGGGGAGAAAACGGATATAATTTATTGGGAAGTGGGAAAATATTTTTTTTATTTAAAAACTATTTTTTTAAATTAAATTCGAATTTTAAAAAAAATAGAAAAAGCCAACGGCATTACCGTTGGCCAATAGGAGGCTGCCACGTCGACCTGCTCAGCGGCACGGACGTGCTCTTTTTATCGAGCAACGCCGTGTCGTTGGCGCGAGCATGGCGGCGGACGGGGCTGTGTCGCGCCGCTAGCACGGACGCCGTCCGCCCCGGAGAGTGGCGATGGGGATGCTCTAACTATCATCTAAATCTTAGGTAGTACTCCTCCCTTCCGTCTTAGTTAAGCTAAGTCGTATTCCCTTTGTTTCATAATAGTGGAGTTATTTTGCCATTTTTCTCATTACTTTACAAAAAATCTACATATTTCTTCTCACTTACTTTACTCTCTCTTACTTATTTCTCTCTTACTTATTTCTCTCTTTATCTCTCTACTTTTTTCATTTTCTACTTTTCTTTCTTAACTCACTTAACACAATTTTTTCTTAAATCGCGTTCCTATAAGAAACACATCCACTACTATAGAATGGAGGGAGTATTACTTTTTAGACCAAAGTCCAATTTTAGTCCTTTACATTTGCTCTAAATTTCTTTTTGGTCCCACATTAAGTTTGTGACCTTTTGGTCCCTAACATATTGTTTTGATACATTTTGGTCTCAAATAAGGTCACAAACTTAATGTATGAGACCCGAAAAGAATTTATGAAAAATGTACGGGACCAAAATTGGACTTTAGTCTTAGATTATAATTAAGTTATTAAATTGATAAAATAATTTGAGTTTTAAATTTAACAGAAAATGGTTATTTTGGACCAAAACAATATGTTTGGGACCAAAATGTATCAAAACAATATATTAGGGACCAAAAGGTCACAAACTTAATGTATGAGACCAAAAAGAATTTTAGGACAAATGTAAGAAACCAAAATTGAACTTTAGTCTACTTTTTTAAGATGTCCTAACTAAGTTGAATTATTTCCTTTTTGGCAAAAAAATAAAATATTCGATCACTATTACCTTATTTTATTACCTATTTTATTCTTTTTTTATTTTTCTACTATATTCATCTCTCTAAATTTTTAATATAATTTCTTAATCTAAGTATCTAAAAGTTTTGACTAAAACCGTTTAAAGTTAAATAAAGAAAAACAAACATAAAGGCCTGCTGTTGAAAAACGCGTGGTTGGAGGGAGGATGACACGTAGTGTTGGCGCCATGTTGAACTGCATTTGTAGTCATGGTTTGGTAAGAGTTGACCCTAATTCATACTGATAATTTATGTTGCATTTTGTGAGGAATGAATGATATTTGTTCATTTCGTTTTAAAATATGTGCTCTACTATTATCTTTACACTTTAAAGGTGTTTCAGTGTTATTGGTGTTACTTACTATATTGACCAACACGGCAACACGTTCAATCTTTTTTGATCAATGATCATTATGATTTGAAGTTTTTTGTTACACCATATATTTATATATTTTATGTTAATTGAGTGATTTTTTTATTTTGATAAATTCTAACATTGAGATATTTTTATTTTTTGATAAAAATAACATCTTTATTATTTTATTACCTCTCTTACTTTATTTCACATTCACTTAATACACTATAATCTCCAAAAAGAAATCCAAAAAGAAATGCCGCACTTAATTGAGAACCAATCACATCATGTTGACATATACTCTCTTTTTTCCATTAAAAATGAAACATTTTCCTTTTTAAATTGTTCCTTTAAGAATTAAGAGCATCCACAATAGTAATAGGCCAGCCATATGCTAGCAACAAACTCCTCCTGCCACATCATCAGGACTAAAACTCCTCCTGCCACATCATCATGACAAGCAAATGGACAAGCAATAGGCCAGCCACAATAAACAAAATTATAAAAAACAAATAATTAACAATCACACAAAATACGGAATTAAATTTACGACACAAATACGGGAATATTTAAATTAAAAAAAGTACATTAATTAAAAAAATTATATTAATTAAAAAAATCTAACGACGTGCAGTCCTCCGCTCCCACAACTCTTCAATTAAATCCTTTTGGAGTCGAATATGAGCATCCACTTGGCGTATGTCGGCATGTGCCTTGAGGCGGCCGACTTCATCGTGAGGTACCCCCCTTCGTACGTTGGGGGCGGCCACGCCGTGGCTTGGGCCGGCTTCATTAGCATCGTCATTGGCCCAACTAGTCAGTTGCACACCTTCATCTTCGACAATCATGTTGTGCAGGATAATACAGACGTACATTATATCAACAATGCAGTCGACATGCCACAAACGCGTTGGACCCCTAATTGCCGCCCATCGAGACTGGAGCACACCAAATGCGCACTCCACGTCCTTGCGCGCCGACTCCTGCCGTTCTGCAAAGTAGGTCTTCCTCTCATCTGATGCGCATCTGATCGTCTTCACAAAGGCGGGCCACCTAGGGTATATCCCATCCGCCAAGTAGTAGCCCATATCATGCTAGTTCCCGTTGGCGATAAAACTGATGGACGGACCGACGCCCTGGCACTGCTCGTTGAAAAGGGGCGACGAGTTGAGGACGTTGAGGTCGTTGTTCGACCCGGCTACCCCAAAATATGCATGCCAAATCCACAGCCGGTAATCAGCTACGGCCTCGAGGATCATCGTGGGATTCTTTCCTTTGTAGTCGGTGGTGTAGAACCCTTTCCAGGCAGCGGGGCAGTTCTTCCACTCCCAATGCATACAATCTATGCTGTCCAACATCCCGAGGAACCCATGCGTCTCCCCGTGCATTTGCATCAGATCCTGGCACTCTTCAGGGGTAGGGCTTCGAAGATACTGATCACGGAATATTTCAATGACGCCCTGACAGAAATGCTTCAGACAATCCAGGGCAGTCGTCTCACCGATGTGGAGGTACTCGTCCCTCATGGCTGCCGCGCCTCCGTAGGCCAACTGCCTGATTGCCGCAATGCACTTTTGTATAGGTGTGTGGCCGGGTCTGCCAGCCGCATCGTACCTGAACCGGAAACACAAATATCGACGCTCCAAAGCATCAACGATACGCATAAACACTGCCCTACGCATCCTAAAACGCTGCCTGAAAAGAGGCGCCCCAAACCACGGCTCCTCCGCAAAGTAGTCTTCATATAGCCGCTGATGTGCAGCTACGTGATCCCGATCAATCACTGCTCGTCGGTGGACAACGGGTGGAGGTCGAGGTATCGCCGGCTGCAAGGCCCTTTGTATCAACCGATTTATCTTGCGGGACGTATAAGCCTCCAACTCTTCGTTCATTTGCCGTTCGTACTCCTCAGCATCCCCACCACTACCACCACTACTACCACCCGCGTTACTCATTTCACGTTGTTGCTCTTGTACATAAATTAAGATGGAGAGAAAACTCGTTAAAATAAGTGGTGCGAATGAAAATGACGTGCAAATCGCATATATATAGTGTTTCGAAAAATAAAAAAAAATTGAGCTGGCAGATCGCTCGCCGATCAGGAGCCTGCAATGGCGGCCAGCCGACCGACGAGCGGATTAGCCAGCGCCCGAAAATCGGCGTCGGGTCGCCAATTTTTTCGCTGAAATGGCGCTCGCCGGTTCCAATGGTTCGGCGAGCGGACCGGCCAGCACTGGGAATCGGCTAGCCTGTCCGCTCGCCGCCATTGGAGATGCTCTAAATGTTTCTAAAATAGAAATATCTCCATCTCTATTTTTTCATCTCTCTTACTTTACTCTATCTTCATTAACTCGCAAAACAATACTATATAAAAACCCGTGCTGATTCCCAAGTGTTGCATATTTAATAAAATGGAGGGAGTATTTTTTTTGAGTCTATAAAAAATATGAACTATTTTTTTTAGTCTGTCTCTGAAAAGTATGAACTTTCCAATTTTGAAATCTTATCTACACTACTAATAATATAGACTTCACTCTTCACTCTTCACTCTTCACTCTTCACTAATACTATTTTCACTATCATTTTTCTTCTTATTTCTTACTTTATCAATTCTACATTAACATTGTGTTCAATCTAAAGTACTACCTCCGTCCCAAAATAAGAGTTACATTTTATCATTTCGGCCCGTCCCCAATAAAAGACATTTCACTTTTACCAAAAATGGTAAGTAGGTCATACATTCTACTAACTCACTTCACTCACTTCATTCACATTCTATTATAAACCAATATAAAAAAGTGGACTACATATTCCACTAACTTTTTCAACCCATTTCTTAAACCTGAGCCCACACCAAATGTGCCTGGTGGACGATGAGAGTATATGAAGTACACTTTTCAAGTATATATCTAGTTTGTGTTTGATGTGACACAAGTATTTATGCTTCTGTCGTAGCAATTGATTCTCCATTTTAAGTTCGATTATATTATTACTCCCTATGTCCCACTATGTTAATAGTTTTAGCTGATCAAATTGAGAAAGAGCCGAAGACTGTTCAAATCAAATAAAAACTAGTCATTGGAGATTGAAGTCAGGAATAGGTTACAACCGCTTTAGCTCGTTGCAAGCTGAGCTGAAATAAAGGAAGATAACCGTCACACTCACACACGCATTGATACAAATAGAAGGTGTGTGTGAGCTGGATAGAAGCAGAAGTGAGAGAGATCTCAGAGCGATCACACAAGAAGAAAGGAGAGTTTCATCCACGGTTGAAAGAGTTCTTTTCCGAGTGAGAATAAGAGAGAAATGAGTCACGAGAGTTGAATGTTCTTCGTTGTTGTAATCTAGAGCTAGTTGATATCTTGTATCTCCATCTTTGCATAAACTCAATACAAAATCATCTTTTCGTTCGTGGACGTAGGCTTCGGCTGAACCACATATTTCTTGGTGTTCTTGCGTTTGATTTGCGTAGTTCTTGTGTTTTACACACTACAAGTGAGACGTTTCTTTATGACCGTTGTTTGCGAAGATAATAATAAATAGTTAAAGTGGAGAGAAAGTAAAGTAAGAGAGAGAATAGTATAGAAGAGAGTTGTATATACATTATTATATTACTTACTTTACTTTATCTCTACTCTAACTATTTCTTATAATTTTTACAAAACAACGTCCGATTTAGAGCGCCTCACTTGTAGCGGGACGGAGGGAGTATAGAGAAGGCTCTCCTATACATAATTATCTCTTTTACTTTACTTTTTGTCCACTTTAACTATATATTATAATTTTTTCAAAATGGATATAGAAAATAAAATGCATTTATTAACGCAGAATGGATGGAGTATTATTTTTGGGGGACCAAACCCAACATGAACCTAACCCAATAATGGTCGACTCGATAACATACAAGCAAACAAAACTTTATACTAGCTCATTAATTTCGTATGTCCGAAATATATTTTCGCGCCGTGTTGAAAATTATCAGCAGTATTTTGTATTCAAAGGTCAAAACTATTAGTAATAGTGTGGAATTAATGAATATAAACTTAAATTTTCAAATTCTTATCCCCTCTGCTTGTACCCTTATCTAAAAATGATCACTAAATTAAGGTTTGTTGTAACATAAAAATCACATCCTTATGATACAAAGAAAACAAAAATAATATTTCTACGAGAATTGAATAAAATTTGACGTGCTGAATTAGCTACCCAAATTATACTTCACTTCAAACTGTTCTCAGTTTAAATTATTCCCCAAGTAATCTTGATGCATGATTTCACCGAATTACTTTCATAATTTCATTTCAATCAAAAGCCATCATTTTTTTTGTTGCAAAGTCTTGGAACGTACGCTGGATTTGGTTACGGGTACGTGACTTGAAAGTTTGAGGGTGTTAAAAGGGACATATGCACCATACATGATAGAGAAATTTGAACTAAGATATTCTTTATTCTTTGTTATATTTTTAAATTGAATATATTTAAAGTTCGGTATGTCAAATTACAGTACACATTCAAAAATTCCAATAATATAAAGATCTGGTTTTTTATTTATATTGAATATTCGTATGATGTATAATATGACGTTTTATGTATGATATACTGAAAGGCCGACTAGTTACTCCGACTGCACGCGAAAAATGGTGAAATGATTGACGCAAACTGATCAATTTGATAACGGTCGACTGATCCAGACGGAGTGCCTTCCTCTAGCATGCGAGAGCTCTCGGATGGATCAAGTGACATAATTTTGGTCGATCAAGTCGGCTCTACGAATGCCAATCTACGTGTCGCTGGGCGTACGAATCGGAACCAAGGCTTTCGAGACCTTAACCCACAATACTATGAATTTAGTAAATGGAAGTAAGGGTCGAATTCCACAGAGATGACGTGTTTCACATTTGTTTTGGACATTTTGGGAGATGGCTGCTGCCACGCATGCAAGTGGGTTATGTTTTATCCTACTTGATTGAATCGGACTAGGAAATTTAACTAAACTAAGCTGATCCGTTAAGCTAAACTATAATAAGATTGGTTGACCACTTGCGATCTCTGACTGATCAACTGGATTGAACTGAGAGACTCAAACTGAAACTTTCCTGAAATAACCAAACAAAAGGTAAAAGTAAGTGGGGACCAATTCCCTAAACTGATAATCCCTGCAGAAGCGTACCATAAAGTAAAAGTTCGATAACTACTTCATCTTCTTCATGTAATCGACGAGAAATAAAGCATGAAAAAGATCTCGACCATCATTCTAGCGAAGCAAAATTTCACAAACTCATAAACACGAAGAGCAAGCTTAAAACTGTAGATCTAATCTAACGGGTCAACTGGAATTGCATAAGACAGAACTTAGCCATAATCATGCAGAACAAAACATGGTTATTTAGATCCATGAGATCGAACTTAAATCCAACACAAATCTGCCATCATTAAATGCAAGCGAACTCGGATCGGTAACCTCAGAGATCAATGAACTGGATCTAAACATCCTACTACTTTCAAACATGAAATCATTCACAAACTCAAACCTAGCTCGAACTAATTTACTTCAAACTCTAGACAACTAATCACTTGCTAAACGCATCCAACAACACAGAATCGACATCAAGACAAGTAAAGAAAGACTCAATAAACTTCCATTGCACCAAAACAAAATATAATCCACAGCTTCAGCATCAGCCTTCACAATCACACAGTTTAAACTAGATAATACTTCAAATGAAAATGTGTCGAACGGAAATTAAAAGCAATTATTTCTTCGCCCACGCAGGACTGTGTTACACAACTCAAAGTTGAATTAAACCACCACCGCAGCCAGAATTTTAACACCTCATCCAAGTGTGTAGAACTGAATCTAAGGAATGGAGAATATGTGAGCCCCCGTGACTGAGTTGAAGAAGAGAGCCGATGAGAGCTGCCCCATTATTCATTCTCCTCCCTTTATATAGGGAGGCATGAGGCTCTGATCCCTAGGCAATCTCCCTTTGAAAGGTCGGTTGTGCCCCTCGTAGAAGGATCCTTGGAATATTCTCTGTCTCCTTAGGGCTTTTGCTGCTTCCTATTTAATTTCACTTGATCAACTGGCAGCACTTGTGAATTGCTCAATTTCTCCATGATCCGTTGTCCGCCTGGTCGCTCCATGCAACCTTCGGTCCTGGCGGATTTTCTACACATCTAGCTCAAAATTACACGTTAGTCTCTCGAAAAATACAGAATTTCACCCCAGAACAAATGCGAAACGAGCCTTACTAACCCACTTTAATCTCATATACTACTTCCAGACCCCATTACAACTCCTATTTTGTCATTTTCATATGGTCCCCTTTAAAAGTCGCATTTCAGTTTTACTATTTAAGACAAGTGGATCTCACATTCCACTAATTTACCCCACTCATATTTTATTATCAAATCAAGGGATTTTGGTGCCTAAAATCTTTAACTTTCTAAAACAAATATGCTATTTGCATAAACTGCAAAATTGGTATAAGAAACCATAAACTTTGGCGCCAGGTTTTTTCCTCCCGGCGGGTCAGAACAGAGATCCAACTGGATTACATGATATTTTTAATACAGTTGTCACTACTTCTCTTCACGTGGCGTATGATGTGTAAAACCCTACAGTTAACATTAAAACATTTAAGAAACAAAATAGTGAGACATGATATGCTACATACCTTATGTGAGCTCCTTATATGAGCACCACTCACGTTTAACGCACGTTTAACGTTGTTCGTTTCGATTTATATATTTAGTTTGATTCTAATACATTAAAAAAATGTTATTGAAGTTTTTAATTTCACAAAATTCATAAAAATCAAAACTCGATTTGCTCGTTTATTAATTTATTTGAAGTTATAGAGAAAACGAGCAAATCGAGCTTTGATTTTTATGAATTTTGTGAAATTTAAAACTTCAATAACATTTTTTAATGTGTTAGAATCAAACTAAATATATAAATCGAAACGAATGGCGTTAAATGTGTGTTAAACGCGAATGGTGCTCACATAAGAAGTTCAAATAAGATATGTAACATATCATTCCTCACAAAATAGTATATCAGTCGGTCCCTCAAATATGAAGGATAATACGCACACCATTTCCATTTTCCCGATTCAAAGTATTCTAACCTAGAAAGCTTCAAACTACTAAGATCTGTCAGCCAAATTCTTAGATTTATCAAAAAAGCTAGGAATTAAACAATGTCGTGAGGATTTAAATTTCTGGTGTGCAGACACAGACTTTACGATGTCCACGTAAATCGTAATTTGCAAGAAAATTTTAAAATCGAGCCGAGTGTGAAATAAACGCGTTTTGCAAAAGTTTGTAATTTTTCGTACCACTTTTATAGTTTATGGAAAATAATAGATTTTTTTAGAAAAATTAAAGGTTTTTGGAACCAAAATCTCTAAAATTAATGTATATAAATAAATAAATTTCATTAACCTTTTCTATCACTCTCGTTTATAAAGTTAAATATTTTTTTTATACCCAGATTTCATTAACCATTTCTACCACTCTCGTTTATGAAAATTAACCATTTCTACCACTCTCGTTTATGAAATCAAACAATTTTTTTTATAACCTTGTCAGTCAAAAGTAAAACTTCTAATAGGAATCTAATGACTAAAATTGTAAACAATAATATGTCAATGCCCACAAAATATAAAAATAAAAAGATGTGTGTCACGACCGCCCTTACTAAGGATAGTAAAGACGAGGAAATCGTGACTAGGGAAGGGACTAAGGAGCGGGGAAGAAGAAGGGGAAAACAATGAAAGACAACATCTTAAACAAAGCTTCAAAAGAAAAGTTTTAATCGATTAAACAATTAAGCAGCGGGTTAATATCTCAAGGTAATTAATGTCACAAAGTAGTGTAGAGCAAAACGAAAGACTTTATCAAGAACGATTCGAAACAAGACAGCGGAATAAAGGTGTCTAGAGAGTCATAGGGAGACGCCTATGTATGAAGACAAGACGCATCCGGAATTTTTTAAGGTTCGACTCAACATCCGCCGCAACATCACCGCTCAATCTGCACATAAAGAAAACATATGCAGGGCTGAGTACTTGACATACTCAGTAGACACACGCCAAAATATTTGATAAAAGTTATGTCATCCATACCATAATGAACTCGAGTTTTAACATTTTAGAAAAGAATATCATTGAGTATCACAAAACATTTTCGTAGACTGGCCAGTCAAAACAATCTCCCCACTTTCTCCACAATCAATCAATCACATCCTCTTACCATAGTGCGACGAAAGTGTGGCCACACTATTCGCCCACGAGACCGGCCGACTAGCAAGGACGGCTCCCGATCCCACCTGTGTACACAGCCTGATAGGGTTTGCGGCCCTACTCAGACCCGAATTCGTTTCACACATAGCCCTATAGCCTAACGGAGCAAGCTCAAACGAACTAGGCATCAGGCAACAATCTCAACATCAAAACAATCATGGCATGACATAACACTTTAAACCATCCTTATATCTCCAATATCATAATTTTGAAACGTAAAAGAGTTTTAGTAAAGAAAGCCCACCTCGATCGCTTACAAACACGGTTCACAACTTTATTGAAATCCTTGCTCTTCGTACCCACGTACGCACAACAACCCTTATCAACATCATAACCACATAATACAACACAATCAGTTTTCTATCAACACATTCCTCATGCATGCCCTATCGTTCCTTTCATCGTTTTCTTATATTGCCCATCCCAACGTTCACCATCATACACAAAACGAACCCTTTGGCATACATCAACGTGCAACGCATAATTATATCATAGGATAAGTTCTTACTCACACATGTATCATGTATTTCGTTCAAAACTTGCCGACAAGACTATTTCAATCAAGACATGAATCTGGCAGAATAGTGCAGTTGTTTTGTAAAAATCATTAAAAATCCATCCGATATCATTTGGAGCTAAAATTTGGTCACCACACAGTAGACACATCAAGGTTCATCCAGTTAAAAATTCACACCAAAATCACATCTTTAGGTCGGTCAAAAACAAAAACCAAACTCACTGGACGAGAATACAAATTCTGACAGGACTGCGCAGTTCAATTGAAAAAAATTCGTTAAAAATTCATCTTTCGTCAAAAGAGGTTGAAATTTTGACACAATACAGAAGACACTTAAAATTTTACTCAGCTAAAAAGTCGTGCCAAAATAAGATCGTTTGGTTGGCCAAACACTCATCGGAACCTACTGTCCGAGCACCACAGTTTCATGCTCAACATTTCTTGTAGGAAAAGTCTCCCACAAAATAGGTAACAAATAAATTAATCCAACAAGTAATTGAAAGGCATATGGGCGAAAATTATGAGGTTTTAGTGAAAGAAAGAATCAAATCCTAATTAAAATAGGATATGGAGAGATTTGGCAAGATATGGTAAGATTTAATTAGATTTTAATTCAAGGAAAGAGATAAACAAGATACCAATTAAATCTACAAAAATAATTCCTTCTCCTAATTAATAGGAGATTTCGAAAATCTCAAGGGATGGCCAAGGGGTCGAAAATCATTTAGAATAACATATGGATAATTTGGTTTGGATTTAATTTGGATAAATATCCCAAAGCAATTAATTAAATCCAAGAAAGAAAGTATTGTTTCCAATAAATAGGAGGGTCGAAAATTTCAAATAAAATGGCTAGAATGATTATGCATTATCCCATTTAATTTAATTCACACATTGGAAGCTTAATCACATTAACTCACATAACTCACAACAACTAATTTAACATAATTAAATCAAACACATAGAAACTCAATTTCCACAAAAGAAATTCTAATTCAACATCCATATTAAATAAATAAAAAAAAGCCATCAAATAAAAATAATAATAAATAAATAAAGTCACAATTTTCTGGGGTGTTACAATGTGACGGTACAACAAAGTACGTATACAATTCTTTAAAAGTCAATTTCCATTGGAGAATAGGAATTGTAAAATGTAGTAGTACTATTATTTTATAATCACTGAGATTGTAAATTACTCCATGCCTTCCGCCACAATTAAGGTGTTACTTTTCCGGCGAAGAAAATTAATAAACATATATTTATTGAATTAAGAGTAAACTAAAAAAATGTTCTTAAACTATGAGTTTACCTCACCAATAATTTCTGAATTTTAAAAATACTTACAGTAGTCCTTGAATTAAGGGTATATTTTTCAAAATTGGTTATTTTGACATTTTTCCACCTGAAAAATG
Organism: Salvia splendens; assembly: GCF_004379255.2. Taxonomy (NCBI): domain Eukaryota; kingdom Viridiplantae; phylum Streptophyta; class Magnoliopsida; order Lamiales; family Lamiaceae; genus Salvia; species Salvia splendens. Next base: position 16,445,040 of record NC_056033.1, read on the forward strand.
CCATTTTGGGCTGCTGGACAATTTAGTTTTTCACATTTTTAATATGATATTATTTCAATGATGTACTAAATTTGATGTTATTTCAAAATTATCTTCTGCTCCCCTTTGTCATCCTTCATTTTGTTTCATTTAAAATATCAGATATAATTATATAAAATTAAATTTAAAATTTAGATTTTTAAATATCAATAAATTACTTTAAATAAAATTATTAATTTATGTATTCTTTCTCGACTCACAGCTATATATATAGAAATAAAACTATCCAGCCAGCTCACACAAAACTCCTTTATAATAAAATACATAAATTAATAATATTAATTAAAAATAATATATTGGTAATTAAAAATATAAATTTTAAATTTAATTTTATAAAATTAAATCTAATACTCCCTCCGTCCCATAAAAATATGGGCAATTGGTTTGGAACGAGAATTAAGACAAAATTGGTAAAGTAAGAGAGAGAAGGAGAATAGTATGGTAAAGCAAGAGAGATGAGGAGATGATAGTTAAAATAGTGTTAGTGGATAGTAGGACCTACATTATTAAATTAATATAACATTCTAGAAGTGGAATGCACATATTTTTGTGGGACGGACGAAAACAGAAAATGCACATATTTTTATGGGACGGAGGGAGTATTAAAATAAAGAAACAAAGTAAAGGATGACAAATGGAATAAGAACATAATTTTGAAATAGTAGTAAATCACTAAAATAATATCAGACTGAAAAAGTTCAAAATGTGAAAAGATGAAATTGCCCAACAGTCCAAAAGGTCATTTTCGGGTGGAAAAATGTCAAAAGGAACGATTTTGAAATAAACCCTCAGTTAAGGAACTACTGTAGATATTTTTAATGTCCTGGGACTATTGACGAAATAAATTCATAGTTTAAAGACCATTTTTATAGTTTACTATTGTATTAAAGTAGAATATTTTAACTACGACGAAACTTGCCAAATAGTAAAATATCTCAACAAAGTAAACTTCAGTTGGGTTGCTAATTTTTCTCTCCGTAGTGGTTTTAACCAAAATTAATTAAATTTTGAAGAGAAAATTGCGATAAAATACCTGAAATTGATTTACATTCTAATGAATTTATATATACTACTATTATTCCAATTTGAGAGTTCAATTTATGTAGTAATTGTGTTATGGTGGTTGTTTCGAGCTCATTAATAAAATTAGTCTTTATGTTGGGCCAAAGTGATTATGGGTACTAGATATTTTTCTTGTGTTAGGCCTCTCACACTTTTTGATTTGAGGAGGTACTGACTTAGTTTCCATTTCAATAATGTATTATACGTATATTATGTAAAACTAGTGTAACACTCGTCTGATGCATAAATTTTTTATTTATTTTATATTAATATAAATTTATAAAATTAAAATAATATCTAGATCATGCAAAACAAAAATAAATATATAGTATATAACAATAATTTAAAATAGAACAAAATGATGATAAATTTAGAAAAAAATGACAATAATCCAACAAATTATATTTTTGGTAGTAATAAACACAAAATTAAACTAAAATATATAAAATCATCAAATTTAGTGAAGAATGCAATAGAAAATAACATAGGGAATAGTGAAAGTATAGATTTTATAGCTATCAAATTTCGTATATTTACCGTCCAAAATAATGAATTAATATTCTATTCCAAAACCTTCACTTGCTCCATTTATAAATTATACTCCTAAGCTTCGTCACTGGGTGCATTGGTGTATTTCTTAAGTTACATATATTATAGATAATTAGATATTGTTGAGAGACTGTAGCCCACGAAATAGTCTATATTAATAGGCTTTTCTAACATCGAATTTGGCCATCTAATACTCGATATAAATAGGCCTTTTTTATTTGTTTTTAACTTTCTATATTTCGTTTTATTTCTTTTTAAATTCCTAGGGTTTTCTAATAATAGGATGTCTCATTGTGTTTACTTCAATATTTGATTTATAATATTATTTTTATTTTCAAGAAACTAGGGTTTCTTTGATTTCCTCTCAGTCAGTCTTTCACCATACGTTTTTGCATCGTCAAGTTCAACTGAAACACATCAATTAATCTCGAAAAATATGTAATAACAATAAAGTATAAAATTGTGGTTCTTAATCCACATTTTTAATGTAAAGAAATAAAAATCTGGATCTTGTTAAGTGAAGGACTGATGGATTGTGATTGTGGGCATTGTTTTTCGAATAAGGAATGAAGTAAAAAGTGACGTAGGTCGACTAGTTAGAACATAATGTAGTGAAAGAATGAATTGAAGGGAAGAACTGTGATTTACCTAAATGATTACTGAAGAGCTCAAAATCAAGGGTGAACTTGTGAAATTTTTGTTTGAGGGTTAGAGTATGAAACCTTGACTTGATACAATCATGTTATCACTTATACTTCAACATAATGTTCAAACTAAAAAAATTCAGGATTATTGAAAATTTACAATTCAAAATTAGAGGATAGATTTGATCAAGATATAAGCTCTAGTAATATTATTTTAACATGTAAGTATTTTTGAAATTAATAAATATTTTAAATATAACGAATTTAATAATATGACAGGGTAGCACACTATAATATGTAGATAGAAAGTTCTCGATAATTATTAATTACATACAATACACGATATAATATCAACATTATCGAGAGAACCGAAAAGAGAAACAACGCAAATACACTGAAAACACACATGTGCGCGCACGCGCACACGCTTCCCCACCCCTTTACATGGGGAGAAACACACATCTCACAACAAAAAGGGCTTATTAACTTGTGAAGAAGCAAATCACACCTCCATAATGGGAAAGAGTAGTTCAAGAGTTGGTGAAGTGATGAGACTCGATGTCTTTGGTGATGTCGATGAAGTAGGCAAGCAATGAAATGGGATGCTCCACATCTTCATTAAGCATCTCATACTCCAAAGTCCATGTCACCAAATCAATGTCATTAGTTGTCTCAACATGGGTTGTAATAACAAATTCTTTGTATAGCTCCATCAAGTCTCCTTCAAGCATCTTGAACTGAATCAGTTTTTTCTCTTCATCGATCGATTGGATCACTTGTTTTGCTCTCTTCTGCTTCCCATCTATGCATAACAAATTAAATTTGTAACATAACATTGTAAAGAGTTCTGTTTAGATCATTAGATGTAATAAATATCACTACAATGAAAAAATACAAAGCTTAAACAAATTACATACTCAAATCATGAAATAGTGAACCCTAACTATCATTTATTAACTTGAAATTGAAAAGAACTAGCTAGACACCAGATAGTAACAAAGGGGATCCAAAAAGTAACATTTAGACCAATAATAATAATCTTAAGTATAAAAATATCATTATGAGTAAACCAAGAACTCCCTCCGTCCTTGAAAATTTGTCACTTGTTTCCATTTTCGTCTGTCCCAAAAAATTTATCACATTTCACTTTTATCAGTTTTGGTAGGGGGTTCCACAATACATTATTAACTCATTCTTACTCACATTTTATTATAAAACTAATATATATAAAAGTATGATCTATATTCTATTAACTTTTTCAACTCACTTTCTATAACATTTCTTTAAAGTACGAGGGAGCAGTATAAATTATTATGTGGCAGTGTGACATGAGTACTTACCATGGGTGTAACTCCAGCATATAATGGAACCAGCATGACCAAATTGACCCTCATGAAGTTCGCAACCATGTACTTTTTCAGGGGTAGCTTTGGAAAAATGCTGTGGATTGTGCCTCATAATTTCATGGAACACATCTCCACCAGCTTTGAATTCTATTGCTGCAATCAACTTCCCATGTAAACCCATTTCCAATATTTAATCAACTAATTTAAGAAAAGGAAAGACTAGAAAAGGGTGCAGAGACCTCTTTGGAGTCTTCACTTTATATAGGCGAAGCCCATCCTTGATCTCCCATCTCATGATACACGACACTATAGTTTTATTTTCTTAGTTTCTTTTTTTATAATTATTATCATTCTTAGGGTCATGAATGTCCATATTCTGTCTGGATGAATAATTGATATGCACAGTGCGGATCCTTCTAATTTTATTTTAATTTCAAGTATTCATTTCATGACGGCCCTACACAATATCATGGCTAATATTTAATTTGATATGGTAGATTAGAAAATATATAAATGGAAAACTCGAGATAAGCTTAGTTAGATAGTAGGTATATGTCAACTCTTTGTGTTACTATTTTTAGTATATATTGATTGAATTTGATCAATAATGTAGTGTTATAGTTTATAATATCGTAGTTGATATGGCAATATAGTTTACTTATTAAGAGATGCAATTGAACAATAGCGTGTAGAGAAGATTAAAACTATTTCTTATTGTTAGTATTCTTAGCTGATTTGAGGAATGAATGCACTGCCCAGGTTCAAATTTTAGAATGCACTAACAAGAAGAGTATATGTTTGTTGATTATATATAAATGTTCGCTACTAGGAACTACCATAAGAATATTTTTATTTGATTTAATGAATTTTGTAGGAAGACGTCACAGAATGCTAAAAAAACTCATCTTATAAGTACATAAAATTGAAGATACAAGTACTTACGTTGATTGTTCATGAAAAACAGTCAAAATCTAGGACCTAAATAAAAGCGTTGAAGATAAATTTGTCAACATGTAGTAGGACATATTATTTGTGTTCCTTAATTTCACTTAGGACACTAAAAATGACGATGGCACGTTGTTTAGAAACTTAGATTAACTTTTTAATTTAATAAAAAAATGTTAACAGTTGATTTTTTGGAATTAGTGTGAATTATTAGCTAGATATAAAATATTAAAATCATTCTGCACGTATGTACTTAATGACCATGTCTTCCATCATCACATGCGTAAGCACCAACATGGGTATTAAATCTCATCTTTACTGAAGTCTTCGCAAGGGAAAAAAAAATACTCGTTTCATAATAAATGACACACTTAAATAATAATATAAAATTTTAGGTGATGTTGTTATATGTATTAAGTGAAGAGAGAAAATTATATATTTATATAAACGTACAAAGATTTTTTTTCTAAAAAAAGAAATATGACATCTATTGTGTGATAAACTAAAAAAAGAAAGCGTGATATCTATTATGGGACAAAGCGAGTAGGAAATAGAAATTACTATATAATTTCTTCTATGTCAAATAGAGGTGCGTTATATTGCTAACTTTTTAAGTTGCTAACTCTGCTACCTCATCAACGTATTATATTAAAAATGTCAACACGATGACATTAAAGCATAATGTCAACACATTTAATGTCAGCGTGTTGATATTTTTAATACACTGTGTTGATAAGTTATTAGAATTAGCAACTTAAGAAAGTTAGCAATCGATCACTTTTGATGTCAAGCATATGTTCAAAACGTTCGAAACCCACAAATACCTTATGGATGTCAAATATTCTTACTTCTAAGTCTAGCTAGAGGCCATAGATTTTCACAGAGTCAAATAATAATGCATACATGTACCAATTAAAATTCATTGCATCTTCGTTGCAAATATTTAGATATTACTCGGAATCTCGGATCAAGTTATACAGAACTCGAGGGCAAATCTAAAACACAGGCTGTATACAAAATTGCAATAAATACTGCTGATGATTTGTGCAAGTTGACAATTAATGTGTAATAAATTTTCTAATTTTGTATTCAATATTGAGATCATGAAATTTACAAATACTTTAATGATCTTAATTTCCAATCACGTGACCTGTCGCGGATTGATCTTTTCTTTACGGAAGTTCATAATATTTGCAAATTTTTATCGGTATAAAATAAGTAGCAGCGTCGCGGCCGTGCCTTTTGGTCGCCGACTGCCCGCCCAACGATTGCTTCAAAACCAAAATTATGTCCACATCGATCTTCTAATTTTATGTTCACATTCGAAAAACCATCTTAACTAGTTTTAGTACAGTGTTTTTAATAGAAATTCATGATTCCATCATAATCTAATTGGTAAGGAGAGGCCCATGAGATTTATAATGATTTCAATTATGTATGAGCACCAATGTGTGATAATTATATTTGTATATTTAGTGTCAATTGCAAATATCCTCCCTAAAACCTTTCAAGGTGAACTTTGGAGGGGTGGACTTTTTTTTCCTGATCAGTTGGACCACTGACCTAATTTTTTTCTGGTTGGTTTGACTACTGACCCAAATTTTTTTTGTTTCGATCTATTGGACCACTAGCCCAAATTTAAAGTTCAGATATATTGGTGAGTCAGTATTTTTTTCCAGTTTTTAACCCAGATATGTTGTTGGGTCAGTTAAATTTGGCCCACAGTCGGCGACCCGCTCCGACACAATAATAGAAACTGATGTGTTCCATTCAAATATTAATTAATAAATGATACTCCCTCCGTTCCATAATAATAGAATTATTTTGCCATTTTGGTACGTTCCATAGGAATAGAGTCATTTCCCTTTTTTAGTAATAGTCAACACATTTCTCCACACCTACTTCACTCTCTCTTACTTTATTCTCTCTTCAACTTTCTACCTTTTTCATTTTTCACTTTATTCTCCCTTTACTTAACTCATCTAACACAATTTTTCTTAATCTACGTGCCGAAAAGAAATGTCTCCATTACTATGGAACGGATGGAGTAGTTAATTATATTTATAGTAGTACTTCATCCGTCCTACTGAAGATGACCCACTTTTCTTTTTGGTATGTCCAAACTAAGATGACCCATTACTAAATATGGAAACACATTTATCTCTACTTTATTTCTTCTCTCTTACTTTATTCTCTTCACTCAACACATAAAATAAAACTGCATAGAATCCTGTATCACCTAAGAAATGAGTCATCTTCCTTGGAACGAATGGAGTATTAAGTTTCAATTGGCAATAAAATACAACGTTTTCACTTCAAATGGAGATACAATTTTTCTAGGTAAAGTGAATACCAGGGCTTAGGGCGTGTTCAGTTTTTCAGATATGCCCAGATTAATGATCTAATCCGTGCATTTCATACTGTTCGGTTTACGATGTTTAGAGCATCCACAACGGTGGCGGAAGAGGCGGTGTCCGTCCGCACCACTGGCACGGTGGTGTCTCGCCGCCGCTGCGCTCGGGTCGCTGGCACGTCGAGCAGCGCCGCGCCAGCGAGCAGGACACGTTGCGTTGGGCGATTGGGCAACGACATAGCCGTTGCCTTTATATGTTTTTTTATTTAAAATCGGTTTTTAATTAAAAAAACCGATAAAAAAAATTTCACTTCCCAAAAAAAATATATCCGTTTATTACCGTTTTTTACACCTTTTTAATTTTTTTTATTTTTTCCCCCAAAAATACACACTTTCATCTATAAATACCCACACTTTCACACCCAAAAATTCACATCAAACTACACAATTCTCATCTTCATTCTCCAATATCCATTCTCATCTTCATTCTCCCATATCCATTTTCATCTTCATTCTCTCATACCCTACAACATAACAATGTCCGGCCAAGGCGATGACCACCCTCCCTCTCACGGTTGGAACCCCGAATAGTTTGGTGGACAACTGTTTCCTAGTCCGGAAACGGAATATTCGACCCCTCCTCAAACCCAAGATTCGGCCGTTCCGGGTGGCTACCGGCCATACCCTATCGACGACCAAGGTGCCTCCCAAGGGCGATACGGGTGGACACCGGAGCGTAGGCCGACTGCCCCCTCCCAAACTCCGCCAGCTCCTACTCGTAGCGGTGTCCGGACACCGTACACTCCGGCGGAGATGGATAAATTGTTCAAGGCGTACTTCGAAATCTCTGAAGATGCGGCGGTTGGCACGAACCAATCCGGCGATCACTTTTGGTGGCGCGTCTCTTGCCGGTACAATGCAAACCGGCCGCCGGGAACGATCGAGCGCAACGAGAGTATGGTGCGCAACTGCATCGGCCGAGCCAACGAAGAAATTGGCAAGTTCAATGGCTATTTCCTCCAGGAGACGCGGAATGCCGGGAGCGGCCGGAGGGAGGTCGACATCATCACTGCCGTGCTGAGCACCTACCAATCCATGAACGACAAGTCGTTCAAGTACCTCAACGTTTGGCAGGAAACGCGGTTCCACCCGAAGTATATGGGAGGCGTAACATCCTCCTCTAGCGGCTCCTCCAAACGGTCAAGGTCGGTATCCCTATCCGACGCCGGCTCTGAAGAAGTGGCTAGCCAACTCGTCGGAGCTAACTTGGGTAGCCCCGACGCCGAACCAAGCGGTTTCCGACGCCGACCGCAAGGAAAGAAGAAGGCGGCTGCCGACCGCCGTCGCGCCGCGACTCCATTTGCCCCCGCTCCCGAACCCGCTCCCTATGTGCCACCCCACCCCCGAACAACTCGCTGTGGATGCTCTTACACCAACTCAATATGACCGATAGGTCAACTATGACCCCCACGCAACTTCAAACACACGAGACCATGATATTGGGTCTCCAAAAACAATTGGGGTTAGTGCCGCCGGATGAGTAGTCTTCCTCGGGTAATATTAGCCAATAATTATATAATTTTAATTTTTAGGAGTTTAATTATGTAATTTTTAATTTTTAGTATTTTAATTATGTAATTTTTAAATTTTAGGATTTTAATTATGTCTTTTTTATTTTATTTGTAATTTGTAATATTTATTGTGGTTTTTAATGAATTTTAGTATTATGGAAATGTTTTTGTTTAATTGAATTTTAAATTAATTGTGCTCGTCCTTGCGGAAGAGCACAGTTGTGGGTGTTGTGCTCTTGCCAGAGAGTAGGCAGAAAAAGTGGGGCCAGGCTAACAACCGTGCCGCTGGCAAGAGCACGGTTGTGGATGCTCTTAAAATCTTCACGACCCGATAAAATGGGCAAGGGCCCTCATTGTTCACTTGTTTTGAGCAGATTTGAATTCTTGCAAATTTCAGAAGATTTTATTTCTGCATCGAAGTGTGTACCTAGATTTGGATGAGAATTGCCGAAAATACCCCCCGTAGTTGACGTGTCAACTGGATGACTTTACTCCATCCTAACCTAAAACAAAAATTCATTTTTTGAATCAAAATTACAGAGGGGCAGCCCGTCGGAACACTTTCACCTCGTCCAAGCAATTGGTACATAAGAGAAAGCCAAACCATTCTCGGCTTTTCCCTGTCCATGTAAGCATCCTCTATTCGTTTGATTTACTTTGTGTTTCTTTCTCATCCGACATATAGTTCTGCAAATGCTTCTAAAATCGGCTGATAGATTTGGGGATCTTCGACATCGGACTGAAAAATCACACTTAATTCATGGTATTGTTTGAAAGTGTTGGGTCAATTAATACATGTGGTAAGTCGTTACTTTTGTGATGTCCACAGATCTGGATTAGGTGCAAAACTGTGGAGCTACCGACGGAAGCGGATCTGCATTTGTATTGCGAGATATCACATTTTCTCGGACAGGGGTGGATTTCACTCCGGCAGTCTAGGTAGTGGCTACATTTTCTATTTTTCACTTTTTATCTGTAGTATATATGTGGTTTGTATGTGATTTTCCATCTGAGTGCTGCCCGATATGATGATTGTAGAAATGGTGTTGGTTTACTTATACCTCGTGTACTTTTGCTTGTGGAGCATATGTAATTGTGGTATGCTTATAATTTGATAATTGCATCTAATCTTCAGTGGGTAATGTAAATCAATATCCTTTGTGTTGTAGTATAAATAACGTGAAGGTGGTTGCAGCATACTTACTGTGTGACTTGTTTTGATCGGACCATGAGGCAACCAAGTCCCAATTATGCTTGGATATGTCTATTGGTAGAGGATATTTTGCACAAATTCGGAACAGAGACGAGTCTCCTTGTGCAAAGGTATCTTAGGGCTCGCAGTGGGCGGTCGAGACGTCGAATAGTCGAGATTGCCAGGCAGTACAGTTTGATTGGCAGGGTACCTGCACAACTACAACACATTGACCGTATACTTCATTTCACCGACGCATATTGTATTGCTAACATACGAATGGATCGCAACACATTCGACCGTCTATGTCGGCTTCTGTATGACCGTGGTGGGCTGCGTATCGGCAAGGTCCTCCGGGTAGAGGAACAGGTCGACATGTTTTGTCATTGTATCCAATTTTTCTAGCCAAACCTACACCTGTCACCGAGGATTGTGAAGATAGCCGCTAGATATGGTTCATGTTATCCATCATGTCTATAATACACCACCATACTCCGTTACTTGTTTGTATGACACTGACGGTCCATTCTTTTAGGGATGTGTAGGAGCTTTGGATGACACCCATATACTCGTCTTGGTCAGTAGCACAGACAAACCTCGGTATCAGATTCAGAAGGGCCTAATAGCTACAAACACCCTAGCTATCTGTGACCACAACATGCAATTCTTGTATGTCCTAATAGGATGGGAGAGATTAGCTGGAGACTCTTGTGTATTGAGGGATGCGGTGTCACGGGTGAATGGCCTGAAAGTCCCAAAAGGTAGTTCAAAATTACAAGTTTTTTGATATTGTCTTGAGTAACATTCAGTTTTTATGCAACTTATAATCTGATATAGATCTACTTTGTGGCAACTCTCCTTCAGGGTACTATTACTTATGTGATAATGGTTACGCAAACAGCAATGGGTTCCTTACGCCTTTCCGAGGTGTTAGATATCATCTGAAAGAATGGGGACCGGGTACCGAGGCACCCCAAAATGCAATTGAAATGTTTAATATGCGCCATACCAAGGCACGTAATGTTATAGAGCGTGCATTCGCTGTTTTAAAGATGTGTTGAAGGATCTTCCGTAGCTCCTCCTTCTATCCAATCAAAACTCAAGTCCGTCTAATAGCAGCTTGCTTCTTGTTGCATAACTTCATCCGCCGTGAGATGCCTATTGATCCGATAGAAGTCGAGCTAGACGGTATACAGTACGAGGCAAACTTAGAAGATGAGGTCATGGGTACACAGTTCCTTGAATCTGTAGAGCCATCGAACGATTAGACCCAATTCCGAGAGAACATTGCAACTGAAATGTGGATGAATATATGGTGAATGGGAGATTACACGTGATCAAGTTATATGGAAAAATAACCGACCGAGTGGATCAGTTTGCAAATATCGTTGCAACTTGATCAAGGCGCTTCTCTCTTTCACAAAAATATTTATAACTCCCTAACATGCATCCTACTTTTAACAGCAAGCGGCAAGTACGAGGTCGATCCCACAGAGAAACTGGTGCGTTGAGTGTGTGTTTAGTGAACAGGGTTCGGCTGCTGCCATACTGTAAGTTGGGAGTTTTAAACTATTTGATTAAACTAGGCGGAATATAAACTAACTACTGGATCAAATGACTCATCATGCTGGAAAATAGCGAACCGATCAAGTAAGCGACAAACTGGAATAAAAGATTTAACTACATAAACATGCTACGAATCTACGAAACACTTTTCCATTCAACATAATAAAAGTTCAACACTGGATCTGGGATTTTTTTAAAGATACGTGTCCCCTTTTCTGTTTCACACTATAGTCCTTGATAACTGATTGAGGATTGCTTTCCAGCGCATCGGCCCTACGTGTCCTCCTTTTGGAATGTAGTGGTCCCCTGGATAACTGCTTAATCACCACCTTGATCAACCCACATGGTTTTGGCCTTTTTCGCCTTCTGCGCCAGCTTGATCAGCTTGGCCTTGCTGTCCTTGATCAAGCGGCATTCGTGCACAATTAACACTCGCTTTGCGCGATAAACTGATCTAGTATCCTACATTTTACCCCTAAACCGATGCATGAAATAGGCATTATCAAACTGCTCACACTTAAAACATACTTGTCCTCAAGTATAAAGAAAAAGAAAAGAAAAAGAGAATAAGACAAATTTCAGGCATGGTTTACTCATTTGAAGAAAGTGAAAGAAGACGAAGAAAAACAGAAGATTCAAAACAAAGACACATATTCACATAGATGCATAAAACCGAATAAACTTCCAACAATCATACCTGAGGTCGAGGTCAATCCATTTGCCAGCAGCTTATGTTTCCTCCCTTTCGCGTTCACTTGATCAAGGTGTCAGTTCGTCAAAATAGCTTAATTTATACCACCTGTTGGATTCACCCAGTCACTCATTTCTCACCATAGATGTTAGGACTGTTCACTTAGTAATTGCTACACATTTAATACCTCGAATCGGACTGCACAAGATAGTTCCTTAAGGTCTTTGTTTTGGTAGTAATGAGGCTTAGGGGAGTAACGTGTTAGGGTAGGGTCATAGGGGTTCTAAGTTAACAACCTTTAAAAATATAAACTGGAAAAAGAAAAAGAAAAGCTTATGAGTCAAGAGACCAAGATCTGAATAATTTTACTAGATCAAGCGGGGTTTCCTTCTTGCCACTTGACAACTCCCTTGGTCAAGCTACGACCTTGCTTCTAACGTTCTGGCTTATTCTTAACTATTGACGTACTAGATTACAACTTTTTACTGCCCATTTTCAACTTTTTCTCAACTTTTTTCAACATAATAATTTTTTTTTTGAATTGAACTGATCAACCTAACTTTTTATTTTTGATCAACCTGGCTAATTGACTTGATCAACCTGACTATCCATTTATTTCGGTCCTTCTATCGCTACCCCTTTTCTTTGTTGAAATAATTCATCTCTCCCCCTTTTTTCTCATGTGTTCGTAAAAATGTAAAAATTTGGTTTTAAGGCTTCAAAAGACGGGTAAAAGTGTATACGACTCAATTTGGTTTACTAAGGGGTGCCTTGTTTGATGAGGCGGATTCGTGAAACGAAAGAAAAAAAAGCTCAAATGGCTAAGTCCTAATGCATTTAGTCCTTACTACTTGTGTAATTTTCATCTAAATATCAAAAAGCAGCCTCTCGTATTTTTTTGTAAAAATAGTAGAAAATGTTCTACTTTGGCTTATAACTCACATTTTAGAGAGGCTTTACAGAAGGTTTTAAAAATGAGCATTTCCATCATACTTACATCATTCAAACTAATCAAGTTAAGCAATTAAGTTTCCACATGTAAACATATTGACTCCTTTATCTAACTCTTTCTTAAGCATTCATATCTTTCATTTACCCAATTCCAAGCATACTGTCCTGATTAATTCTATCTGTTGTTTATTATTTTTTTCCCTTTTTTAAACCCGACATGTGTGATTTCAAATGGACTAACCCTCCCCCCTCCCACTGCATATTGGCTCGCCCTCGAGCATCTTGATGCAGTGGAAAAAAGGTTAGGCAACGACACAGCATAACAAAAACCAAGGAAACTTCTCACACTTAAATCAGACACTAGGCTAAGTGGGTGATAGTGCCAAAATAAAAAAAACATGCCGAAACAAGGAAAAACAAGAATAACCCAGAAACAAAGAGTCAAGAACAACAAATCCATAAACTTCTCATACTTAGACCATGTACTGGGCTAAGTGTGAAACGGATGAAAACATAGAATTTACAGACCAAAACAAAAATAATAGAAATTGATTGGAATTGAATCGAGTTGGGTAAAGATGGCATACTAGTGTCTCTTGGATGGCTGAGCAGGGTGGGTAGAGGTGGGCTTAGTTGGAGCAGAGGTACGCCTTCTGGGGTCAGGGGCATACCTTCCCGGAGGTGAGAGTGTGGAGGGAGGTGGTGGGTGCCTAGTGCTTGGCTGGCGGGCTAGGGCACTCTCTGGATCACGAACTGCCTCCAGCAGCCTCTGCATCACAGTCCCAATCCGGTTCATTTGCACCAGATGTGCTTGAGAATTTTCCACCAACTGCGCCATCATTTGCTCCATGCGCAGCTTCCATCCGTTATCCCTTTGGGCAACCTCCTCAGTCTGCTCTACCCTCGGTGTGGGTATTATTGCCAGCCAGCCCCTTGGTTTGCTCGGGCTGGCTGGGCGATTAGCTTGCCTCTGCCTTCCTTCCAGTTGGCCCCTTGATTGTTCCATTTGGACAGTTGTGTAGAAGAGAAACCCCCCCTGTCGCGCCTTCTCCTGTACCTGTAATCTGAAAAGTAATCAAGGTCAAACGGTTCAGGGCGAGGGCAATAGAGGGGGCGTCTAACACTTTCCTGATTCTCCAGAATCCAGTTCCTCTTCAGGTAAGCTCCCAGGAGGTGACATATGTTCAAGTGACGAGCCGGTCGGGTAGCGATTTGATTGATAGAATAAGCTAGCCAGAAGCCCAGGTGGACTTTCCTCTGTTCCTTCATGCACCACATGAAATAGAAGCCCAGGTGGACTTTCCTCTGTTCCTTCATGCACCACATGGCTGTGGTGTTGGCTTGACCCAGGAGGTTGCAGCCGAGGTATACTTGGGCTAGGCGGAGAGCAGGGTCCGCAATATGATTACACCTGGACTCAGAGGCCTTGAATGCTGGAGCTCTTTCGTGACTGAGGGCTTTCTAGACAGCCTGTTGATCGAAGTCAGCCTTTTTGTTCGGGAGGCCTATATCTCGCCCGAACCACTCTCCATGTGCCACCTGGCTGTTTGTATAGAGCCCCATTCGGATGGAAAACTCATTTAAGCTCATGTGCTGCTGGCGGCCAAACACTCTGAACCTGACGCTCCTGGCGTCAAGGTCGACCTCCCCACTAAACCGAAAAGAGGTGAAAAACTCCTTGGCCAAGACCTCTGGAACAAGGGTCTCATCAATCTCCAAAAGCCACTCAAAGCCAATCCCGGTCATGTACTCTGTAAACTTCTCCTCAACCTGTATCTTCTCTAGGGCAGGTTGGTGGAGCTTCTTCCCTGATTTCAGCCTCTTTTGCTTAGTCACCCTCTGGTTGACCTCCTCTTGCCATTTTGGATTATCAAACTCTAACATCCGCTTGAGGAGGTCTGCGGTCAGAACCACATACTTTTTGGAGTAGTCAACAGTAGGGGCAGGCTCAGGGCTCCCCATGCTTCTTTTGGAAGTCCGGGTCCAGCGTAGCTCACGTTCCCGGTCTCGCTGCCTTCATCATCGTCACGCGGCAGAGGGGTAGCTGGTTGGTCGGTGTCCCTAATGACTATCCCTTTGTGGGCAGGGCGTGTTCTCTTCAAGGGAGGCTGGGCTAGCTCTTTCCCCTTTCTCTTCTTCTCCGTCATGGCGTGGTTGTCCTCTACAGCCTCTTCCTCATCAATCAGGCGCCTCATACGGCGCGACCATCGAAGTAGCTGCTCCTTTTCCCACTCGGAGTATGACTCATCATCTATCGTCTGCAGGAGGTTCTAGTCGACCCCCCTGCTCTGAAGTAGTACATCACTGGGGAGGGGCTGCCGGACCTCTATGTCGTCCTCAATCTCCACCACCTCAATCGGTTGTAGCTCCTGGAAGTGGGCGGAGTTGGAGCCTCCGCCACTCGGGGGTGACAGGATATCTCCGGCACGGGCACCTTCTTCCTGGCTGGGACTAGCTCTACCGGCATCCTCGACTGCCCGCTTGATTTCCGGCTCCTCCAGCCTTGGGGCGAAACGAGCGACAGGCTGCTCAAAGCCTCCCCTTCCTCCATATCGTTCGGGTCCTCCACCAGTACCGTCGCTTCACTATAGTGGTCCAGCATCTCCATTGGGTCGGATACGTGATTTAGGGATTTGGAAGGAGGAGGTGGACTTTGTGGTTTGGGTGGAGAGGATGGTGGAATTTGTGGTTTAGAAATCGGAGCGGGATTTCTAGATCTGGGAAATACTAGGTTAGCTCTGCGATGAGCGAAGGCCGTCGCGGCGTCCATCTCTATGGGTAAACTGTCGAGGAGCCTCTCTAGTTGCTCCGATAACCTTGGATCTACTGTGGGGGTGAGGGAGATGGAGCGGCGGCGCTAGGGTTTGCAAGCGGCACCGCCGAGGTTGGAACGGAAGTTTGCCGCCCACTGCTTCTGGTACTGGTAGCAACGTCCCTTGAGGATGTAGCTTTCTCGCTTGCTCCGGTCTTCTTCATTTTACTGGTATTTGTGGGGTTTTTGTGTGAAAAATGGTGGCGATTGGGCTAGGGTTCCTGCGAATTCGTGAGAAATATCGAGAGAGAAAACAAAGGAGTACTATTAGCGGTTAGGAAAAATGAAGGACATTTCAAAAAACTCCCTTTAATTTGAAAAAAGTGACTGTTGGCGTCCATGCGACGCTTCAAGTACTATGCGCGCTTTTTCAGAATAGCTGGCTTCCTCAATACGCTTCGCCTTCAAATGCAACTTTTCAACGCTTGAGCACGTCTCCCTCGACGCTTCATCTTTAAATGCAACTTTTCAACATTTGCGCACGCCTTTTCAGTTCTCTGCCTTGATCAATCCAACAACATTAGACCATCAATTAAGTCCAGAATCCAACTGATCAAGTGGACAAGTAATGCTAGATGAATACTCAAATAATAACCACTTGATCAGTTTAACCTTGTTTTTAGATTTTTTATATATATATATTTTATTTTATTTTATTTATTTTTGTTTAAAATTAATAATCAGAAAAAAAGTATTTACACTAAGCTACCAAGGAGTTGACTGAGTGCCCTTAGGATGTCACTTGATCAGTTTGATAGTTTAGAAATCATCTGTTGCTCGATCAAACAGACTACCCAAGGTACCAAGTTACTCCTTCTACCTGCTATCATTGGAGAGATTTAGGCATGAATAGTGGAATTTCTTCCACCACGCACACCTCAGTTCCATCCCTGTAGGACTTCACACTATGGCCATTCACTAAGAAGGAAGACGAGTCAGGGTCGCTTCCTTGGAGTTCGATTGCTCCATTTGCTCGTATGGCGATGATGGTATAGGGGCCAGTCCACCTTGACCTCAGCTTCCCTGGCATCAGTTTCAGTCTCGACTGGAATAGTAGCACCTTCTGTCTTGCCTTGAGCTCCTTCTTTCTGAGGTTTTTGTCATGCCACATCTTCGTTCTTTCTTTATACCACATGGCAGAGTCATACGCATCGAGGCGGAGCTCTTCAAGCTCCTGCAGCTGCAACTTCCTCTCCTCAGCGCAGGCCTCGGCGTTCAGATTCATCTCTTTGATAGCTTAGAAGGCATGATGCTCAATTCCCACAGGTAAATGGCACATCTTCCCGAATACCAGACGGTAAGGGGACATCCCGATCGGCGTTTTGAAGGCAGACCTGTATGCCTAGAGCGCGTCCTCTAGTCGGCGACTCCAGTCCTTTCGCGTTGGGTTTACTGTTTTTTCTAGGATTGCCTTGATCTCTCGATTGGACACTTCAGCTTGGCCATTCGTCTGGCGGTGGTAGGGTGTGGACAGTCGGTGGTGGACTCCATATTTCTTCATCAAGGCTTATATGGTTCGATTGACGAAGTGAGTGCCTTGATCGGAGATGGCGGCCCGCGGTACTCCATACCGGGTAAAGATATCAGACCATAAGAACTTGGCCACCTCCTTGGACTCACAAGTCTTTGTTGCCTTCACTTCAATCCACTTGGACACATAGTCCACCGCTACCAGAATATAAAAGTTTCGTTCAGACGATGGGAATGGTCCCATGAAATCCATCCCCCAGACGTCGAAAATCTCGCACACTATCACTGGGACTTGCGGCATTTCATCCTTTGCTGAGATACCTCCCGTCAATTGGCATAGGGGGCACATCCTGCAGAACTCATATGTGTCCTTATGGATGGAGGGCCAGTAAAACCCACTAACATGTACTTTCCTCGCTGTCTTCTTCGGACCAAAATGACCTCCACATGCTAGTGTGTGGCAGTGGACCAATACGTCCTCTTGTTCCCACTCAGGTATGCAGCGGCGGATGACTTGATCAGCTCCTATCTTCTCCAAATAAGGATCGTCCCAGTAGAAGTAGCGGGAGTCGCTCTTGAGTTTCTGCTTTTGCGCTCTTGTGACCTCATCATTTCTGGGTAGTTCGCCCGTCACCAAATAATTGGCCATGTCAGCAAACCATGGCTCCCTCTGCCCGTGGATCTCTTTCCTTTGGTCAGCTTGATTTACCTTCTCAGCGTGGTTGATTGACTGAAGGCTGGACTTCGACTTGATCAGGTACAAATGCTCTTCAGGGAATGCGTCAGAGATGGCTTCCCCATTGTCCTATTGCATGATGTTGCTCAGGTGATCAGCCACTCTATTCTCACTGCTCTTCTTGTCGACTGCCTCCCAGTCAAACTCTTGCAGCAGGAGTACCCACCTGATCAAGCGCGACTTTAACTCTTTCTTCGCCAGAAGGTATTTGATTGTCGCGTGATCGGTGTAGACAATCACTTTCGAGCCCAGCAGTAGGGTCTGAATTTCTTGAATGCATAGACTACTGACAGCATCTCATTCTCTATCGTATCGTAATTCTTCTGCGCTTGATTGAGAGACTTTGAAGCGTAGAAGATAACATAGCTTTTCCCATCGATCTTTTGACCCAAGACCGCCCCTACTGCATAGTTGCTTGCATCCTACATCACCTCGAAGGGGTGACTCCAGTCGGGGGCGCGGATGATCGGAGCACTGATCAGTCTATCATTCAAAGCTGGAAAGCGGCCTTGCAGGCATCGAAAAATACGAACTCCACATCATTCTAGAGTAGCCTCGTCAAGGGTTGGGCTATCTTCGCAAAATCCTTGATAAATCATCTATAAAAGCCCGCATGGCCCAAGAAAGCCATGATCTCCTTTTTATTTGTTGGATAAGGGAGCTTTGCTATAATTGCCACTTTGGCTTGATCCACTTCTATTCCTCTGCTTGACACCACGTGGCCCAAGACAATGCCTTCAGTGACCATGAAATGGCACTTCTCGAAGTTCAAGACCAAGTCCTTCTGCCGGCACCTCTCCAGAACTCTGTTTAAGCTATGTAGTCCTTGCTCAAATGTGTCCCCATAGACGATGAAATCTTCCATGAAGATCTTAATACAGTCTTCTAATAAATCAGAGCAAATGCTCATCATGCATCTTTGGAAGGTACCTGGAGCATTGCAGAGGCCAAATGGCATCTTCTATAGGCGTAGGTGCCGAAGGGGCATGTAAAGGTGGTCTTCTCCTGGTCCTCTGGATTAACCGCAATCTGGAAATAGCCAATATAACCATCGAGGAAACTGAAGTATTGTTTCCCGGCCAATTTCTCAAGCATTTGGTCAATGAATGGCAGCGGGAAGTGACCCTTCTTTGTGGCCGCATTCAGTTTCCTGTAATCAATGCACATCATCCATCTCGTGTCGGGCCTTGTGGGAATCAACTCGTCCTTCTTGTTTTTCACCACCTGGATTCCACCTGTCTTTACTACCATACGAACTGGACTGACCCAGTTGCTATCCGGGATGGAGTAGATGATTCCTATCGAGACCAACTTAACTATCTCCTTGAGTACTTCTTCCCTCATATTGGGGTTGAGCTTGCGTTGTTGGTCACGGTGAGGTTTTGCTCCTTCTTCCAACCGAATGTGGTGCATGCATAATTCTGGGCTAATACCTACCAAATCTGTCAACTTCCACCCGATGGCCTTCTGATTACGCCTCATCACCTCCAGTAATTGATTTTCCTGCCCCTGAGTCAACTGATTGTTGATGATTACTGGCAATGTTTCATTTTTCCCCAGGTAGGTGTACTTCAAATGAGCAGGAAGCGACTTCAATTCCTTCGCGGGTGTGGGTACCGCAGTAGGCTGAGGGTTCTCTTCCACTTCTCTTCTCAGTTGGGTTCCTTGATCAGGCAGCTTCTCGAGGCTCGACACTTGAGCAATCCCGCTTGACCCAGCTGGCCGCAGTCGCTCGCAGAAATCCATCACTGCCTTCGCTATGGCTTGATCATCCATCTCGCCCACTTTCATGGCCTCGTACCAGTCTGCGATCTCCTTCTCAACTTCTTCGTCCGTGGCAGAGTTTGTGAACTGTTTTTGTAGGAACTCCTCCTCCAGATACTCCTGCACCAGCAGCTCGGTTACGTCCACCGAATACACGTTCTCAATGTCTGTCTGCCTCTTCATTGCTTCGTCAATGTTGAATGTAAATTGCACTCCGTTGAAATCCAGACTGATCGTCCCATTACGGACGTCGATTATAGTGCTGGCTGTGGACATGAACGGTCTTCCCAACAACACTCCACTAGACTCTTTTGCCGTTGGCTCTGACATTTTTATCACGAAGAAGTCGGCTGGGTATAGGAAATTATTCACCCTCACTATCACGTCTTCAAGAATTCCCTCAGGGTGAATGCAAGACCTGTCGGCTAGCTATACCATGATGTCGGTGTCGACGAGCTTAGTCTTTCCCAGCTTCTTGTAAATGGAATACGGAAAAACATTGATAGACGCCCCTAAATCGCACATTGCGTGCTCCACTTGAATATCTCCTATCGAAATCGGGAGCGTGAACATCCTTGGGTCAGTCTTCTTTGATGGGAGGTCGCTCTGTTAGATTACTGCAGAGACATTCTCTTCTGTAATAATCCTTCCTTCTTCATTGACCTTGCCATCCAGGTAGTCCTAGATAAACTTGCTGATTGGGGGCATCTTCAACGCCGTCAGGAGTGGCACCTTGACTTCCACGTCCTTGAATAGACTGCCGCATCAATCGTGGTGTCTCTCTTTCTGGTCACCATTCCGCGGTAGGGGTAGGGCTTGACCTTCTCCACTTCTTCGCCTTGACCTTCTCCTAAGGTCTCGCCGCCCATTTTCGCTTTTCCTTTGTCCTTTCCTCTGGCAGCTTGATCAGAGGAGCTGGACTCTCCTTCTTTTTCTTGGTTCAGTCCGGGTATAGATGTTGGGGACACCGCAGGTAAGCTGGGGCTCTGATATACCTTTCATGACCTCAGAGAGACTTCGCTTATGTTTTCCCGCCCAGTCGGCTGCACCGTGGCAGGGATCTTCCTTTGGTTCCCTCTCAGTTCTCCCAGCGACATCGCAACTTGAGAAAGTTGTTTTGTAAGCATATTCAGAGCAGCCATTTGTTCCTTCTGTACTTCCTGGATCTCGCGCATCGCATCGTTAGGGTGGTGTGGAGCCATTACCTCTCCTAGATCTTCATTGGGGTGTCTGTTATATCTTTGATTCGAAGGTCCTCCACCGTGGCCGGGCTATGGGAAGTCTGATGGACCGTAGTGCTCTGGCTGATACTGGGGCTGATGGTATTGTTGGTTCCCTGGGTGCTGCTGATTTCCCCTTTGATGTGGCGGAACATAGCTCACCACTTGATTGTTCGGTTGCCTTCTGGAGTTGCTTGGCTGGGGGCCTTGATGTCTGCCTGACCAATTTGGCTGTCCTCCACTAGACCAGTTACCCTGGGGGCTGATTGACCAATTCCCTTGAGGTCCGCCTGACCAGTTCCCTTGACCACCCTGCATTCTATTTCCTCCATTGTTTGGTCTTTCTTGTTTTCGTGCGGGCCAATTGGGATGCGCTTCGGAGGGTTGTATCTGTTGCGTAGATGGTTGAGGCGGTTGGCTTGGGCTTTGATCACTCCACCTGAAATTTGGATGATCTCTCCATGGAACATCCCTCTGCTTTCCTTGGGTCCAGTTGCCATTTAGGTTCCAATGGCCGACAGCGTTCACTTGAGTCTGTGGTTCCGCTTCAGGAGGAAACTTGCAGTAATAATAATGGTGCTCCTCTGGTGGTGGTGGCACATACGTCTTCTCCTTGGGAGCGGGCAGTAGAGGCGCTCTGGACTTCTCTACTGCTTCTAGCAACTTCTTCTCCATCTGCTCAAATCGAGCCTCCAGCTTCTCGTCGCTTCGTGCCTCTGCTGCGTGCACCGCTCCTCGTCTGCACTGGCCGCGGGAGGTTTCATACGATCTCTTTGCTTCGATTAATCTCTCCAGGATGCTCTTCGCTTGGCTGAATGGGGTTTTTGAGAAATTCCCTTGGGCAGCTAGGTTGAGATCATTTTTACTGTCCACCATCAATCTGCGGTTTGGAGCCCCTTGCACATCGGAAGTCATGCAAAAACAAATAAATCAGATCTACAGATCTATTTGACCGATTATGAGATTAATTATCTACATGTTAAACAATCAATTGCATACAAGAACGCACATAATTCATGTAAAAGGAATTAAAACCTAGTTCATGAATTTCCTACGGTTTAGAATTACCGATCTGATTCTCCAAAGAATCGACGATTGCTTGCGCCTTCTCCACATGAAGATCTTCGTACTCAACCACGAATCTTCTAATTTGTATCCCGAACTCAGAATCTGACCTTTGGGTGGGCAAAGCTTATTAGAATCGAAAAAGGTTTGATTAGAAAGAAGACAGAATATCAGTTTTCTCAAAAACTGATTTTTCATCCACTCCCAGAGGGGAGCACGAAAATTATAGGTTTTTTTATTCCTAAATCTCCTTTCTAATCTCCTTTTATATTGAGTTATAATGGGCCATATTAGGGATCCATGGAGGTTGGACTTGGGCCAAACCTGTTGGACTTTTACTAATTAAATTGAGCCCCCATTTAATACAAGTCCGACAGAATATTATTATCAGCCACTATAGTAAAATAATATTGACTGCCTGTCCAATCCCAAATTACGAGTAATCCGGGCTTTACCTCTTTAATTTATTATTTCCCGTATTTAAGATATAAATATCCATTAATTAATTTAAGTATGCTATTTTACTTTAATTAATTAATATCTTTTTCCAAGAGTTGTCTAGTTCAAAATCTTTATTTATTATTCTGGAATAAATTTCATCCAGCCGGGTTTCTGAATAATAAAACCTCTTCCGAACACCTCTTGAGGATATTATTAAACTGGACTCACCCAGCACACGATTCATTGCAATGACAATACTAGCACCTCTAGACATAGATCACCACTACCCAAGATACCAGGATTCTTGGATTGCGAAAAATCCGCACCATTTGATAAATTAAAGTAGTGCATAATCAATATCGTATGTTCAATGTTATGTCAACAATGATTAAGAAATAACAATCACCGAGACCTCGTCTTTCAGTAAATAGCAAGAAAAGACTTATCTCAACTGTTAGATCCTTCAGTGCTATACCACACCAGTGTCGTTTATTTCCTAAGGTAAGGAAACATGCGGACTGGCACTGCAACCTTTCACGATAGGTAGCAAAAGCCTATCTAGGTTGTGAAATTCTATTTCTCTTCTACAAAGGACCGACTGCGTCACCTTCTGTGAACGTCGTTCACGACCAGTCTACTATGTTGAAGAATTAGACTTGTTTGCTTCTTATACATTTAAATGTTTGAAAAACATCTTATAAATGCTTAAGCAAACACCAATGCGATAAAATTACTTCTTCTCGCCTTGATTTAAAAGTGGATTGTAGAGTTTATTGTATACAAGCAATTCTGTCCGTGCAACATGCTCGAATTATGTTTTTCAGTATACCAATCCTAACAATCTCCCACTTATACTCAAAATCATGCTTTCGAGTATACCCACTGCCAAAACTCTCCCACTTATACTCTAAGCAGGTCTCGGGCCATGATACATCGAACTACCATACTTTTCACCTCATGTGTAAAACATGTTGCCATATAGGCATTTTGTGAAAAATTCTGCCAGGTTGTTCTCTGATGATATCTTGGAAACCATAACGTCTTGCTGCGCACTTAATCCTTAATTAATTTCATACTTCATCTCTATGTGATTGCTTAGCTTTATCAGATCGTGTTTCCCTCGAGTTAGACACCTTGCTAGAGTAATCATAACAAAATATAATACTCATAGGCATACTTGGATTCACGGTCAAAGCTATCAGGAAATTACTGAGATGAACAACTACCTTAGTAGTTTCCGAAGAAACTACACTTGTAATTTTCATGATAGAGTCTGTGATGTAATCACACTCCTTCATGACTCAGTTTTCAACTCCTAACGTTAACACATAGTCAGAGGTTAACTCGATCATCAATCAATTATAAAATCGAGTCGATTTAACCTAAAGGACATAACATGGATGTCTGGTAAACTAGAGCATGCCGTTTAGTCTTCTTCAAGTACTATAGTATATTCTTTACCCAATCCAATGTCCTTGGCCATGGTTAAAATGATATCATGCTTCTATGCCAACGGCAAAGCTAATATCTAACTTAATACACATCATAGCATATATGAGACTTCCAATTATGGAACTTGTCTCATTCTTCTTGATCTCATTCAATGTCGAAAAACACTTGACTAGAGACAAAATAATTCCGTCTAGAAAAAGAAAAACCTTTTCTTGGAATTTTCAATGCTAAAGTGTCTAAGTATTGTGTAGATGTAGGATTCTTTAAGAAAACATACATTCTTTTTCTAACAATCTAATGACACAGATGCTTAGAATGTAACTAGATTATCTTAAATCCATCATCCTTAAACTGGGTAGACGACCAGTTTCCTACGCTAGATAACCCTCTTAGTTGTTTATCAACTTTTATAGATGTCATCATCGTAGAGTACCAAGAATACCAAATATAGTGCACTTTCAACTTTCTTGCCCTGTATTACATAACCATTAAGATGTTCCATGCAGATGATCTCCTCAAGACTTCTACTTAAAGAAAACTGTCTTGACAATCATAGTACATACATCCTAATTTATGTAGGCTACAATAGACAATATACAGATCGACTTAGGCAAAAATGGCAGGCGAGAATATAATTCTCTCCGGGTATAACCCTTTGCCATTATTCTAGTCTTTTGAGATCCATGCTTACACTTGCAGGTCCACTAGCTCCCACTGACTGAAATAGTCTATGAGTAGTATCGCAAGTCTTGCAAACATTCTTGTCTATTTAAGATTGTTATTCAGAATCTATCATCTTATCAAGAATGATTATCCGAATAAGTCATTGCGTCCTTGTAGTTACAGGGATTATGTTCAAGTTGATCTAAGACTGAGTCTTAAGACTCTTTTAGACCCATGAACTTATTATGTTCGCAAAGAACGCTCCCACTACGACACGACTCTTACAATCTTAGGTACAAATGTAGATTTTCTTAGTGCATAAGTTTCTAATGGTATGACTTCTTGGTTAAGATGGAAAATAGATATTCTCATTATCTTGAGAATTATCATGTTTGTTAGGCTTGTAGTTCTTCTCATAATCTTCATCAAAGAATCTAGTATTCGTGTAAACAAACACATATCTTGCTGTGTAGATTACAGAACTTGTACCTTTTCGAACATTTGGGATAACCTTAAAACATACCTCAGTACACAACTCCAATTATTTGGATACCTTTCCAAAACATGTGTTGGAATAACTCCACACCTTGTGATGTGGTGGACTAGACTTGCCTCTAGTCCACAACTCGTGTGTTGTAGAAGGTATTGATGTTATGGTAGTTTTTTAAGGTATAACTCGTTGTTTCTAACATATATCCCATTAATGATAAGGTGTTATTGAGTAAAACTGTTCACTTATCGAACTTGTCTTCGAGAGACTTCGATATCTTCTTATATGACTATCCCATTCTTTAGAAGAATGATTGGAGTAGTCAACTAGGATTTAACTCCTACCACTGATCTTAACTCATTTGCTCGTCTCCTATGGTGTAAACCATTGAGACTTACTAGACTTTCTATGTTGCATCTCTATAAGTATTCTGAATCCCTTGAACCACCAAAGGATTCTAACTTATAGTGCATAAACCAGACTTACTTGACCTTCAAGCTATTTAACCAACAAGTTGTTAAAATCTCGATGGTCACTTGAGTTAAACAAAATCAGTTTGAATAATTACTAAGTACTTTCTTGGCCTTATGTTTAAGTACCATAAATACTTTATCATTCATTGTTTAAAAAGTTGAACTGTCGTGTTAAGCTCAATCTTTTTTGCAATTATATTGTTTAGATACTATGATGTATAATTTGTTTTTCTATGGTACTATGATAGATATTCGATCCACATTTCTCAACAATGCACGCATTATCAAATGACATCGAACATCGTTTAATCATTAACAAGTTTAGAAACTGAAACTGAATTCTTTCCAAACTAAACTATACCAATAAAACAAAGTCTTATACATCAAAACAAAACAATAAAGTGAGCATAATAAAATAGCTCCTACTGCAACAACTGCCCAACTTGATCTAGATCTCTCTTTTAGAAGTTACATTGTTATCTAAGCCATTATCCTTCTATAGAAGAGGTCAATCCGAATTACAATGCATCTTCTTTTTGCCTTTTCACCTAATTTATCTTGTCTTTCTTGCTTTCAGCTGACATTGATGACAATTCAGATCTTCCCTCTTTCCATTGCTAGTCTTCTGTTCGATTGAACTGAGACATAGGAAAGATGCAGCCTTAATGAATTCGTCAACTATCATGTTATCTTCCTCCAATAGTAATTAAGTGAATATAATGCTTAAGGTTTCCAACTTTTCAGTAACAACCTTCATATAATCACTTCCTATTACATTTGGCGATGAACTAAGTGTAGAAAATATTTGAGTAACTGAATCAGAAGATTCCTCAAAACATTCTATCTCTTGTGGATATTCCAATAGAATCTAGACAACGTCCTTATTGGATATCTCTTTATCATCAATAAAAACCAAGACTTGTCTCACTATTTAAAAGAAAGTAGTTTGATCTTCTCCCTCAATGAACTTGTCAAGTACATGCATAAAATGCATTCTCAAACTTTCTTTGTGGAATTTTGTCGAAGAAATGGAGGACATGAATTGGTGAGTACAAACTTTAAGTTTTCAGCAATGAGAATCTTATTCATTTAATATTTCCAGTCTACATAATTTTGGCCTTCGAGTTTGATTTCTTTAAGGTTCGCAGACATTATTAAGAATTTGGCTAAGAAGAAATAAAACTATTTATCACATACTATGCTTGATACATAATTTCATACAACCACAAAACAAAGTATGTATCTCGCAACTGTCAAAACCAAAATAAGTACGCCTCTAGGGAGGTCATACAAATTCGGATTCCAACAATTTCCTGGTCACAATACCGATGAATAGTCCATAGACCACTAAGGTGGCATGGCCGGCAAATATTGCCTAAGCTTTAACCATAAATATTAGCATCTAGGAATTTCGTTTCTGTTTTGATACTTCTTCTAGGGAAGGTCGCACGCCACTAACAAAATTCCATAGCTATCTTATAAATATGTTTAAACACATGAACTTGCAATTTCATAGGATTATGGCTCCCACTAGGGTGGGTCGCGATAATATTAGAAACATGCTTCCAGTTTAAAAAAATTATCATTAAGAAGTCTAATCTTATGAACTTGCTATTTCGTAGGATTATTGCTCCCACTAAGGTGGGTCGCGATAATATTAGAAACTGCTTCATACATAGACCAATTTATGGAGACCATATACAACGCACTGTTGTAATTATCACATAGTCATTTTAAACATGGTTTTTGCATAATTATCACATAAGTAGATGAGGCAGACAATCCACTTAAAACAGATAATCACCAAATAAACAGATAAATCCATTTAATAATATGATAATTAATCTCACTGGATAATTATTGAAATTATTTAATAAATCTAGGGAGCATCCCTCTGCTTTCCTAGGATCCAGTTGCCATTTGGGTTCCAATGGCCGACAGCGTTCACTTGAGTCCGCGGTTCCACTTCAGGAGGAAACTCGCAGTAATAATAATGGTGCTCCTCTGGTGGTGGTGGCACATTCGTCTTCTCCTTGGGAGCGGGCGGTAGAGGCGCTCTGGACTTCTCTACTGCTTCTAGCAACTTCTTCTCCATCTGCTCAAATCGAGCTTCCAGTTTCTCGTCGCTTCGTGCCTCTGCTGCGTGCACCGCTCCTCGTCTGCACTAGCCGCGGGAGGTTTCATACGATCTCTTTGCTTCGATTAATCTCTCCAGGATGCTCTTCGCTTGGCTGAATGGGGTTTTTGAGAAATCCCCTTGGGCAGCTAGGTTGAGATCATTTTTACTGTCCACCGTCAATCTGCTGGGGTTTGGAGCCCCTTGCACATCGGAAGTCATGCAAAAACAAATAAATCAGATCTACAGATCTATTTGACCGAATATGTGATTAATTATCTACATGTTAAACAATCAATTGCATACAAGAACGCACATAATTCATGTAAAAGGAATTAAAACCTAGTTCATGAATTTCCTACGGTTTAGAATTACCGATCTGATTCTCCAAAGAATCGACAATTGCTTGAGCCTTCTCCACATGAAGATCTTCGTACTCAACCACGAATCTTCTAATCTGTATCCCGAACTCAGAATCTGACCTTTGGGTGGGCAAAGCTTATCAGAATCGAAAAAGGCTTGATTAGAAAGAAGACATAATATCAGTTTTCTCAAAAACTGATTTTTCGTCCACCCCCAGAGGGGAGCACGAAAATTTTAGGTTTTTTTATTCCTAAATCTCCTTTCTAATCTCCTTTTATATTGAGTTATAATGGGCCAGATTAGAGATCCATGGAGGTTGGACTTGGGCTAAACCTGTTGGAGTTTTACTAATTAAATTTAGCCCCAATTTAATACAAGTACGACAGAATATTATTATCAGCCAGTATAGTAAAATAATATTGACTGCCTGTCCAATCCCAAATTACGAGTAATCCGGGCTTTACCTCTTTAATTTATTATTTCCCGTGTTTAAGATATAAATATCCATTAATTAATTTAAGTATGCTATTTGACTTTAATTAATTAATATCTTTTTCCAAGAGTTGTCTAGTTCAAAATCTTTATTTATTATTCTGGAATAAATTCCATCCGGTCGGGTTTCTGAATAATAAAACCTCTTTCGAACACCTCTTGAGGATATTATCAAACTGGACTCACCCAGCACACGATTCATTGCAATGACAATACTAGCACCTCTAGACATAGATCACCACTACCCAAGATATCAGGATTCTTGGATTGCGAAAAATCCGCACCATTTGATAAATCAAAGTAGTGCATAATCAATATCGTATGCTCAATGTTATGTCAACAATGATTAAGAAATAACAATCACCGAGACCTCGTCTTTCAGTAAATAGCAAGAAAAGACTTATCTCAACTGTTAGATCCTTCAGTGCTATACCACACCAGTGTCGTTTATTTCCTAAGGTAAGGAAACATGCGGACTGGCACTGCAACCTTTCACGATAGGTAGCAAAAGCCTATCTAGGTTGTGAAATTCTATTTCTCTTCTACAAAGGACCGACTGCGTCACCTTCTGTGAACGTCGTTCACGACCAGTCTACTATGTTGAAGAATTAGACTTGTTTGCTTCTTATACATTTAAATGTTTGAAAAACATCTTATAAATGCTTAAGCAAACACCAATGCGATAAAATTACTTCTTCTCGCCTTGGTTTAAAAGTGGATTGTAGAGTTTATTGTATACAAGCAATTCTGTCCGTGCAACATGCTCGAATTATGCTTTTCAGTATACCAATCCTAACAATCTCCCACTTATACTCAAAATCATGCTTTCGAGTATACCCACTGCCAAAACTCTCCCACTTATACTCTAAGCAGGTCTCGGGCCATGATACATCGAAATACCATACTTTTCACCTCATGTGTAAAACATGTTGCCATATAGGCATTTTGTGAAAAATTCTGCCAGGTTGTTCTCTGATGATATCTTGGAAACCATAACGTCTTGCTGCGCACTTAATCCTTAATTAATTTCATACTTCATCTCTATGTGATTGCTTAACTTTATCAGATCGTGTTTCCCTCGAGTTAGACACCTTGCTAGAGTAATCATAACAAAATATAATACTCATAGGCATACTCGGATTCACGGTCAAAGCTATCAGGAAATTACTGAGATGAACAACTACCTTAGTAGTTTCCGAAGAAACTACACTTGTAATTTTCATGATAGAGTCTGTGATGTAATCACACTCCTTCATGACTCAGTTTTCAACTCCTAACGTTAACACATAGTCAGAGGATAACTCGATCATCAATCAATTATAAAATCGAGTCGATGTAACCTAAAGGACATAACATGGATGTCTGGTAAACTAGAGCATGCCGTTTAGTCTTCTTCAAGTACTATAGTATATTCTTTACCCAATCCAATGTCCTTGGCCATGGTTAAAATGATATCATGCTTCTATGCCAACGGCAAAGCTAATATCTAACTTAATACACATCATAGCATATATGAGACTTCCAATTATGGAACTTGTCTCATTCTTCTTGATCTCATTCAATGTCGAAAAACACTTGACTAGAGACAAAATAATTCCGTCTAGAAAAAGAAAAACCTTTTCTTGGAATTTTCAATGCTAAAGTGTCTAAGTATTGTGTAGATGTAGGATTCTTTAAGAAAACATACATTCTTTTTCTAACAATCTAATGACACAGATGCTTAGAATGTAACTAGATTATCTTAAATCCATCATCCTTAAACTGGGTAGACGACCGGTTTCCTACGCTAGATAACCCTCTTAGTTGTTTATCAACTTTTATAGATGTCATCATCGTAGAGTACCAAGAATACCAAATATAGTGCACTTTCAACTTTCTTGCCCTGTATTACATAACCATTAAGATGTTCCATGCAGATGATCTCCTCAAGACTTCTACTTAAAGAAAACTGTCTTGACAATCATAGTACATACATCCTAATTTATGTAGGCTACAATAGACAATATACAGATCGACTTAGGCAAAAATGGCAGGCGAGAATATAATTCTCTCCGGGTATAACCCTTTGCCATTATTCTAGTCTTTTGAGATCCATGCTTACACTTGCAGGTCCACTAGCTCCCACTGACTGAAATAGTCTATGGGTAGTATCGCAAGTCTTGCAAACATTCTTGTCTATTTAAGATTATTATTCAGAATCTATCATCTTATCAAGAATGATTATCCGAATAAGTCATTGCGTCCTTGTAGTTACAGGGATTATGTTCAAGTTGATCTAAGACTGAGTCTTAACACTCTTTTAGACCCATGAACTTATTATGTTCGCAAAGAACGCTCCCATTACGACACGACTCTTACAATCTTAGGTACAAATGTTGATTTTCTTAGTGCATAAGTTTCTAATGGTATGACTTCTTGGTTAAGATGGAAAATAGATATTCTCATTATCTTGAGAATTATCATGTTTGTTAGGCTGGTAGTTCTTCTCATAATCTTCATCAAAGAATCTAGTATTCGTGTAAACAAACACATATCTTGCTGTGTAGATTATAGAACTTGTACCTTTTCGAACATTTGGGACAACCTTAAAACATACCTCAGTACACAACTCCAATTACTTGGATACCTTTCCGAAACATGTGTTGGAATAACTCCACACCTTGTGATGTGGTGGACTAGACTTGCCTCTAGTCCACAACTCGTGTGTTGTAGAAGGTACTGATGTAATGGTAGTTTCTTTAAGGTATAACTCGTTGTTTCTAACGTATATCCCATTAATGATAAGGTGTTATTGAGTAAAACTGTTCACTTATCGAACTTGTCTTCGAGAGACTTCGATATCTTCTTATATGACTATCCCATTCTTTAGAAGAATGATTGGAGTAGTCAACTAGGATTTAACTCCTACCACTAATTTTAACTCATTTGCTCGTCTCCTATGGTGTAAACCATTGAGACTTACTAGTGTTTCTATGCTGCATCTCTATAAGTATTCTGAATCCCTTGAACCACCAAAGGATTCTAACTTATAGTGCATAAACCAGACTTACTTGACCTTCAAGCTATTTAACAAACAAGTTGTTAAAATCTCGATGGTCACTTGAGTTAAACAAAATCAGTTTGAACAATTACTAAGTACTTTCTTGGCCTTATGTTTAAGTACCATAAATACTTTATCATTCATTGTTTAAAAAGTTGAACTGTCGTGTTAAACTCAATCTTTTTTGCAATTATATTGTTTAGATACTATGATGTATAATTTGTTTTTTTATGGTACTATGATAGATATTCGATCCACATTTCTCAACAATGCACGCGTTATCAAATGACATCGAACATCGTTTAATCATTAACAAGTTTAGAAACTGAAACTGAATTCTTTCCAAACTAAACTGTACCAATAAAACAAAGTCTTATACATCAAAACAAAACAATAAAGTGAGCATAAAAAAAAGCTCCTACTGCAACAACTGCCCAACTTGATCTAGATCTCTCTTTTAGAAGTTGCATTGTTATCTAAGCCATTATCCTTCTATAGAAGAGGTCAATCCGAATTACAATGCATCTTCTTTTTTCCTTTTCACCTAATTTATCTTGTCTTTCTTGCTTTCAGCAGACATTGATGACAATTCAGCTCTTCCCTCTTTCCATTGCTAGTCTTCTGTTCGATTGAACTGAGACATAGGAAAGATGCAACCTTAATGAATTTGTCAACTATCATGTTATCTTCCTCCAATAGTAATTAAGTGAATATAATGCTTAAGGTTTCCAACTTTTCAGTAACAACCTTCATATAATCACTTCCTATTACATTTGGCGATGAACTAAGTGTAGAAAATATTTGAGTAACTGAATCAGAAGATTCCTCAAAACATTCTATCTCTCGTGGATATTCCAATAGAATCTGGACAACGTCCTTATTGGATATCTCTTTATCATCATTAAAAACCAAGACTTGTCTCACTATTTAAAAGAAAGTAGTTTGATCTTCTGCCTCAATGAACTTGTCAAGTACATGCATAAAATGCATTCTCAAACTTTCTTTGTGGAATTTTGTCGATGAAATGGAGGACATGAATTGGTGAGTACAAACTTTAAGTTTTCAGCAATGAGAATCTTATCCATTTAATATTTACAGTCTACATAATTTTGGCCTTCGAGTTTGATTTCTTTAAGGTTCGCAGACATTATTAAGAATTTGGCTAAGAAGAAATAAAACTATTTATCACATACTATGCTTGATACATAAATTCAAACAACCACAAAACAAAGTATGTATCTCGCAACTGTCAAAACCAAAATAAGTACGCCTCTAGGGAGGTCATACAAATTCGGATTCCAACAATTTCCTGGTCACAATACCGACGAATAGTCCAGAGACCACTAAGGTGGCATGGCCGCCAAATATTGCCTAAGCTTTAACCATAAATATTAGCATCTAGGAATTTCGTTTCTGTTTTGATACTTCTTCTAGGGAAGGTCGCACGTCACTAACAAAATTCCATAGCTATCTTATAAATATGTTTAAACACATGAGCTTGCAATTTCATAGGATTATGGCTCCCACTAGGGTGGGTCGCGATAATATTAGAAACATGCTTCCAGTTTAAACAATTTATCATTAAGAAGTCTAATCTTATGAACTTGCTATTTCGTAGGATTATTGCTCCCACTAAGATGGGTCGCGATAATATTAGAAACTGCTTCATACATAGACCAATTTATGGAGACCATATACAACGCACTATTGTAATTATCGCTTAGTCATTTTAAACATGGTTTTTGCATAATTATCACATAAGTAGATGGGGCAGACAATCCACTTAAAACAGATAATCACCAAATAAACAGATAAATCCATTTAATAATATGATAATTAATCTCACTGATAATTATTGAAATTATTTAATAAATCTAGGGAGATTTAATTAAATAGTTAATTCCTTATCTTATCCAAAATAGGAATTTCGGATTTGATACCATTTATTTGGATAATGACTATCCAAATTAATTTAGGATTTATCTAGATAGAATGGAATCTATCTAAATCCTTTTAGGATTATTCTAGATTTCACATGGATAAAATCAAATCCTAAAATTCAAGATAAAACTGACCTTGGATTATCATTATCTAAATCTTACCAGGATATTTCAGGATAAAAACAAATTTCTCCAAATCCATAAGACGAAGATAAAATCCAATCATTATAAGATTTAAACAATTTTAGATTATTTAGAATAAGAAACTAGAATATATCATATCTATTAGGATTTATTCTAGATAAAATTAACTTTATCAAAATACAATTAGATTAAGATTATCTTGTATTATATTTATTCAAATTTATATAGGATATTTTCTAAATAGAAATAAATCTATTTATATCCATAAAATTAGGATAAACTAGAATTAATATTAATTAATTCAACTAGGATTTAACTAGATAGAACTAAATCTATCTTAAATCCAAAAGATAATTACTATCTAAATCTTCTAAGATATATTCTAGATAGATATAAATCTATCAATATCTATAAGATGGAGATACATTTAATTATCTAAATCTACTAAGGTATTTTTTAAATAGAATTAATTCTATAAATATCCACAAGATAAAGATAAACATGGATTTTAATTATCTAAATCTACTAAGATATATTCTAGATAAATATAGATCTATCAATACCTACAAGATATGGATAAACTTAATTAATATTTATCTTAGTATTCAACAAGATAGAATAAAATCTATCTAAATCCATATGACAGAATTAAATTTAATTATTCTATCCAAATTTATCTAGGATTTCTCTAGATATAATTAAAATCTATCATAAAATTAATTTATATAAATCCATAAGACAAAAGAAAATAAATTAATTCTTATTATCCAAGTTTATCTAGGATTTATCAGGATATCTATCCAAATCCATAAAATAAGGATAAATTTCAACTAATCCATAATTTAATTAAAATTAAATTTTAGATAATCCATTTAAGATATGTCAAATCTTATTCTAAATTATATCTTGAAAAAATTTCCAAATTGAATGTAGGATTTGGAATCCCTAATCAAAATTGGAATGCGAAGTCACGAGACGAGGCGATGCGACGTCGCGCGGGTTCCACCCGTGCGAGCGTCGCGCATAGGGAAATATACCCTAATTCAGCGCCGCTGCACTCCCACTGAGCCCGCAGCCACTGTTGCTCGTCTCCACCCATCGCTGCTGCGCTTCTCCGCAGCTTCTTCGCCGGCACCAATCGGAAATCCGCTGACAGCCTGACACAGCCTGCAGGACAGCACCGCTACTGCTGCTGCTGCGTCGTTGCTGCCGCTGTGTCGACTCCAATTCATGGTTACACCGAGATTCCAAGTCTCAAACAATTCGAATGCAGCAATTCACCAACGTCGTGATACAAAATCACGTACGAATTGAACAATGGTTAATCAAGACATAATACTATAAAATCACGTAATGATTGCTAACCAAAAACATTAGTAAATAAATTACTACATTCACGCAATTCAAAATTTGAATTGAATCATTCAAAAAGAATTCTTGCGGATATCACCGCAATTCACTCCACGTAACCATAAGCACGAAAAATAGATTACAATATGTAATCATTACATACATGTACAAGTAACGATGAGAGAACTCCAAATCATATATTTAAAAAAAATAACCGAGATTTGAATCTCCCAACATGTGCAATTAGCGATTTACGATCAACCAATGAAAAATACGTTTTTCTCTTTGATCTAAGGTTTTCGAGCTATGCATATTATAAAACATATAATAAGCAATGAAAACACATAAGATTAAGCAATTCACAAAACATAAAATTAATCCACCTAATCGGAGCAAAAAATTGGCTCTGATACCAATTGCTGGGGTTTGGAGCCCCTTGCACAGCGGAAGTCATGCAAAAACAAATAAATCAGATCTACAGATCTATTTGACCGATTATGAGATTAATTATCTACATGTTAAACAATCAATTGCATACAAGAACGCACATAATTCATGTAAAAGGAATTAAAACCTAGTTCATGAATTTCCTACGGTTTAGAATTACCGATCTGATTCTCCAAAGAATCGACGATTGCTTGCGCCTTCTCCATATGAAGATCTTCGTACTCAACCACGAATCTTCTAATCTGTATCCCGAACTCAGAATCTGACCTTTGGGTGGGCAAAGCTTATCAGAATCGAAAAAGGCTTGATTAGAAAGAAGACATAATATCAGTTTTCTCAAAAACTGATTTTTCGTCCACCCCCAGAGGGGAGCACGAAAATTTTAGGTTTTTTTATTCCTAAATCTCCTTTCTAATCTCCTTTTATATTGAGTTATAATGGGCCAGATTAGAGATCCATGGAGGTTGGACTTGGGCTAAACCTGTTGGAGTTTTACTAATTAAATTTAGCCCCAATTTAATACAAGTACGACAGAATATTATTATCAGCCAGTATAGTAAAATAATATTGACTGCCTGTCCAATCCCAAATTACGAGTAATCCGGGCTTTACCTCTTTAATTTATTATTTCCCGTGTTTAAGATATAAATATCCATTAATTAATTTAAGTATGCTATTTGACTTTAATTAATTAATATCTTTTTCCAAGAGTTGTCTAGTTCAAAATCTTTATTTATTATTCTGGAATAAATTCCATCCGGCCGGGTTTCTGAATAATAAAACCTCTTTCGAACACCTCTTGAGGATATTATCAAACTGGACTCACCCAGCACACGATTCATTGCAATGACAATACTAGCACCTCTAGACATAGATCACCACTACCCAAGATATCAGGATTCTTGGATTGCGAAAAATCCGCACCATTTGATAAATCAAAGTAGTGCATAATCAATATCGTATGCTCAATGTTATGTCAACAATGATTAAGAAATAACAATCACCGAGACCTCGTCTTTCAGTAAATAGCAAGAAAAGACTTATCTCAACTGTTAGATCCTTCAGTGCTATACCACACCAGTGTCGTTTATTTCCTAAGGTAAGGAAACATGCGGACTGGCACTGCAACCTTTCACGATAGGTAGCAAAAGTCTATCTAGGTTGTGAAATTCTATTTCTCTTCTACAAAGTACCGACTGCGTCACCTTCTGTGAACGTCGTTCACGACCAGTCTACTATGTTGAAGAATTAGACTTGTTTGCTTCTTATACATTTAAATGTTTGAGAAACATCTTATAAATGCTTAAGCAAACACCAATGCGATAAAATTACTTCTTCTCGCCTTGGGTTAAAAGTGGATTGTAGAGTTTATTGTATACAAGCAATTCTATCCGTGCAACATGCTCGAAATATGCTTTTCAGTATACCAATCCTAACACAATCCACCATAGAATGTTGAATAGACCTCCCGCTCTCCCATCTTGTGATTCGGACACGCTTGAAGCAGTCCTTGAAATCTGTCCCAATATTGACCCAGAGGCTCATCATACTCCTGCCTTGCCTCTGTAATTTCTCTTTTCAAGGCACTTGTCTTTGACGCTGGGAAGAAATGGTCCAGGAAGATCATGCGAAGCTTGACCCAGGTTCTAATTGAGCATTCTGGCATCCTTCTCAACTAGATTCCTGCATCACCCTTCAAAACGAAGGGTATCGCCTTGAGCCTATAATCTTCTGATATGGACTCAACCGGTACATGTTAAATGTCACAATATCTGCAAAATTCTTCTAAAAAGGCATAAGGGCATTCCTTCGAGAGTCTATAGAAATTTAACAACACCGCGAGCACCCCCGATTTGACTGTGATTGCCCGTATTCCTGGGGTAACTGTGATGGCATGTGTGTGTTCTTTCTCGTCATGAGCGTGTAGGGAGCCAATTCCCCCGTCGTTGTCTACGATGGCCATCTGCTTTTCTGCTTTCTCAAGTAGTGGTGGTTTAGGCGGCTTGGTCTGTTCTTCTTCCTCCTCACTGGTCAGTTGCTCAGCAGTTGACGACGAAGCGACTGCTGCTAATGCGGCTCTGTAACGACTGGTTAGTACACCGACCTCCTGGACTCTCCAATGAACGTTTGTATTTCTGTGGATGAGAGGATGATTCCAGTGTCCTCCGCGGTGGTACCTTCTCATAAAAAGAAAGAAAAAAAAATTTAAAACAAGGAACAAAACTATTTACACCTATGCACTAAACACATCCATGTAATAACACCATGCTTCCCCGGCAACGGCGCCATATGGTGAATGGGAGATTACGCGTGATCAAGTTATATGGAAAAATAACCGACCGAGTGGATCAGTTTGCAAATGTCGTTGTGACTTGATCAAGGCGCTTCTCTCTTTCACAAAAATATTTATAACTCCCTAACATGCATCATACTTCTAACACCAAGCCGCAAGTACGGGGTCTATCCCACAGAGAAACTGGTGCGTTGAGTGTGTGTTTAGTGAACAGGGTTCGACTGCTGCCACGCTTTAAGTTGGGAGTTTTAAACTAAACTACTGGATTAAACTAGGCGGAATATAAACTAACTACTAGATCAAATGACTCATCATGCTGGAAAATAGCGAACCGATCAAGTAAGTGACAAACTGGAATAAAAGATTTAACTACCTAAACATGCTACGAATCTACGAAACACTTTTCCATTCAACATAATGAAAGTTCAACACTGGATCTGGGATTTTTTTAAAGATAAAGATTAAACTAGAACAGTAGACGAAAATTCCGCAAACAAATAACTTTGATTTTTAACTCAAAATAGAATCGTGAAGAAGCGGAATACAAAACAAGAACGTTTCTTTGACTACGCAACAAAATGAAATTAAACTAAGCAACTAGATCTAGAGTATGAGAATGCGAATAAAGCCGAGAGATCCTCGGTCGGAAACTTGAGACGGCGCCGAACAGATCTAGGTTTCTCTGTCGCTCCCTTCCGTCGCTCTCCTTCTAACTGACCATTTCTACTCTCTAACCTAGGCTATTTTGGAACTTGGGACCAGGAACAAGCGGAAACTAAAACTAAAAAGGGAGAAGAAGCTCTCCACTATGGCACTGCGTCCTCCATTTATAGGCTCTAACAACTTTGGCAGCGAATATTCGTCCTTGCTGGGATTGCGCGCCTCATCTGCTGATACGTGTCCTACTTCTAGAATGCAGCAATCTTTCAATAACCGAGTGAGGATTCGCCTTCGTCCTTGCACTTCTTATCCATCGATACGTGTCCCCTTTTTTGTTTCACAGCTGTAGTCCTTGATAACTGATTGAGGATTGCTTTCCAGCGCATCGGCCATACGTGTCCTCCTTCTGGAATGTAGTGGTCCCCCGGCTAACTGCTTGATCACCACCTTGATCAACCCACATGGTTTTAGCCTTTTTCGCCTTCTACGCCAGCTTGATCACCTTGGCCTTGCTGCCCTTGGTCAAGCGGCATTCCTGCACAATTAACACTCGCTTTGCGTGATAAACTGATCAACTAGCCTATATTTTACCCCTAAACCGCGCATGAAATATGCCTTATCAATAGATGATTGGGACCATGTTTTTTTACTAAACTATGACATTTTCCTAACTGACTTTGTGTTCTACCTTTATTACTTCAACTTTATTCATTTGTGTAGTGTGCATGTATTTTATTAGTGGGTGTGTGCTTTGTTAAAAATTCTTGCTTGCACTTCGCTGTAGCAGATAATGGCGAACATGGAAGATATGCTTGGGAAGGGAAAAATGGTGAGGCGAACAGCTAGGAAGACGGCTATGAATCCAGGCAGGAAGTATTGGAAGTGTCCAGTTGGAGGACTGCATTCAGGTTCCTTCATGTGGTGCGACAAGAGATCAAATTATACCGCCGCACGAGAAGCCACGTCGGAGGTAGATTCGGAGAGCTACTTAGATCAGAAAGTGAATTCAGTTGGGCATGTGGCAAAAGTAGATGATCCACCATTAAGTGGTGTTCCGAGAAACCAGTTCATGTGCACTATGTGTGGGTTGCATAAGGGTTACTCCTCCTTCACTTTGCATATCGCGTTCGGATTCATGGCAGTTGTGTTGGTTCTCTTAGGCATTTTGATTGGGATGGTGGTGTAATACATACTTGTAATGGCCGTTTTTTTGTGTACCGGGGTTCATGTACTGAAACTTAATCGCCCTTGGACATTCCACCTACGGCAGTTAGGCATCTCCACAGTGCAATCGTCAGGGAGAGTTTCACCATGTTGTGCGACGAACTCCGGTGGTAAGCGCTTGAACAAACACCAAAATTAGATGAAACCAAAAAAAAACGTTGAAATTATCCATACAACTTTCATAAGTGCATAACCACGAGGAAGACTCACAAGTGCGTTCGAAAATTGGATGGAGTAGAACACCTTCATGAATCCCGGCAGCCGAGGGTGGGCTGGGGCTATCAACCGACTAACATAAAATTTTAAAAATATATAAAACTGTATTTTGAGTCTTCCATAAGTGTCCCCTACATAAACTGCACGCTCACACAATATTAGGGGTGGCAAATCGTGCGTGTCGGGTCGTTATCGTGTCGACACGATAACGACACGAACACGATAACAACAAACACGAACACGACCCGTTAAGAAAATCTCAAACACGAACACGAACACGACACGAAATCCTCAGACACGAACACGACACGAACCCATTAACGACACGAACCAATTCGGGTCAACACGACACGATAACAACACGTACACGAGATGACACGATAACGACTCGATAACAACACGACCTGATAACGGTTAAACCTATTAAAAATGAAAATAATAATAATTAATAATATTAAAATATTATTTGTTAACGGATAACACGAACACGACACGAACACGACACGAACACGTATTGTTAACGGATAACACGAACACGACACGAACACGACACGAAATTTTCGTGTCCTTAACGGGTCGACCCGATAAGGACACGAACCCAATAAGCTCTGACCCAAACCCATTATTTTCGTGCCGGTTCGTGTCGTGTTATCGTGCCGTGTCAAAAATTGCCAGCCCTACACAATATAGAAGAAACTAAATTGAGGAAATTTGTAACATCCCTAACATAGGCCTAGGATTATTTGGTTTTATCATAAAATAATAATAATAACGACATGAAATAAATTTTATCAAACTAAAAATAATATTTTCTAATTGAAGTGTTCAAATTATTGTTAGAATTTTATTGACCAGATTATAATTATTTATGTGCATTAGTATGTACGATTAATTAAGAGTGTCCAAATAGTACATCACCAATGAATTAAACTCATTCTAACATATGTGAAATAATTAAAAGTTTCCGATAACCAATGTTGAGATAATTGATATAATTAAAGTAGCAGAAGGATCTAGAAATAAATAACACACATGCTTAAATATAAATGAAAGATATTTGAATATGGTGTGTGAATTATTCTTTTGAGGTTACAATGAAAATAAAATCAAAGAATGTGACGAAACATGTTTTGCTTATTGGTTAACTATCAGGGCGAACGCAGAAAAATTTTCTTGTAAGGGCTTCGTTACACACATATTTTATATAGTCAATATATATAATTTTCTCTACTTGAGTGTCATTTTTCACTAATCGTACTTCAACTACATTTTTTCTTTATTTTTTTGTAACTTTACTATTTTTAAAGAGTAGGAATGTATTTTATGGACGGAAAATACAATCAACAAAACCATAGATGTACATAAATATTTTATAGTACATTAAACTAGTATAACATATATCTAACCTAAAGAATGAAACAAATAATCAGCATGCTTCTAATTTGGAGGTTTTTAATTTAAGAAGAATGAGTTTAATTTAAAGTAGTCCTGTAATTATCTTTAACTTCTAGTAATAAAAAAAGGGTTATTTTTTAAAAAGATACTCATCTCTATAAAAATTTTGAAGCTATAAAAAATTCCCTGTCTACGCTCTACACTTATAGTCTATACTCTACACTTATATAGCCTTAAAAAGTGCTAGTAGTCTGTTATCTATAGTAAATAGGACTAATAATATTATATTACTAATATTCAATACTCTTCTTCTTCGTTTCAAGTTTTCAACATACAACTGCCATTGTTGTTTGTTTAAGCATTTTCAGATACTCAAACTCAGCCATTTTCTTTTACTAGTTTCAACCCACGTGCGATGCACGACGAAATATTTTTTTATCATACGCTTTTAAATTGTTAGTTGATTAACACAAGATCAAGTTTTGATTCCGAAAACAAATTGGTAGTATTGCAAATTTTAAAATTGGACGATAGCTTTTCAAACCTCAAAACGGTTTTAAAATTGTATTTTGAAATATAAAAACGCCGACGCAGAATAATATTGTCACAAAATTATGTGTAATCTTTTTTGTATTCTGTATCCATTTAAATTAGTACTATACTTTATCATAGTCGAGCTTCATTACATTGCAATATAGTGACCCTAATACGCTAAAAACCCAAACCTTGAAACCTAAATCCTAAACCATTAACGTTAAAATATAATCATCATGACCAACAAAACACATTTTTTTAAAATTAAATTTGACCGCTTGATTTTTTCGCACACTTTGTTAGATTAGATAATTTAGTATGGAAACATATGCATGATTATAATGTAATGTTAGTAATGGATCATAGTATCGAAACATTTCCAATCATAAATCAAACACAACAATATTCAAGAAAATACATAAAAGAAAATTAAACACCACATAATATTAAATTAATTGAAACCATCATTTTCCAACAATACTACTAAATAGATTGATTTTTCTTATATTGTATCATGTACGTAACTTGTTTTATATAAATAAAACCTTTTCATTTTTCTAATTATTACACAAAAGCATAAAAACCTTTTCATTTCTCTAGTTACTACATATATAATGGCGTGAGTTGTGGAAGGAGATCATGGGAACCTTTTCATTTCTCTAATTACTACACAAATAAATAAAAAAATGTGAGAAAGTTTTTATTCTTAAATGTCTAGATTGTAGTATTTAAATTATATATTTAAGCTTAAATGACAATTCCATAAATACTAAGATGATGTAGTGTAAATTAATTAATATAATCAGTTTGATCTAAATTATAATATTTAAATTTAAAATGGCATTTCCTAAATACCCCACAATCTCCTTATACTCCACAATGACATTTTTGTTGGCATACGTTTTATTACTGTTAAAGTTTGGGATCAACAAATTATTTTCTTAATTACACTCAGGCTATGCACGATCCATTCTATTTATATCAAAGTACGAAATATTTATTTGAAACGTGAAATAATATTATTATACTGGTCTACAATTAAAAATATAGTTAATTATAAGAGAATCATTCACAATTTATAATTAATATATATTGATATACCCAACATTTGATAGAATTTTATAAGTAATCACCTAAGGTCCTAAACCTTAAACCTTTACAAAAATAGGAAAACTTCGTGATTTATTTATTTTTATAATGATCAAAGGAAGTGGAAGTGAAATTATTTTTGAAAATAATAAGTGTCTTTATAGATGTTTTTTATAAATTAGGAAAGTGAAAAATATTTTCTTTTTGTATAAAAAGGAGTTTTATCTAAGAAATAACAATAAATGTCATTATATTAATAAAAAACAATAATGTCATTATAAACCTAATTTATTTCACAAATTATATATAATACATTATACTAAATACAAAACTATAGTTACGTTTACGCATATATATAAAATGTTGTTTTCAAAAAAGAAAATATCCCTATAATCTATACTTAAACGACGCCTCTAACGTTACATAAATTTCCAAGAAGTATCTTCTTCTGTGCGGACGACAAACACCTTCCTACCCAAGCTTTGCTCGTTGGCCAGTTCAACCAGTGAC
This sequence comes from Salvia splendens, assembly GCF_004379255.2. Lineage (NCBI taxonomy): Eukaryota > Viridiplantae > Streptophyta > Magnoliopsida > Lamiales > Lamiaceae > Salvia > Salvia splendens. The sequence continues at coordinate 16,488,348 of NC_056033.1, forward strand.
ATCTCTTCCTTTTTCTATTCAACAAACAAAGAAGCAATAGTGTAAATGAAAATTTCAAAATTTGAAAAGAAAAAACATATTTGCAAATTTGCGATTGCTATAGTTCAACACAATAAATCGTAGATATTGTACAAAATAGCCAAAAAAAAAAAATCGGATACATTTTATATAATGGTTGGAGCTAGTTCAATCCCAACAATGAGTTGCACTATTGTTGAAGTTGCCATTAGCAAGAATGAATTTACATCAATTCTTCGAGCTTCTTCGCTTGGTGGAACTCAATTGTTTTCGTGTTTTTATTTTCGCAAAGCATCTTTGTACAAGCAAAATTTATAGAAAACGGGTAGCTCTTCATATTCCTAGTGACTTTAAAGCCAATAATATTTGTTATAAAGTAAATTAATAACAACTAAATTATAAATTTTTTTGCCCATTCAAATTGTAATCCATTAATAAAAATAATTTGAATCAATAGATTTTTTATCAAAGTTGTCGTTTATAATTGTCACGTTATAAATTGATTGCAGACCATTAATTCATAGAAATGATTCAAACAAATTAATTGGGGGTGGTGGTAAATTGCACTAATTCTTTAATCCCAAATAATGGTAATGGTAATAAATATGGCAATGATAATAGTAATGGTAATTAATATTGTAATGGTAACAAATATACTACATGATAATGAATTAGAACGTATGTGGCAGTTACAATTGAAAATCTTAATGTTATCTATAACTTTTCCACTTCTACTTAAAATTTTTAATTCCCAAACTGTCCCCAAAACTCAACTTTTATATATATATAGATTTATACTCGACGATTTAGTCTTTAGTGGGTTATTTTAGTAAGGGCTACAGATGGCTTTTGAAAATTTCAAAATTTCAAAAAATAACATTTGGGTAAGGGCTTAAGCCCCACCCTTTGCCTTAGTGTGTCGGCCCCTGTTAACTATGGAGATGGTAGGAAATTATGGAGATAAAGGAGAAGTTAAATTATATAAAACTATTTACATGTTTTGATCTTGGGGTGTTACAAATTTTTTTCCAGATCAAGCGGATTTGCAACTAAAAGTTAGATCCTATACTGAGATTGCACTGTGGGTGATAAAATTATAAATGAGATACCATAGGTATTGAGATTTTGTAGCAATACATACCCGTGGTTCGTGTTTGGGTCATTGGCAGCCATGAGTCGTTTGCAGTGGAGAAGCCAAGAGTGTGAATAATGAGTATTAGTTGCTGAGTGTGAGGAAAGTAATGAAGTTACAAGCTGAAGTAAAGATCACAGCTCCAGAGCTTCAGGAGCTGTCCGATCAAGCGCGCCATCAACAAGATTGAATGTCAGCCGTCGATCCAACTAGCCGTTGGATTTGTAACAGTTTTTGTGTTTTGTTTTAGCTTTTCAGTTAGTTGGTTTTGATTTCTTCCTTTCGGATCTCACATATAAGAATGAGAGAGAGAGAGATGTTTTGCAGATGTAACTGATAACATCCATTGTTGATTTCTCAAGAAATTTTCCATTTTTCCCAAAAGTGTGTTCATCGTGTGTTCATTGATTCTTGATCGTGTCTCTCAGTAATACTCCAACAAGTGGCGTCGTCTGTGGGAACTATCCGGCGAGAGTATCGATCGAAATCAGATTGAATCGAAGTTGATGATGGCTTCAAGATTCGAGGCAGAGAAGTTTACTGGAAAAACGACTTCAGCCTTTGGAGGATGAAGATGAAGGCGATGTTGATCCAGCAAGGTTTGTCTGAGGCTCTGGCGCCGGCGAGTAAGGAAAGTGAAGGCCAAGTGCTCGATGAAAAGGCTAAGGCCAAGCGTGCAGAGGTTTTTGCAAAGGCGCACAGCACGATGGTGCTGTGCTTGGGCGACAAGGTGTTGCGGGAAGTTGCCAAAGAGACAACCGCGGCTGGGATTCTTGAGAAGCTTGAAGACTTATACATGACAAAGTCTCCCGCAAATCGGCTCTTTATGAAGCAGAGGCTGTGCTCATACCGGTTCTCGGAAGAAAAGAGTATAATAGAGCAGTTGGAGGACTTTGATATGGCAGTGGATGATTTGGAAAACATTGATGTTTCCATTGGTGATGAAGACAAGGCCATATTGTTATCGAATGTCTTGCCAAAGTCTTATGATCAGTTGAGAGACGCCATACTTTTTGGAAGGGAAGGCACGGTTACCTTGCAAGAAGACCAAAACGCTCTAAGGGCCAAAGAATTGCACAAGAAAGGCTGCAAGGTAGCTGAAGTCGTTCCAGAGAGCCTCAATGTCAAGAGGTTCAAAGCCAAGAAGTTTTTCAAGAAAATTGGTGAGAGTAGTAAGGCACCCTCAAATGATCAAAAGGAGACGCGAGCTTGTTATTGGTGCAAGAAGCCGGGTCACCTAAAGAAGGATTGTTTCGCTTGGAAAAGAAATAAGTTGCTGAATCTGGAAAGGGGAAGAACACCACTGATTTTGTGGAAGAGACTGAGGAGTCCCCTGAGGTGTTGAATATAACGGCATATGAGGATGGGAGTTCTTGGATTCTTGACTCCGAGTGCAGTTTCCACATATGTCCATGTGTGGAATTTTTCTCTGATTTGAGAGAGTCAACTGGCACCGTGATACTTGGAAACAATCAAGTGTGCCATGTTGAAGCTATAGGAAATGTGAAACTCAAGCTGGATGATGGCTCTGAGAAGATCTTGAGTGATGTTAGGCTGATTCCAACTGTGAAGAGAAACCTTATATCACTAGGGATTCTTGAGAAGAGGGGGTGCACTTTTGAGTCCTCAGATGGAGTGATGAAAATCAAAAAGGGGGCCACTGTGATTGTGCATGGAGAGAGGAAGGGAAGCCTCTATTATTTGTGTGGAGCTGCGGTCAGGATCAGAAGCAGTCAATTGAATAATGTTGTGTCAGATTCTGTGAAAATTTAGCACATGAGACTTGGGCATCCAGCAGCTGGAAGCATCAAGGAATTGATAAGGAAAGGAGTGATCTATGGGCTGGACAGCAAGATTGGTGAGCCATGTGAAGAGTGCATTCTTGGCAAGTCAAAGAAGCTCCCTTATCCAAAAGGTAAACATCTATTACAAGCACCTCTTGATTATGCGCATAGTGACTTGTGGGGACCTTTCCCTGTGAATTCAGTTGGAGGAGGGAGGTATTATATGACCATAATAGATGATTATTCCAGAAAAATGTGATTATATGTCTTGAAGGAAAAATCTAAGGCTTTTGCTTAGAAATTGGTGCATAATGGTTGAAAGAGAGAAGGGTAGGTCTCTGGGGTGTCTGAGAACAGACAATGGACTCGAATTCTTGTCCAAGGAGTTTGATAGGTTCTGCCAGGAGAGAGGGATCAAACGACACAAAATTGTTCCCCTAAACCCTCAACAAAATGGGGTGGCAGAAAGGGCAAACCGTACCATATTAGAAAGAGTGAGATGTATTCTGGAATGGAAAAGAAATTTTGGGCTGAGGCTGCTGCAACTGCTGTGAAATTGATGAATAAGTGTCCCTCTTCAGCCATTAAAGGCGACACTCCTGATTTCAAGTGGTATGGGACATATGGAAACTACTCAGATCTCAAGATATTTGGCTGTCAAGCCTATGCACACCTCAAAAAAAGTAAGTTGGATTCAAGGGCAGTGAAGTGTGTGCTTCTGGGGTATCAACCTGGTGTAAAGGGGTATAGACTTTGGTGCATTGAACCTGGAAATCACAAAATCATTGTGAGCAGAGATGTGATCTTTAATGAGTCTATGATGCCTCTAAATAAGTTCCAAAATTATAGAAAGGTTGTTGCAGTGTCTGATGAAGCTGTGAGTTCTGAGATGGAGCCTGAGGTGGAGTCTGAAGAGGTAGCTCCAGGTGGAGCTAATGATGGAAACAATGACCACCCACAAGAAGGGTCAGATGCAGAGACTGAGGATCTCAGCCAATATCAGTTAGCTCGAGATAGAGTCAGGAGAAAGAATGTCAAAATGCCAGCCAGATATGCTGATTCAGAGATGCTTTACTTTGCATTGTGTGTAGCTGAGGAGGTGGAGTTTGGGGAACGAGCCACATAAAAAGCTGCCATGGAATGCAGAGAGAGAAGTGATTGGATGAAAGCCATGGTTGAGGAGATAGACTCCTTGCTGAAAAATGGCACATGGATATTGGTAGACAAGGTTGAAGGAAGAAGGATTGTGAGCTGCAAGTGGATATTCAAAAAGAAATTGGAGTCAGCTGATAATGAGAAAATCAGGTACAAAGCTAGGCTTGTAGCAAGGGGCTTTACACAAGAGTATGGAGTTGATTATAGTGAGGTTTTCTCTCCTGTGGTGAAGCACACATCCATAAGAACTCTCTTGGCAGTGGTTGCAAGGCTGGACTGGGAGCTGGAGCAACTCGATGTAAAAACAGCCTTTTGCATGGAGATTTGGTGGAAACTATCTACATGCAACAGCTGGAGGGTTTTGCCAAAGCTGGAGAGGAAAACAAAGTTTGTCTATTGAAAAGAGTATCTATGGCCTCAAGCAAGCTAGTAGACAATGGCATATCAAGTTTGATGATCATATCATGGCAAATGGCTTCACTAGATCAAAATATGATGAATGCGTTTATATCAAGAAGAAAAGGGGTCTGGTGGTGGCTTATTTGCTCTTGTACGTGGATGATATGCTAGTTGCTGGCTCAAGCAAGAAGGAGATTCAGGAGATAAAAGAGGATCTGAGGTCAGCATTTGATATGAAAGATCTTGGAAATGCTAGAAGGATCTTGGGCATGAACATAGTCAGAAACAGATCCAAGAAGGAGATTTGGATGAATCAGTCTGATTACATTTCAAGATTGGTTAGAAAATTCAAGATGCAAGATACAAAACCTACAGCAACTCCTCTGGCTCAACACTTCAAATTGTCTGTTGAGCAGAAGCCACAGAATGAGCAAGAGAGAGCTGAAATGCAGAAAATCCCCTATGCCAATATTGTGGGGAGTATCATGTATGCAATGATCAGCTCGAGGCCAGATGTAGCTTAAGCTATCAGTGTGACTAGCAGGTTCATGAGTGATCATGGCAAGGAACATTGGTCAGCCTTGAAGTGGATATTAAAGTACTTGAATGGAGCAGGAAACATTGGAATCTTGTTCAAAGGAAATGAGGAGGTAAAAGGGGATGCATTGGTGGGTTATTGTGACAGTGACTATGCAGGGAATGTGGACAGTAGGAAGTCCCAGTCAGGCTACATATTCACCCTATATGGAGGTGCAGTGAGCTGGAAATCTAGCTTGCAAAGCGTGGTTGCATTGTCCACTACAGAGGCCGAATACATGGCCTTAGTAGCAGCTGTGAAGGAGTCGTTTTGGTTGAAAGGAATAGCTGCAGATTTTGGTGTGATTCAGAAGGCAGTAGCCATTGGTTGTGACAACCAAAGTGCCATCAGTTTAGCTAAGAATCATGTGTTCCATGAGAGAAGCAAGCACATAGATGTGCTTTTGCATTTCATCCGAGAAAAGATAGAGAAAGGAAGGGTGAAAGTGTTCAAAGTAGACACTTTGGAAAATCCGGCCGACATGCTCACCAAAACTTTACCGAGGAGAAGTTTGAGTTGTGTTTGAAGTTGGTGGGGATGTGTAAAAGAAGTTGATCGCTCAGCAATTAATATTCAAGGTGGAGATTGTGAATAATGAGTATTAGTTGCAGAGTGTGAGGAAAGTAATGAAGTTACAAGCTGAAGTAAAGATCACAGCTCCAGAGCTTCAGGAGCCGTCCGATCAAGCGCGCCATCAACAAGATTGAATGTCAGCCGTCGATCCAACTAGCCGTTGGATTTGTAACAGTTTTTGTGTTTTGTTTTAGCTTTTCAGTTAGTTGGTTTTGAGTTCTTCCTTTCGGATCTCACATATAAGAACGAGAGAGAGATGTTTTGCAGATGTAACTGATAACATCCATTGTTGATTTCTCAAGAAATTTTCCATTTTTCCCAAAAGTGTGTTCATCGTGTGTTCATTGATTTTTGATCGTGTCTCTCGGTAATACTTCAACAAAGAGGAAGCAAAGTAGATGTCAATTTAGGGTTTAGTTCGAAAGTTGACTTACCTTCTCAGTAAATGGGACGTCCAACAACCCATGTAGATGTAATGAACGCACAAAATTAATGTTGAGCAGAAGAGGAATTAGATTTGACAATTTAGGCGGCTCCTCAACATTAATGGAGACGTGGCTGAGCCAGTACTTCATTTCTAGATTTTGAGATTTTAGTCGAATAAATTTTGCAATTTAGACAACACATACTACTTATTACTTTGGTAGGTAAATGTCATTCCAATATTTTATTGGCTGTGATAACCCTATAAAATGAAAGCCAAGTAGCAGTTTATAGTTAACAAATCAAAGAGTGAGTTGGCCGGTTCCCATGATGAACATCCCTCGACAACACCAGTTCTTCTACAAAGGCATTTGAACTCCAGAAGGCGACGCTGTGTTGGTAGACAAGCTGATACGTCTGAAGAACGAGACTATGTGGACTCTCGATGAGTTCCCGAACTATTTCTTGGTCACCGCAATGAAAGAAATAGAAGGAAAGGTCGGGTTAAGCTATACCGAATGGGACCGGAAGACTCGTGTGAAGATCTTGCTGCTGCGTTACCGGACCTTTAAGGAGGTGACTGCTGAACATGGGACGCACTGGAATAGGCCGGAGAAGAGTGTGACTGCCGACGATGATGTTTGGATGAAGATATTTGAGGTATGATATAAAAATCTTATATTTGTAAATGTCATTTGTTGGCTGGCTTTGTTGATATATTATTGAACAAGTAATACCTTTTTTGGTCAGAAAAATTCATATGCTAAAGCATAACACTACGAGCATGAGCCAATTTTCAATGAGCTTGCAATGTTGTTCGGCATGGACGACTTCAAGATAGTGCAGTCTCCGACAGTGATCGTAATCTCGGACACAACCGTGAATCTTGTGTCTGGAGAAGGGGATGAGGAGGTTAATTCACCAGCTATTTTCCCTTCCAACAAAGTCAAACGCAAGCTCTTCGTCGACGAATGCGGTGCCTCTGACCGTGAGTCGACCAACCATCCCCCATTCGCCCCATCAAAGCCGAGTCAGATGGAGTTGTTGTTAACTGCGTGGTTAACGACCACAAATATGCAAAAAACAAAGCAGAACTCAAAGCGGATGGGAACTCCTCAGAAAGCAAGTCCTATCGCAAGTTCGTGTGCATCTTCCTCTCCGGCGGCATGGTGGCGCAATCCCGACGTGTTAACGTCGCTGGCGAAGGCGGAGGCCCGTGCGAGTCCAACTACAAATATGAAATAAAATTTTTTGGCCATATATCAGTAGAATTGGACTCCACTTTATTTTGTCTTGTTTAGAATATGTCTCCGAACTTATGCTTAGAAGTCGTTTTGTGGTAGTTCTGAACTATCGTATGGTGTTTTAGGGAATTAACTAAACTATGGAATGAAGTAACAATGTACGTTATGGAATCTTGCCGTTTATATTTCTCGTACATTGTCAATATTCTATGTTCAAGTTATAATTGATATATGGAAATGAGTCATGGAAATATGGTGTGTCATACTTCACCATATATTGGGGTCAGTATCCTATAAAAATGTTTGATTTACACAACATTATCGAAGAACCCAAAAAACAAAGGCACATCAGCACAAAATACCCACAACAATATATGACATTACATGTCACGACCGCCCTTTAGGGTTAGTAAAAGCGGCGATCGTGATTAAGGGACTTGATGAACAGACATAGTAAACTAGGGTTTCAATAACGGTTTGACCAAGAATTTAAGTTAAATAAATAAACGACCAAGGGTATTTATGTTTAATAAAGGAAAATGCTTAAAGGTTTGACATTATCCAAAAGACGACGGGTTTTCCACATCCAATTAAACAGTTTCAAAGTTTAATACTAAAAGATAAGTAAAGAAAATGTCACAGCGGAAGCATCCTAGAGAAGAGTGAAGTCATGTGTGAAGACACCACGACACTCGGAGTTTCAAGACAACCATAGTAATTCATTTATTTCTGCTCAACACCACCAACCACTCGTCGTCGCTCAACCTGCACATAGGGAAAACACATGCAGGGCTGAGTATTATAAAATACTCAGTGGCTCATGCCGAAAATATTTTAGATAAGAGTATATTTTATCATTCCATATGTAAGTAACCATCGGGATTTTAGCTTTAGAAAGGCCCGAGGCACCAAAATATTCCATTGTTCAAAAATCGCGACTGTGCAGTCATTTTCCCATAGACGTCAACCATATCTGCTCATACATGACAAGGAATGCGGCCGCAAACCAGGTCACTAGACCGGCCAGCCCGTACGCTAGCACACGGTCTACCATAGGTGTACACTAATCCAAGTAGGGTTTGCAGCCCTACGAGGACCCGAATTCGATTTAAACAATAGTGGCAAATGCCACATCAGATAGGCACGTTAAAACAAAAAACGGCATGATAAACATAGAAATTTTCCGTCAATAAAGCATTTAGGACATTGTCCTCATTTAAAAGAAAGCCCACCTCGACCGTTTAGATTTCAAGTACTGCTTTCCCTTTGTTATCACGCTTCGCGCACGAGTTATCACCTTTAGATAATATGTAATACCAATCAGTCACAAACATTGACTCATAATTATGCATGTCCCCACGTTTTTCCTTTTTCCCCATCGACTAAAGGAAACACACCATAGCATACATCCTTGAATAACACATCACTTCATCATAGAGTGGTTCTTTAACACATATATAAATCATGTATATCACTTCACATGACAACATAGTTGCTTTTTTGTAAAGATAGAAATCTGGCAGCACTACGAAATCATTTTGTAAAAATCATCAAAAATTCACCCGACTTCCGTTGGGGCTAAAATTTTACAAAAATGCAGTAGACTCATCAAATAACTTCCAGTTAAAAGTTCACATCAAAATAACCTTTTTAGGTCGGTCAAATCGAAAACGTAACCTACTGGTCGAGAGAATATTTTCGGGCAGAACTGCACAGTTAACTTCAAAAATTTACCAATAATTCATCCTTTGTCCAAAAGGGTTAAAACTCACACACAACATAGAAGACACCATGAAGTTTACTCAGAAAAAAGAATCGAACAAAAAGGAGTTCATTTGGTCGGTCAAATACGCGTCTGACCCTACTGTCTGAACTCAACGTTTTTTCATGTTTCAAAATTTGAATTAGGGTTTTATCCCCATTCATTCAAACACACCCTTTTCATGCTTCTAACACACAAACATGCTTAAAAGAGTCCTCACACTCATATTTTCATATAATCACACATCATTCACTAATGATCTATTTAGACTTCACGCAATTGTATTCAAACGCATACACACATACAAACACAAATTCCCCACCGATTAGATCCTTAGATTTGAGATCCCTACACTCACTATATGCATGAGGGAGTCAAAAGAATGTTTGAATGGAGAGGATGAAGAATAGAGGTTTGATTGTACCTTCCTTGATCGAAACAATCGGTAGAACAAATAGAAATCTTGATTCTTCAACAAACTCTTGGCAAGGGTGCAAAGGATCTTGAGTGGAGTAGAAGAACAAGTGTGAGAGGAGTGGAGGGGAGGGGATGGGGGTGTGGAAAGAGGGAGTAGGCGTGTGAGATTGTGGTGGCTAGGGTTAGGGGTTTAGTCTCTTATTTATAGAGTTAAGAATAGATTACCCCACAATTAATGAAAGATTTGGGCGAAATAATTAGATGAGGATTTGGGGAGATTTGAAGGGGGAGAGTGGCGTGAATTCCGGGAGGAACAAGGAGGAAATTTCGAAAATCATAGGCTATTTAATTAGCCTATGATTAAATTTGTATTTCACGGAGTAGAATAAAATAATACGGAGCAGAAAATTAATAAAAATCCTCCCACATTATAAGGAAGTAGGCGTGTGATTTGGCCCTCCCACAAGGAAAAATTTCCAAATCTTTAATAAAATAAAGTAAGGTAAGATTTGCTAAGATATTCCAATTCATTCATGGAGAGAAATAAAGAAGGGATCCAAATAAATAATAAATAATTCGTCCCTCTCACAAAATTTGGAAGATTTCGAAATCTCCCTTAGTACAACAATAGGAGTCGATTTTCTCATGAAGATATAAAGTAATTAGGCTTTGGATTTAATTGGATAATTATCCCAAGAAAATAATTATATCCAAGAAAATAGAATTCCTCTCCAACAATTAATAGTGGTCGAAAATTTCTCAACAAAAGGGCAAGGTAATTATTGATGATCCTATTTAAATCTCACTCACCCTTAGGAAGAAATAATTCACCACAATATATTTCATCCCGCATCAATTATTTAAAATCCACGTCATAAATCAACGAATTTGACTCGGTCAAAACAAAATTAGGTCACCAAGGAAGTCACATAACTATTTGTCATTTAATTCGCGACCATCAAAGAAATAAAAGCACTCGACTTAGGGTTCAGAAAGTGGGGCGTTACATTACAACACAAGTTTGGACATAATAAAACCCATGTAGGGGTGGCAACTCGTGCGTGTCGGGTCGTTATCGTGTTGACACGATAACGACACGAACACGATAACAACAAACACGATAACAACAAACACGAAAACGACCCATTAAGAAAACCTCAAACACGAACACGAACACGACCCGCTACCCTTAGACACGAACACGACACGAACCCATTAACGACACAAACCACTTCCGGTCAACACGGCACGATAACAACACGTACATGAGATGACACGATAACGACTCGATAACAACACGACCTGATAACGGTTAAACCTATTAAAAACATCCAAAAACATCCAATTGCTGATTATAAAATCTGACCCAAACATAAAAACATCAATAATTTCTTAGTAACAAAATCCAACAAAAATCCCACAAAATTCAACAAAAAATACTTCATTCTTTCTTCCAAATTCTTGGTCAATGCAGCAAGCAACCAACTCCATCGGGATCTTCCTATATGCAAACACATAATTTAAGGAATTAACAATTAAATTGATGTATTGTATATTGTACAAATTAAGCAAGTATGAAGTCTAACCTATGAAGCTTTCAAGAAGTAGCAAAAGTGGTGGATGTGGAGGCTGTTGAACTTCCAGTTTGAGCTTCATCATCGACATTTAAAAAGTCTTCGGCTAAGTCATTTGTTGGTATTTCATTGTTGATGACTTCGAAAGAAAAAACATAGAATTAATTAACTGATTTTAATAAAAAGTTTAGAATGAACTAAACAAATAACCAATACCTTTTTTTCCAAACAACCAATCTCGGGTGCATATAATCGCTTGTACTGTGTCCGGCTTGAGTGAACTACGGTATTGATCAAGAACTCTTCCACTAACACTAAATACAGATTCAGATGCAACTGTAGTTACCAGAGCCATGCAAGCAACTTGTGGATACTTGAATTGAGTTCCTTTCCAATAATTAAGAATATCAAGATTGGATTTGACATCTAATCTTTTTTCCTCCATGTACAGCTCCAACTGTGATGGTTGTTGGCTCAATCCAAACTCAACATTCAAAGAGTTAAACTCCTGCAATTAAGATGCAAATAAAATAAAAATGAATATATCATAAAATCTAATAAAATTGATAAAACTTTATCTGAAGTTAATAACTTACCTCCACCATTGCCAGTGAGTCTGCATTTGTAATGTCACAATTCACATTGTTACCGGTAGCACTTCCACTTCTAGCTTGATTACCGTTATCCACGTAAGGATTGGAATATTCATCAAATAAGGCAAACAACTTCCCTTTCACTAGTTCAAACTGATGTCCATATAACTTCTTATAAAAGAAATCCACAAACTGAAGCTTGTAACGTGGATCAAACACTACAGCAATAGTCAAGATCATGCTGAAATCCGACCAATATTTCTCAAATTTTGGTAGCATCTTTTCTGCCATTTTCCTGATTTACTCATCTGGACTATTTATACTCTGCCTCAACGAATTATAACACATGACAACCGGGCAAAAATATTAATTTGCTGTAGGATACTTGCTTCCAGAAAACAAGTTGGAGACATCATAAAACAAGCTCAAGAAGCCACGAATCTTCTCAATTTGACTCCATTCTTTTGAAGAAGGACAAAACTTGTAGCTAGGATCACAAAGAACCAGATTCATGAAAGCTTTCCTATAATATAATGCGTTATCAAGCATAAAAAATATAGAATTCCACCTAGTAATCACGTCTTGCCTCAAACCTCTCTTACTCTCCAAACCAACTTTGCTCACACATTCCAAAAACTTTTGTTTTCTCGTTTGTGAACTTCGCACATACTTGACACTTTCACGAATCTTAATCACAGACTGCGAAATGCCTTTTAAACCAACTTGGACAACCAAATTGATTATATGTGCACAACAACGAATATGAAAGAATTCACCCTTACTAAGAAGTGAATTATTCAAATTCATTTGAGTGATCAAGTAGTCAATTGAGCAATCATTCGCCGCAACATTGTCCAATGTCAAAGAAAATACTTTGTTCTCAATCCCCCAATCACATAGCATAGAAAATAACTTGTTACACAATGTTATGCCAGTATGTGGTGATGACATCAAACTGAAATTCAACACCAACTTTTGTAAGACCCAATCATCATTAATGAAGTGACATGGTAGAGAAATATAACCATCACTAGTAATAGAACTCCAACAATCAGAAGTCAAACAGAGCCTACCGGGTATTGCACTTAATCTAGACTTAATCACATCCTTTTCTCTTTCATACGCCTGTAAGACATCAGCCTTCAACGTGTTTCTAGTAAACAAGTTAATATCCCATTTAAGGTACTGAAAACAAGCCACGATGTGTTCATACTCCACAAATCGAAATGGCAAATCGTGAACAATAATGGCATTACACAACAACTGACAGAAATGCATAGGTTCAAATTTTGATATTCTCTCGGACAAAATCATGCCAACAACCTTTGTTCTCTTTCTAGGACAATTATTCAAATGACGACGCAAGTTTCCAGTTCCAAATTTACTTGTAACTCTCTAATATTTATGGTCACAATATAAACACTGACATGTCGTTGTACCAAATTCATCCAATTCAACTTTAAAATGATTCCATACATCTGACCTTTGTTTTCTTTTTTTTTTTGTTGACTTTGGTGGCTTAGGGACATTCAAATCAGAGCTTTCTATAATCTCCACCTCATCATCGTCTGAGTCTTGTGGAGCATGACTTGCCGTTGTTGGAGAGCTCCCAGATCCAAATTTTGTTGACATAATTATCAATTTATACCTGCAATGAATCAAGAAACAGAGTATTAATTAATAAAGCTTAATACAGTTGTTTCTGCTTTTTGACTAATCTGTAGAAATAAAGCTGAAATTTCTAAGTCCAAAACATCTTACATGGCACTTGCAGCATAATTTGATTTTTAAGTATTTGGTTGGTCATACTTCGGTTCAGTGAAATATGTCAGTCAATTATACAACTTCTGCAGCTTGTGTTTCACATCCAACTATTTTTTATGCTCTGTAGTAGAACCTCATGACTTTGAAAGATAATGTTTTTCTCACTTTCATTGATTTCTTTCGGCAAAGCTAGATGCTATATTCCGTATAAGCTTAACTCCAGCTATTCCTTTCAGTGACTGAATCATCAGGTAGAAACAACTCTTACTTTCTTTCGTAAAACTGAATCATCAATCAATATTAAATACATCACTAAACAGTAAACTAATATGACGATGCTTTCTGATTTTTTAACAGAAAAAACATAAAAAATCTCACATATGAAAGGTAAAACCATAGGTAGACAAAATTCAGCATCATTTAAGGATAAAATTAAATGAAAAATGAGAGAAAGTTCTTGACCTTGGAGAGAAACCAAATGGGCCACTGAAATATGAGAAGTGGTGAACGAACTCCAGCGACCGACGATTAGAAACAGTGACAGAGAGCAGACGACGAATTAGTTCCTATACCAGAGTCCAGAATGGTTTAGAGATGAGAGGCGCAGCGGCAGTGGGTGCGTATTGTGTAACCCTAATTGAAAAGTGATTAAATGATTTAAATGAGATATCAGATATGCCTTATTAAAATTGATATGAGGTCGAATGATTGTGACTGTGAGAGTCAATTAAATTTAATGAGTATTGAAAATTGAAAATAATAAGAATTAATAATATTAAAATATTATTTGTTAACGGATAACACGAACCCGACACAAACACGAACACGAACACGACATGAAATTTTCGTGTCCTTAATGGATTGACCCGATAAGTACACGAACCCAATAAACTCTGACCCAAACCCATTAATTTCGTGCCGGTTCGTGTCGTGTTATCGTGTCGTGTCAAAAATTGCCAGCCCTAAACCCATGCATAGCTTAATTACCACCAATAACAAAAAGGTCCGACATGGTAGGCCGGTTTGCCTGAATAAGTTCTAAAAACGGGCACATTCAAAAGCTACATCAGGCGAGAGTCTTAAATTACAAAGTAGTTGAAAGAGTCTTGAAGCTAATATAATATAAGCAAACAGAAAAGTAGTAGTCACCATAGTGCCCTGCAATCCATCACCGTATTTGCCTAGCTGGGAGACATCATCATCTAATTCTGATTGACAAACCTGAGGACATAGCCTAGTCTGGACTCCTCCGGCATTCCCATGAAGATATCAAGACGTTGCGTCTTTTCACAAAGTATATCGCAAAGATCATACCTCTGCGCCAGTGTCAAGCCCACAACATTACCAAGTTTTTCAAATGCTTCTTGCCTAGATCGAACTCATAGCCGATCCTAGACGCTATCATCTCAAGACGAGAGTTAGTTTCAGCGTGTAAATTACCCAGGAAGTCCATTAGAAGCTCGTCAGAAGAGTGTGTTTTGCGCTTCTTTCCACCTTTGTTGTTGTTTTGCAGAATGCTTGCACTATGACCAGTGCTTTCCTCAAAGTTCTCAGGTGGTGTGTTTTGTTGTGGCGGCGTGTTGTCTTCAGGCAATATATCATCCATTTGCACAAAGTAGTCATTGGAATAGTCTTCACTGTCAACCACATTTGCTTGTTGTTGGGATGCTCGGGCACCATCAGCAATATCTTCAGCAGTAGTTCCAATTGCACGGTCTTTCCCAAATACAACCGTCCACTGTTCCCATAAAGGCCAAGCCTTATCGCGTATCGTTTTCGCATTGCTATCAATCTGATATGTAAGTTGTTGATATTAGTTAACCAGACCATTCAAGCATTAATTAAAATGATAATTAAGGTTAGTCACAGAATATTGCATTAATGATCTATTGCCACTGCTCGTCATTGCAGTCAATCTTGTGGTCAGCCGAAGCCCACACCACTCCTCGACAGTATCTGGGAAAGACTCCTATAAATCTTTTTCCACACACCTATCTTGGAGTTAATGTGGGGGTACCTGTAAGATCAGTGTTTGGGGAATTCAGCGCGTAGACATTGCTCTCAACGACCAAGGTAACCAGTCTGGAAACCGTTGCTGAATTTCCACCCTTTAGCGACCAGCTCAGTCAAAGCAGAGGCTAATATTTGTTCTTCACGTGCTGTCCACATACGCCGACTACAGTCCCCCTTGCGATACTTCGTTCTCACCGAATGGGTTCCCCCTGTGCGCACATCCCATGTGAAGCAATGAAAGGCACTGAGTTAAGACATCTGAAATGGCAACAGAATCTACAAAAACCCATCAAAATAGCATTCGTAACGTGCTAACCTTGAGCTGTAAACCCACTGTTGGAACCACCACCCCCGATGCGAATCGACTGAGACATGGTTAACACAGCAAAACCTGACACCAATTTCTTGTCTAAAATTTGTTATTACCCACAACAGTAACCCATCAAACAAGGTTAAACAATGTGATACTAATCTAGGGCACAACGAAATCAAACACTTGTTTAGGTGTCTACAACGGATGCGTGAAATATTTCGGCTGATTGAAAGTTTTTTTGTAAACAAGTTGCAAGCAAATACAAACGCATAGAATATTGAGCAAGACTAACCTGTAGAACTCAACTTCTACAAGCCAAATTCGAGATTTGCACCACCAGTCCTCGAAAACAAGGTAGAATCGCTCTATGTTCCCCACTATACTTCCCGCTTTTTTTTTCGCTGAGAGCATCCACAATGGCGGCGTGCGGTCCGGCTAGCCGATTCACGGCGCTGGCCGGTTCGCTCGCCGAACCATTGCAGCAGGCGAACGCCAAATCGGCGAGAAAAACGGCGAGCGCACGCCGATTCCCGGGCACTGGCCGATGCGCTCGCCGATCGGCTGGCCGCCATTGCAGGCTTCCGATCGGCGAGCGATCGACCAGCCGATTTTTTATTTTTTTTATTTAATTTTCAAAACATTATATATACGCGATTTGCACGTCATTTTCATTCGCACCACTTGTTTTAACGAGTTTTCTCTCTATCTTAATTTCTGTACAAGATCAACAACGCGAAATGAGTAACGCGGGTGGTAGTAGTGGTGGTAGTGGTGGGGATGCTGAGGATTACAAACGGCGAATGAACGAAGAGTTGGTGGCCTATACGTCCCATGAGATAAACCACCTGATACAAATGGCCTTGCAGCCGGCGGTACCTCGACCTCGACCTCGACCCGTTGTCCACCGCCGAGCAGTGATTGAGTGGGATCACGTAGCTGCACATCAGCTGCTATATGAAGACTACTTCGCACCGGAGCCGCGGTTTAACGCCAACCTTTTCAGGCGGCGTTTTAGGATGAGCAGGGCCCTATTTATGCGTATTGTTGACACTTTAGAGCGTCGATATATGTGTTTCCGCTTCAGGCACGATGCGGCTGGCAGACCCGGCCACACACCTATTCAAAAGTGCACTGCGGCAATCAGGCAATTGGCCTACGGAGGCGCGGCAGACATGTGGGACTAGTACCTCCACATCGGTGAGACGACTGCCCTTAAATGTATGAAGTATTTCTGTCAGGGCGTGGTTGAAATATTCCGTGAACAGTACCTTCGAAGCCCTACTCCCGAAGACTGCCAGGAGCTGATGCAGATGCACGGGGAGAAGCATGGGTTCCCGGGTATGTTAGGCAGCATAGATTGTATGCATTGGGAGTGGAAGAACTACCCCGCTTCCTGGAAAGGGTTCTACACGATAGGCTACAAGGGAAAGAATCCCACGATGATCCTCGAGGCCGTAGCTGATTACCGGCTGTGGATTTGGCATGCATATTTTGGGGTAGCCTAGTCGAACAACGACCTCAATGTCCTCAACTCATCGCCTCTTTTCAACGAGCAGTGCCACGACGTTGGTCCGGCCATCAGTTTTATCGCCAACGGGAACCAGGATGATATGGGCTACTACTTGGCGGATGGGATATACCCTAGGACGCCCATCTTTGTGAAGACGATCAGATGCGCATCAGATGAGAGGAAGACATACTTTGCGGAACGGCAGGAGTCGGCGCGCAAGGACGTGGAGCACGCATTTGGTGTGCTCCAGTCTCGATGGGCGGCAATTAGGGGTCCAACGCGTTTGTGGCACGTCGACTGCATTGCTGATATAATGTACGACTGTATTATCATGCACAACATGATTGTCGAAGATGAAGGTGTACAACTGACTAGTTGGGCCAACGACGATAATGAAGCCGGTCCTAGCCACGGCGTGGCCCATGTGATGAAAACTAACCCAGATATCATTTCTGTATATATCTCAAATAGAAAGGTGAACATGCCTTAATGTTATTGGGGCCTTTGTGTGCGGCACAAATCACGAGGCAAAGTGATTGAGTGTGATGATAATTGATAGAAGCATCTTTACTTTTTGAGTAGCTAGGGAGGATCTGCAGAGATATCAGAAGATTAAAACAAAATATATTCGTCGTGTAATAGATTTGTCAAGCAAGATAGTGACTACCAATTTTTATGAGCATGGCCATGTTATCGGCTTCCATGTATTGCTTTAAATTTTAAACCGAAGTCTACTTTTACCCTATTGTACTTGAATTGGTTTAAGCCTTGATCCAAATCAGGGGGTTGGAAGAATGTTCACAATCACATGCATGCAAGCGAAGTGCTCCTTGGATACGCTAAACATGTTAGCTTTTTGCACAACTAATTTAGTTTGACAAATATATAGTGGTGAGATTTCTGTAGACGACAACCTTTGTTAGTGTTGTGATATAATTGATGTGGCCCATCTCTTTTATGTGTGAGGCCAAACACTCAGCCCAATTCCATCCCATAAAAATAGAAAATTTGATAATGATGTATGTTTTAATGAAAAATTGGTAAAATAGAATAGAGGTAAAAAGAAAAAGTGATTGGAGTATAATTAGTAGAGAATAAAGCTTACCTCATTAAAGAGAGAAAGTGTATCATATATAGAAGTGTACTAACTTTAAAGGACGAGCCAAAATGGCAAAAGTGAATTATTTTTTGGGGACAGGGGGAGTATAAGAGTTTCTCATTGATTTGTTTAATGTTCGTTCGTAGTTTGGCTGAGGCTGATGCAGTGACTTCTGGCTCTTGGCCAGATCTAGGGTTTTGGGATCTTGTGTTGGTCTGGGTAACTTTATCACTAGTCTCTCATTGAGATCATCAATAAAAGTGTGCATCGTGAAAAATTAGTGTTGTAGATCTTGCATGTTGTGGTGTAGATCTATCTAGATTTGTAAATATCAATTATCAGTTGTATTTCTTCAAGTGGTATTAGTAAGTAATCTGTCTGTTGACTGTGAGTCTGAACACCTCACTGTGATAGTTGACAAAAGAGGTCTCGGTAAACAAGTGAACCTTATGAATCCTTGCAAGAACTAAATTTCACTAACTTTTTCTATCTATTTTTTATTACAAAATAAATATATAAAAGTAGGAATAATATTCCACTAACTTTCTTATCTATTTTTTTATTATATTTCTTTAAACTCGTGTCAGGTCAAAGTGTGACAATATTTGTCCGACGGAGATAGTATTATATAGTGGTGGTGTGTTAACAAATTTTTGAAAGGAAAATTATTGCTTTGGGTCGAGTTTCAAAAGTAAGCTCGACCTTAGCAATATTCGGGAAAAACATTCAAACCTTCTATATCCTATAATAATATTGGTATGGACATCACTTGTCTCATTGTGGATTTTCGCTAATTTTTTTATAGTAAATGAAAATGTATGAATTTTACCCCACCTAAACTGAGAACATTGTGGCAACAACAACAACCAAAAAAAAAAAAAAACTGAGAACATTCAATTGATTTTTATATTTGTAAAATAACTACTATACGTTTCTTCTGCTTCTTTATCTGCTCCCTCTTCACCTGCCAAAGCATGAAAAATCATTGCCGACATAAAAATGGACCGTAAATTGATAGTTTTCTTTACAATTACTGAAAAGTGAAGTCGACTTCGCAAAATGGATATAAGTTCGTCATTTATTGAATAAATTAGGTTTATTTAATTAATTGTTTTTCATATATTTCTAATTTACTGATTTATTGAGGTTGGTTTTTAATATTTCGGGGTTTACGATTAAATTGCTTGGTTTCATTTTTATTTTCTTGAGTTATTAAATTATTTTCTTCAATATATTTGGTAATTTTCAATTATTTTTCAACTAATAAAAATAAGTAAAATACAAAGACAATAATATAAGTGCTTTCTCTTTCAATACAATGTTTCAAGAAACATACTCCAATCCAAAGAAAAAGAAAACACACACACACACTTCCAATTTCCAAATAAATTAAACATTCACGCTAGCAAAAAGTTAGGGCTTATAACGACGTGAATGAAATGGGATGCTCCACGTCGATGTCAACACTAACTATCTCTTACTCTAATGTCTACGTTACCAAATCGATTCCACCCACTACAGAAAACCTAAAACGACATAAAAATTGAGATGCAATTATTAGCGTTTGAAAATTTTAAAAATAATTATAATTTAGAATGCAAAAGAAAGCATCTCTAAATTTAGGGCAAATTGTCTTAATTTTTTGCTTTTTATGAGATGCTTCAATTTGTATCCTTTAACTTAGTTGGGACACCAACATTAAGGACACTTAACGAAGTGTCGTGATATAATTATACATACAAATTAGTGTCCTTAATAGTATTAAGGAATGTTCTTAGCCAATTTTTTGGTTGTATCGGCACTTAATTTGTCTCAACATGGAATCAAACTTTGTACAGCTCCATCATGTCTCCTTCAGTCAGGGACGAAACTAGAAATCGAAATGAGCCGGTGCTGAAATTTAACGATAAATATGCCAAATTGTGTGATGCTTTCGTAATAGTATTATCCATTTTCGATTACTTTGGCTCGTTTCTAATAGTATTAAAAAGGTAAAAAAGAAAAAATTAGTGTAATGTCCGTCATTTTATATACTAGTAATTTTATACAATACGAGCAGAATGTGAAATCTATTTTATCAAAACTAATAAAAGTTAGTAAATAAATATGTATTTGGATAGTCCAAAAATAAAATATGAGATGAATAATAGTACAAAATATTAATCAATAATGTTATTATACAAGTAAAAATAATGAAATTATAAAATATTAGTAATAAATAAATTGATTGATATAATATATTACTCCTAAAATTAATAAAATAATACTAGTAAAATGTTGAATAGGACGTTAATTGATTTTGAAACAATTTTCAAAAATAACAAATATTAGTAATATATTCCTAAACATTATCACACAAGATAAGAAATGGGATTTAAATGTTAGCTTTGTTACCGAGGTCATAATTGTAGTTATTTCCTATTGAACACCCTCATTTCTCTTCCCTCACTCTCTCTCCTCTATTTCTCCTACACATCTTCTTTCTCAAGCTTTCTGTTTCTGTAAAAAATAAAGCACAAAATCACTATAGGCGATTCTAAGATGACGGCACCGGCCAAGCCCCCTGCCTTCAGTAATCTTTAACTCAATCAACCTCTTCCTCTTTTCTTTATCAATAATTATCAATGATTTGAATCACCTCTTTCGCTTTCTTTTCTTTTCCATCTATGACGCTAAAAAGAATAACACACTAGAGTATTTATTAAGGCATTATTTATTAATAGTCAATTACGATTTCTGTAAACCTTGATTAGGGTTTAGGGGATGTTGGCAAGGCAGCACAAGATTTGTATATTGATAGACTTGACACTAAAAAAACAATTAAGGACGTTTCTTTGATGCAATTAAGAACATTTCTTGAACGTTAATTTGTGTTTCTAAATATACCACCAACTCTTTAAAAAATGTCTTTATTGTTGATGTCCCAATTAAAATTAGATAATACAAATGGAAGCATCTTAATACATCGAAAGATTAAGTTAATTTGTCATTCACTTAGGAACGTTTTCTTTTGAGTCCTAACTTGTTTTTAAAAAAATTTCAAACACAAGTAATTGTGCTTCGATTTTGTGTCCCCAAAAAATACGTTTTTGTAGCGTGAGTTTGAAAAGCTAGCGACTGAAAGTTGAAAAGACGAAAATGTTTTTTTCTCATCAATTCTTTGATGATCTAACTATATGAATCGTGACTTATATTTTATGTGATATACTCCTAGTATGTCAGTGAATTGATCAGCTGAGCTCTCAAAATGCCAACTTGAGCTCCTCTACAATCACTTATCCTTATCAATTTTCTACTTTTTCTTTCTAATTATTTATTGAGTAAATGTTAAAAGTGGTCCTGAACATATGATGATTTTATGATTTTGGTTCAGAATATTATCTTTTGAATTATTTGGTCCTTCACAATTGAAAATGAGCTGGATTTAGTCCTTTTTGGACAGCATTGTTAAAAATTAACGGTCAACTGCTATTTAAATTATTTTGACTGGATTAGAATTTAGATTAGAATTTTTTTTTCTAAATGTCTAATTCTCTCTCTCTTAATCATGGCGGCGCCTTCTTCTTTTTTAGTTCAAAGTCTTAATAGTTAATCATTAATGTTTCTTCCAAACTTTTTTCTTAAATACTTGAACATCTAAATCAGAAAGACAAGAACTACAAATAAAAAAACAAAATAGATTATCTTAGAAATGACATCGAGACAGAGAAATTGAAGATAGAAGGAGAAATCGGGTTCTCTGTTTGGGGGAGTGTGGGGGAGATTTAAATTGGGGAGACCAATTCTCTTATAATTTGGAAATAAGCAACGAATGGGAGAGAGATGGAAGGCGGCGACAGCCCCGGCGAGGCCACACTTTGACCAACCGAAAATCGGAGCTGGCGACGGCGCTAACTGAGATCAGAGTGAGACGCGGTGACGTAAAGGGGGATTCTAGCGCCTTCCTCTTCTTGAATGAAGTGTGTTGTGTCGTCAGAAAATTGAGTTCACACTCACCGTCTTCTCGTCGCACTCCCTCACTGGAGTTGACCATGACGAGAATCTCGCCGTCCTCTCTCGATGGATAAGACGAGGCGAGGGCGTAGACGCATGTGGTGCGGTAGAGGGTAAGAGCGAGCGTCCATGGAGGCGAGGGGCTGGTGTGGGAGTTGAAGAGGGCGAAATTGCAGGGACTCTGGGCAAGTTTTGGGCGTTGTTGTTGGGGTTGTGAGTGACAGGTTTGGTGCCGTGTAAGGGAGGAGGGGCGAGGTGGACTAGGAGGGCATGGGGAGGAAGGAAGAACTGGGGGCGATTTGGTGGGTGTGGCAGAGGAGGGACTCGTTGGTAGTCGAGAGTGGCAGGAGGTGGATTTAAGGTGCACCGCCTTTGCTTCCATTAGAGATCAATGAGCGGCGGCGGATGGTAGATTTAAGGTGCAAAGAAAGAGTGTTTAGAGAGTATGAAATTTAATTTATCTTTAAAAAATAAGAAAATAACTAAATATTCTAATTTAAGCTATAATCCAGTCAGGAAGAAAATGAAAAAAAAAAGCTATAATCCAGTCAAATTTTCTAATTTAGTCGTTGACTGTCAATTTTAAACGGCACTGTCCAAAAAGGACTAAATCGGGCCCATTTTCAATTGTGAAGGATCAAATAATTCAAAAGATAATATTTTGGATCAAAATCATAAAATCGTTATATGTTCAGGACCACTTTTGGCCTTTACTCTTATTTGTTCAACAATTCTCCTTTTCTTCTCAAGCTCTCTCATTTATGACCTTCTTATCAATTTAAATATTACAATAACTCCCACCATTCTTTAATTGAGAATTTCATATTTAGTTTCCATTATTAAGGGATCTTATCAATTCAAAAATTACAATCACCTCATTTATTGTCTTAATAATAACACATTATGCCCAAGCCACATTTATTTGAATAATAAGGTCACTCCACATTATCGAACACAGACACCAACATACAACCATAGCAATAAAGTCTTGAAATATTACACATAAGAGAAGCAACCAGTACACAAGAGTGACACCTCCTTCAAGATTCAAGATTTGGCAACGAGGTGAGACTCCATGTCTTTGGTGATGTCAATGAAGTAGGAGAGCAATGTAATGGGATGCTCCACATCTTCATTAAGCATCTCATATTCCAAAGTCCATGTCACCAAATCAATATCATTACCCTTTTTCTCTACATGGGATGTAATGACGAAGTTCTTGTAAAGCTCCAACAAGTCTCCTTCAAGCACCTTCAACACAATCAGTTTCTTCTCTTCATCAACGGTCTCTACTAGTTCTTTTGCTTTCCTTTGTTTACCATCTACGTTTCACATATTTTTATTGTAATAACATTAATCGGCGGTTATTTGCCTGTAAAATCATGAACTTCCGCAACATTCTGGAACAAGCCTTAAAATAGATCCGTTAATAAATTATCAAACTATTGATTAGTTCTGATTTTGTGCAACCAAAGTAATGATTTCTTATGGTTTTATCAAACATCAACCAAAAGATGTTGCGTTTTAGACGGCGAAACATCGTATTATACTAGATTAATTATTTTCATTTGTTGATATATGATTTATATTAGGTCATATTAATGCCAAAATTTTGATTGGTTACAATAACAAAATAAATCAATAGTTGGGTAACTTATAGGTGGATTTTAAAGTTATTATGCAAAACTAGAATTTGATTAAAGTTTAGTATTTGACAAGCAAATACTCCAAATATATATGGGTGTTTATTTATCACGATTGTGTTGGGTTGCAAACCCATACCACATCGGATAACGAAAGGAAGTTGGAAACAGTATATAAGTGTTGTCTAACTCTGATTAGTTTGAGGCCTTTTGGAAGTGACCCAGAAATAAATCTGTGCGAGTTTGACCCAAAGCGGACAATATCAAACTATTAATGCGCAGTCGACGAAAAACGGACGATATCAAACTATTAATGCGCAGTCGACGATCCTAACAGACAGAATGCTACAACTATTTGTGTAAATCCAATAACAATGTAAACAATACTAAAAGTGTGAAGTAATGAATGTGAGGAAGTCGACGGTGAAACGTACCATGGGTGTAAGTCCAGCAAATGATTGAACCAGCATGGCCAAATTCACCCTCAATCAGATCACACCCATGCACATATTGGGTGGCTGTTGGAACATCATGTGGTGTGTGTCTGAAGAAATCATGGAACACATCACCACCAGCTTTGAATTCTATTGCTGCAACCAATTTCCCATGTAAACCCATCTCCAAGTCTATCTAATTAATTTGTCTTTTCCAATGTATATGTAAAGAATAGCCAGAAATCTTCACTTTATATAGGCGAGCATGATGATAAATTATACACCTCACATGTAAATTTTAATTCTGAACTTCACTTTCAAATAATAAATTTTGGATTTATAAATTATTTTGCGCAGTGTCCTAGTAGTGGGTTCCATTAAATTGATTTTTGCTGATTTTGGAAAGGGATTTGGCCCTACAAAATCTTACTGCTATTTTAGCACGCTAAGAGAGTTTTGCGTTGAATCAAATAAATTGCATACAAATGGAGGAGAGATACGATTATTTCTAATTATTTGAGTTAAGGATAATCTAAAATATGTTGGATTAGTTAAACAAATCTGATCATTTATTTAATGGATGGCTGAATATATCTTGATTGATTTCACGATTAAAGTTAATTTATATGTCCACGCGATTGAACATCATGATAAATTTTATCAAAATATAACTAAGTATCGTTAACTTCTACTTGCCTACACTTAGAGGGTGTGTTGAAGGCTTGAATCCCTATTTTTTTTACATCCAATTGGTTAAATCCTACTACTATTTCTCATTAACTTGGTAAATATATTGTCATCAGTATATATAGGAAGATTGACTAGTTAAAAGTATTGTTATCAATATATACAAATTGAATAACTTTTATAGGTCTACGCATGATTAGGTGTTCTGTACTACTTCCTCGGTCCGCTAGTAATTAGTAATTGTCACACTTTAATTTAGTACTAACTAGTTTTTTAATAAATTTATGAGTAATAATGAGTTAGTGGAATGTGAGATCGATTACCAAAAAATAGTAATAGTAAAAATACTTTTGACGAGTATGGACGAATAAACCAAAAAGAAACTAACAAAAAAAATTAATGGCATGTAATGACGGACCGATGGATTAGATAAAGTTGTGTTATCACCATATATATACTGAAAAAGATGTTGCTATTAGTTTTATACTCCATTTTTTATTAGGTAAGTTGTGTTATCATACTACTATATTTCTGCTGAAAAAAATGTTGTTATTAATTGATATATTGTTGAAATAAATTAATATAATACTACTATAACGTAATCTATCCATCTTCTACATTTCATATACCTAGCAACATGACCTAGCTTCCAAAACCGGTAAACGGGCAAGAATAAACTAAATTTTCTGCTATAATTGCTTCATTCCTTCCCAAAACAGAAAATAAAATCTACTTGGGGAATTATGTACTATAAATAAATTAAACCTAAGAAATCTCTCCTTCCAAAAATAAAAAAATACTACTCATAAATTATCCTACCACATGATTCATGAATGATCAACACTTACTTACAGCAATTGCATGTGGTCATTTAATATCTGTTGCTGATCTCGAGGCAAAGTGATAGACACATGCTGTGTAAATGCCGGTAGAGATATGTTGCAGAAATGTCAAATCTTTGGGTTCCTCTTAATAATCATAAAAATAATTTGGGCAAATTATGATAATTTTAATGAAAATTACAAACTTTAGAAAAAGTATAATTTTTCCTATCGTTCAAATAGAGATTTTGACAGATTTTAATCGTAGGTGGCTAACAATAAGATTTATTGTTTAGTCTCAATTATACATGAATCGACATTTGTCAACCTAATTCTTGAATTTTCTGTTGAATAATATTTTTTAATAAGATAAAATATGTATGGTAAATTAGTCGGGATTCAACGATAATCTTCATTAGAAATTAAACCAATCTTAAAATTTACTATGATTTTTAAAATTCAACAGTATTTTTCTACTAGGATAAAAATATGTCTTGTAACTTTGTCGGGATTCAACGATGACCGTCACTATAAATTAGCACCAAATTTAAATTTTACTATGATTTTTAAAACCACTTTTTAAATTAGTGAAAATATTAAAATTCACTCAAAGATTATGATAAAATAAATATAAACAACATTTATTTGGATCAACAAATTATTCAAGATTAATTATAAAAATGGCAGCGTTTAAATATTTTATGAGTTTAAATAGTATTGCATTACCATAATAGAGTTTAAATAGTAATTATACATTATATTTAATTTTAATTACATTTATATTTTGTGTATATAGGGTAGTGATAAAATGCAAACTCTATATATTGTACAAACTTCAAACTCTTCAACATAATGTCAACACAACGTCAACACAATGTAAAAATTCAAGATTTGATGTCAACATATTGCCAATACAATGTCAAAAGAGCATCAACCATTGACATTGTGATGTCATTTTTTGTTACTATTATTTTATCATATGTTCATATTTTCTAACGGTTCAGATAATAGTTTAGAGTTTATAAAATATTTAGAATTTACATTTTATTACTATTTATTTATTATATCTTTCATTAAATTATTTTGTAATTACACCTATTTAAGGAAACCAATGTGGACAGTATCATTAATTTGGCAATATAGGACCTATAGATTTATGATGATGTATTGTTTTTTTTTTCATCTATCCTTCTTTCATTGCGTCTACTTAAGGACATTTTTTAGAATTTTAAAATATTATAACTTAATTGACTTTATATATTTAGTGTACATTTTGTCTATCAACAAGTATCGAATAAAATAATGATGTACTCTCCCTCCTTCCCTAGGAGGATGACCCTTTCATAGTTAACATGAGATTCTATGCAAATTAATTTTTTGTATTGAATGGAGAAAATAAAGTATAAGACATAAAATAAAGTAGAGATAAATGTGATTCTATTTATATTAATGAATGGTTGTAACAAACCAAAAAAGAAAGTGAATCATTTTTCGTAGGACGGACACAGTATCTACTAGTAAGCAGTTATGTTGGATTTCTTATCAAATTAGTAGATATGGATCTCCATTGTTGGACCGATTAAATATTTCCAAGATGTGTCTACTGATGTTTAATGTTAAGGGTGAAGTTCCCTTAACACGATAAACGGTAGTCGCGGGAGCTTTGCCCGACGACCAAACCAAGATTTAGGATGACAAAAGAATGTAAAACACGATAAAAGGAAAATAAGATAATTTGATATTTCTTGAAAGATCGAAATGAATAACAATGTCCACTATTTATAATAGTGGATACCATAACTTAAGGAACAAGAAAATAATCCTAATAAATATGAAAAGATATGGTAAATCAATAACTAACTAATTAATAAAGATATGGGGATATTATTGAAGATATGCTCGTATCAACTCCCCCACGGTTAAAATCCACCTTGTCCTCAAGGTGGGAACACGAAGAAGCAAAGAAGAGAGTCGTTGATAACATAAGCTTGACGAGATCTATCTCCTCCGGGATCAAATGCACGATAAACAACTGAGCGTCTTCCTTCATTATCTCCATCAAAAATCACCAAGGCGGGCTCGTGATAATTCAACGCTAAAATGGGGATCTTGTCAACGCGACCATGAATGCTCAAACAACGTGAGTCCATCCAAGGAGGGATCAACCGTGCATCAGCATCGAGCAATGCTAAACGATAATTCATACCTGCAACATTACAGATACGCAAATCCACATAGAAACCATCGGTGTCCTCTTTTATCAAAGAAGAGTTCATCTTCTTCCTTAACTACAAAATATCCAACCTATCATGCACATATCCTTTAAACCAAACCTTGAAATCACTTTCGATAATCGGCAAGAAAATAGGCAGCGGCGGAGGTGTTGGCTGAATCTTTGAGACTACTGTACAAGTAGAAGCATATGCATCCTTAATTTCTTCTTGCAACATATATTCCGAGGTCTTGCCTACGCTAGTAGCTAAAATTCTACAAAGCCTCATTTGCAAATCACAAAAGGAACTGACAGATGCCTCAACACCACCGTATGAATCTAAAGAAGAACTCGAGCAGTCAAAATTTTTGGCATAATCACATGAGTATTCCAGCTGTGCATCTAAAATCGATGAATCAGACCCCTCTCCTCCGTGCACCTTCATTCGAGGTCCATACACGGAATTAAAATTCCCTTGTTCCTTATCAATCCTCCCAAATAAAACCAACCCCGAAAGAGAAGAATCTATCTTCCCCTTTGAGATCGCGACATCTGCAGCGGGCAGCGGTGCTGCTAAATGACCATGACTCAGCGGAGACCAGCCAGACAGAGAGTGTTGCGGGGGTGGCGGTGGCCAGCCGAGTGGGGGCTTGCCGGTGTAGGGCTGGTGTCCATCGGGCTGGTAGTTTTGGTGGGTAGGCTTGCAGCGGCGGCTGCTGTTACCGTTGTCTGCCAGTAGGATTGGGGACGTTGCTGGAGGTAGGGTAATGGCGGTTGGAGGTAGTTGTGACACTGTGCCGTGGGTGCTGCCGTAGTTTGACGTGGTGGCTGGTGGGTGTTTGGAGGCGGTGGTGGCTGGTGGGTGTTTGAAGGCTGCGGCTGGTGGTTTTGGTGGAGTAGGCTGGTGGCGGTAGTGGCTTATGTTAGAGGCGCTTGCTGGTAGGTGGTTGGAGACGTCGACGGCGGCAGCTGGCAGGTTTTCGTCGGACGAAGCTGCTGGTGGTAGTCTTTTGACGGCGTCGGCTGATTGTGGAAGTAGTGCTCAGCCGTTGTTTGCCCCGGCGTGACATAGGCTAGCGCCGAATATTTCAGCGGCGCATATGAAACCGTGTAGGTGAACAAGCGTTGTTTTTTGTCCATCGCGTCCAACTTCTTATTTATTCTGTTGCAGGCAGCCATTATCTGCTAATAAAGGTAAGATATATAGATTTTTTGGTGTGTATGACGAGCCTTGAGTACAAAGATGAAAGCACCAATTGTTAAGGGTGAAGTTCCCTTAATACGATAAACGGTAGTCGCGGGAGCTTTGCGTGTTGATCAAACCAAGATTTAGGATTGCAAAAGAAAGTAAAACAAGATAAAGGAAAATAAGATAATTTGATATTTCTTGAATGATCGAAATGAATAACAATGTCCACTATTTATAATAGTGGAGACCCTAACTTAAGGAACAAGAAAATAATCCGAATAAATATGAAAAGATATGGTAAATCAATAACTAACTAATTAACAAAGATATGAGGATATTATTGAAGATATGCTCGTATCAACTCCCCCACGATTAAAATCCACCTTGTCCTCAAGGTGGGAACACGAAGAACAAAGAAGAGAGTCGTTGATAACATAAGCTTGACGAGATCTATCTCCTCCGGGATCAAATGCACGATAAACAACTGAGCGTCTTCCTTCATTATCTCCATCAAAAATCTCCAAGGCGGGCACGTGATAATTCAACGCTAAAATGGGGATCTTGTCAACGCGACCATGAATGCTCAAACAACGCGAGTCCATCCAGGGAGGGATCAACCGTGCATCAGCATCGAGCAATGTTAAACGATAATTCATACCTGCAACATTACAGATACGCAAATCCACATAGAAACCATCGGTGTCCTCTTTTATCAAAGAAGAGTTCATCTTCTTCCTTAACTACAAAATATCCAACCTATCATGCACATATCTTTTAAGCCAAACCTTGAAATCACTTTCGATAATCGGCAAGAAAATAGGCAGCGGCGGAGGTGTTGGCTGAATCTTTGAGACTACTGTACAAGTATAAGCATATGCATCCTTAATTTCTTCTTGCAACATATATTCTGAGGTCTTGCCTACGCTAGTAGCTAAAATTCTAGAAAGCTTCATTTGCAAATCAAAAAAGGAACTGACAGATGCCTCAACACCACCATATGAATCTAAAGAAGAACTCGAGCAGTCAAAATTTTTGGCATAATCACATGAGTATTCCATCTGTGCATCTAAAATCGATGAATCAGACCCCTCTCCTTCGTGCACCTTCATTCGAGGTCCATACACAAAATTAAAATTCCCTTGTTCCCTATCAATCCTCCCAAATAAAACCAACCCCGAAAGAGAAGAATCTATCTTCCCCTTTAAGATCGCGACATCTGCAGCGGGCAGCGGTGCTGCTAAATGACCATGGCTCAGCGGAGACCAGCCAGACAGAGAGTGTTGCGGGGGTGGCGGTGGCCAGCCGAGTGGGGGCTTGCCGGTGTAGGGCTGGTGTCCATCGGGCTGGTAGTTTTGGTGGGTAGGCTTGCAGCGGCGGCTGCTGTTACCGTTGTCTGCCAGTAGGATTGGGGACGTTGCTGGAGGTAGGGTCATGGCGGTTGGAGGTAGTTGTGACACTGTGCCGTGGGTGCTGCCGTAGTTTGACGCGGTGGCTGGTGGGTGTTTGGAGGCGGTGGTGGCTGGTGGGTGTTTGAAGGCTGCGGCTGGTGGTTTTGGTGGAGTAGGCTGGTGGCGGTAGCGGCTTATGTTAGAGGCGCTTGCTGGTAGGTGGTTGGAGACGTCGACGGCGGCAGCTGGCAGGTTTTCGTCGGAGGAAGCTGCTGGTGGTAGTCTTTTGACGGCGTCGGCTGATTGTGGAAGTAGTGCTCAGTCGTTGTTTGCCCCGGCGTGACATAGGCTGGCGCCGAATATTTCAGCGGCGCATATGAAACCGTGTAGGTGAACAAGCGTTGTTTTTCGTCCATCGCGTCCAACTTCTTATTTATTCTGTTGCAGGCAGCCATTATCTGCTAATAAAGGTAAGATATATAGATTTTTTGGTGTGTATGACGAGCCATGAGTACAAAGATGAAAGCACCAATTGTTAAGGGTGAAGTGCCCTTAATACGATAAACGGTAGTCGCGGGAGCTTTGCGTGTTGATCAAACCAAGATTTAGGATTGCAAAAGAAAGTAAAACACGATAAAGGAAAATAAGATAATTTGATATTTCTTGAATGATCGAAATGAATAACAATGTCCACTATTTATAATAGTGGAGACCCTAACTTAAGGAACAAGAAAATAATCCGAATAAATATGAAAAGATATGGTAAATCAATAACTAACTAATTAACAAAGATATGGGGATATTATTGAAGATATGCTCGTATCAACTCCCCCACGATTAAAATCCACCTTGTCCTCAAGGTGGGAACACGAAGAAGCAAAGAAGAGAGTCGTTGATAACATAAGCTTGACGAGATCTATCTCCTCCGGGATCAAATGCACGATAAACAACTGAGCGTCTTCCTTCATTATCTCCATCAAATATCACCAAGGCAGGCTCGTGATAATTCAACGCTAAAATGGGGATCTTGTCAACGCGACCATGAATGCTCAAACAACGCGAGTCCATCCAAGGAGGGATCAACCGTGCATCAGCATCGAGCAATGCTAAACGATAATTCATACCTACAACATTACAGATACGCAAATCCACATAGAAACCATCGGTGTCCTCTTTTATCAAAGAAGAGTTCATCTTCTTCCTTAACTACAAAATATCCAACCTATCATGCACATATCTTTTAAGCCAAACCTTGAAATCACTTTCGATAATCGGCAAGAAAATAGGCAGCGGCGGAGGTGTTGGCTGAATCTTTGAGACTACTGTACAAGTATAAGCATATGCATCCTTAATTTCTTCTTGCAACATATATTCTGAGGTCTTGCCTACGCTAGTAGCTAAAATTCTAGAAAGCTTCATTTGCAAATCAAAAAAGGAACTGACAGATGCCTCAACACCACCATATGAATCTAAAGAAGAACTCGAGCAATCAAAATTTTTGGCATAATCACATGAGTATTCCATCTGTGCATCTAAAATCGATGAATCAGACCCCTCTCCTTCGTGCACCTTCATTCGAGGTCCATACACAGAATTAAAATTCCCTTGTTCCCTATCAATCCTCCCAAATAAAACCAACCCCGAAAGAGAAGAATCTATCTTCCCCTTTGAGATCGCGACATCTGCAGCGGGCAGCGGTGCTGCTAAATGACCATGACTCAGCGGAGACCAGCCAGACAGAGAGTGTTGCGGGGGTGGCGGTGGCCAGCCGAGTGGGGGCTTGCCGGTGTAGGGCTGGTGTCCATCGGGCTGGTAGTTTTGGTGGGTAGGCTTGCAGCGGCGGCTGCTGTTACCGTTGTCTGCCAGTAGGATTGGGGACGTTGCTGGAGGTAGGGTAATGGCGGTTGGAGGTAGTTGTGACACTGTGCCGTGGGTGCTGCCGTAGTTTGACGTGGTGGCTGGTGGGTGTTTGGAGGCGGTGGTGGCTGGTGGGTGTTTGAAGGCTGCGGCTGGTGGTTTTGGTGGAGTAGGCTGGTGGCGGTAGTGGCTTATGTTAGAGGCGCTTGCTGGTAGGTGGTTGGAGACGTCGACGGCGGCAGCTGGCAGGTAGTCTTTTGACGGCGTCGGCTGATTGTGGAAGTAGTGCTCAGTCGTTGTTTGCCCCGGCGTGACATAGGCTGGCGCCGAATATTTCAGCGGCGCATATGAAACCATGTAGGTGAACAAGCGTTGTTGTTCGTCCATCACGTCCAACTTCTTGTTTTTTCTGTTGCAGGCAGCCATTATCTGCTCACATAGGTAAGATATATCGATTTTTCGTTGGTATGATGAGCCATGAGTACGAAGATGAAAGCACCAATTGTTAATAGACGTCACCACGGTTCGGGAACCGGCGGTTCACGGTTCAGAACCGCCGGTTCCGGTTCAAGGTTTGGATGAACCTGAACCGGCCCGGCCAAGTATTCGGCGGTTCCGGTTCGTGAACTGTGAACCGCCGGTTCATGTGAACCGCTGGAACCGCAGTGCAAATCCGGTTCCGGGCCGGTTCGTCCGGTTCGGCGGTTCGATTTTTTTTTTTAATTGTAAATTTGAAATTCAAGTAAAAAATGTAAATATATTTGCATAAATAAAATTAGAATAAAACGATGTACAAATGCAATTTTAAAATTACAAATTACAACTTAAAATTTACAAATTACAACTTAGAAATTAAAAATTACAAAAGACCTAAAGTCTTGATTACAATTTACAAATTACATATTCGAAACAAAGGGGAGAAAAAAAATAAAGGAAAAGGACTCGAGCTCAACTTAAATTTAAAATTTAAGTTGAGATGCCTACGTATCCTCAATGCTCAATTGCATTTTGGAATCAAAGTCCACGTAGTTCTCTTACCTTGCTTACCTATTTGGCTTGATCGGAGGAATTGGCGGCGCGCCTACTCTTCTTCGTCGGGGAAGTAGTCTTGGTCGGGTTGTACTACTTGATTGTTCCAATCCGGTTCTTGGTCTCTAATTTCGGCGGAGCACCAATCATCAAGTAACATGGTGGCTTCCATGTTTTGCCCGGTGAGTCTACTTCTTCTGTCGTCCAAGACGTTGCCTCCAACACTAAAGGCGGACTCGACGGCGACAGTGGAAGCCGGAACCGAAAAGATCTCCTTGGCCATTGATGCAAGGATGTGAAAATCTTTCTCGTGTGATCCCCACCAATCTAGGACGTCGATTTGTTGGGGAACGGGACCTCCTTCTTCCTCATTGAACGGCACCTTATTTTTTCTTCGAGTGGCAATACTTCTTCCACTCCTTGCCAATTTGAGGCTTCCAGTGGATCAAGGATACATCTGTAGTAATAGGTTGAATATGTCTTTGCCATAAAGACAAAGCATCTTGTACACATAAGTTTAAAATATGACAAATACATCGTTGGTGAAAATACTTACCACACTTATCACCGGGGAGCAAGCCGCAATTAAATCGGCTATACTTGCGGTGTTAGCGGTTGCGTTATCAAAACCATCCGAAAATATCTTGTAGCATAACTCATACTCATTCAAAATTTGAATAATTAAAGATGCAATTGCTTGTGCGGTGTGTGGGGAAGGAAATTGTCTAAAACCAATTAACCGTTTATTTAAAGACCAACTATTGTCTATAAAATGACATGAAATTCCCATGTAAGAATTTCGTTGGAAAGAATCCGTCCACACATCGGAGCAAATATTAACTTTGTGCCCCAAGGTGGAGAGAAATTTTCCAACCTCTCGTTTTTTGTCAAAAAACTGACGGTTGTTAGATCTTTGAGCAGTAGATGGGGGAATTCTCTTTGTAGCAACATTAAAAGCGGTTTGCATAGTAACTTCATATTTTTTGTCATTAAAAAAATTGAACGGCAAATGTTTCATTGCCGCCCATCTTACCATAGCATCGGTAACATTTTTCGGATCATATTTAAATAGCGGCGTACCTGTTTGAGACGATGAGCCGGCGGGGAAGTTTATTTGGCTTTGGGACTTAGTATGCCCATATTCCACGGGGTGTTTTGACTTCAAATGGCGATGGAGAGTACCATATCCCCCACCGATAACAAATGGATAGACTTTATCGCAATAGTTGCAATATGCTTTGAACTAACTTGTCTCCACGGTAGTGGTTGGATCATTAGGATTTGAAATTACCACCGGGACCTTCTTGAAATGTTTTGTGAAAAT
This sequence comes from Salvia splendens, assembly GCF_004379255.2. Classification (NCBI taxonomy): domain Eukaryota; kingdom Viridiplantae; phylum Streptophyta; class Magnoliopsida; order Lamiales; family Lamiaceae; genus Salvia; species Salvia splendens. The sequence goes on from NC_056033.1 coordinate 16,523,275, forward strand.
CTCGGATTTCAACTTGGGAGGCATCTTTTTCTTTTGTCATCCTGCGGAAGGAGGAGGATCGACCTCCTCCTCATCATTGTCGCCAACTTGGCCGGTGCTAGAAGGGGGGAATTGATGCGATCCATCATCGCCTTCGTCCGACGATAGATTCACATCGTACTCGAAACGCGAAGCCGAATGTGAATGCCCCCCTTGTTGGTCGTCGTCGGCGAGGGCAAGTAACAAGGCCGCATTTCGATCTTCTTCCTCCTACAAAATTATACAACTAAGTAAAAATACTAACACAAAAATAAAACACATAGACACATAGATGTTGAAAAATGAAATTATGAATTTAATAAAAATGAATCACATAGATGTAATTCCTTTTGTTCATCTCAAAGTTGAGCTTGAACTGCTGGAAGCTAGGAGGAAGACTTTGAAGGATGATTGTTACCTGGGACTCGGGATCGATCGTCCCTCCCAACACCTCAATCTGGTTGAGGTGGCCCATCATCTCGAGGACATGGTCCCTCACAGACGAGCCTTCCTTCATTGTCTTGGACATGATACTCCGAAAGGCTTGAGACGTAGTCGTTCGATTCTGAGTACCAAAAAGATTCTTGAGATTCTGCATAATCTCGGCGGCAGTTTCCATGGCAGAATGCTGATGCTTGAGTACTGATGACATAGATACCAATATGTAGCACTTAGCCATCTCATTCGCCTTATGCCACCGTCTATGTGCATCTCTGAGTCCTACCGCAGCGTTAGCCGCTGGCACTGGAGGTCGCGGGGTTGTGAGCACAAAGTTGTACTCTTCAGCTGTAAGAACGATGTCCAAATTTTGTTTCCATTCTATGTAATTTTGGCCCTCGAGTTTGTTTTCTTTGAGAATTGCAGAAAGAGGATTGAACGACATATTGACGATTTGGTTTGCACTGCAAAACAGAATATTTACCATTTGTCCTAAACTTATGTAAGAAGTTTGGTTAGATTAACCATAAAACTTTTCAAATTCTTACAACTGTAAAATTAAAATTTTGTACCCTCCAGAGGAAGTCAATACGCATTAAAATCTTACAATTTTACTGGTCACAACACCGACGAATAGTCCAGAGACCACAGAGTGGCATGGCCGCCTAATGTTGCCTAAGCACAACCATCTCTTTAGCATTACAGAGTCTCATTTCTACAACACACTCCCATAACAATGCTCATGTGTTGCTAACAAGATCAATCTATCTCATAAATCATGTGTGAACTTCTGAATCTCGTAGTTTCTTAGTATTATTGTCCCCACAGAGCATGTGGCGATAATATTGGAAACTACATTCTAGTTCATACTATTTATATTTGAGAAGTCCGCCCTCATGAACTTGCTATTTTCTTAGGATTATTGTCCCCACAGAGCAGGTGGCGATAATATTAGAAAAAAGCTTCATAAATTGCAGACCAATTGATGGAGACCATATACAAACGTTGAGTTCGTAATTATAGCTTAGATATTTGGGTTATGGTTTTTCTTTAATTATCCTTAGTCTTATGGCAGAGAAAGGCTTGATTAAATTCTGTTGGTATTTAATTTGCTGGATAATTAAATCTTTAGTTTAATGTTGTTATCTTCCTTTAGGAAACTGCTATTCTAGAATTTAATTCTTATTCATGTCTACTATAAGGTATATCTAAAATAAACAAATTATTTAATCCTTAATAAGACATGAAAAATAAATTCAAATTATTTACTTGTTCAAGATTAGGAAGAGATATTTTATTATTTAATGTATTCACACATATCTATCCTTATTAGGATCTTAGATATATAAATATTAGGAAACTATTAAATTATTCTTATCCATATCATCTAGGAATCAAAATAATATTATTTATTTCCATAGATATAGAAACTAATAAAAATATTCCTTAAATCTAGATTAATATTAGGAAACTATTAAATTATTCTCATCCATATCACCTAGGAATCAAAATAATATTATTTATTTCCATAGATATAGATAATAATAAAAATATTCCTAAAATCTAGGCAAATCTTCCATGAAGATTTTATTTCCATTAAATAATAATATTTTAATGATATCTTTTAATAAAATAATTAAATAATCATTAAAATAATCCTTCATCGTTATCTCATCGTACGAGGTTCGCACGAACGATGAATGACGAAAATCCGACAAGTTCTTCGTCGGACCACGACGCATGCAGCGTCTCGGCCACCGGCACGCAGGTGGCGCGCCAGCATCTCGGCCAGCGGCTCGTCGGGTGTCGCCTCCGTCTCGGCCAGGAGCGCGCTCGGAGGCGCGACTCCTCTCGGCCAGCGGCGAGCGCCCGTCTTGGCTCTGTGTTCCGTTGGGTGGCTCGAGCTCTCGGCCAGCAGTGCGCACGATGGTGCGGCTGCTCTCAGCCAGCTCGGACCGCCCATCTCGGTCTATCTCACTCCAGCTCTTCCCACTGCCCTAACTAGCGACACGCCAACAGGCGCGACGCTCTCGGCCAGGTGTTCCGTCGGGTGGCGTCGGACCTTCTGCCTAGGGTTCGGCCTGGCGTCTCGGCATCTCGGCACGTTCTCGGTCGAACTGCCGTGCCACTCCATCCGCTGTTTCGATCTCGACGCGGGTTCCGCCTGGGTTTGCGGTCTCGACCGGCGACGTGCACGAGCCCACGCTCGTCTGCGCGTCCCCTTATGACCGCGATCCCTCGGCTCCCACTCAATCGACATCCCTACCTCGATCACACATGGTACGTTCGAGCAATTCAAGTTCTTTGATTCTACAGTTCTTGAGTTCAACATGCATAAAAATTTAAACAAAAAACACAAGAACATTCTTCGCAATCAAATTGGACATGCATACATGAATTTCGTGAAATTTAAATCCAAATAATCAGAGCCAAAGACTGGCTCTGATACCAATTGAAGGGGTTGGCAGCGGAAGCGTGCAGAAATATCCGTTCACATGAATTTGATCTATTTAGCAGATTATTCATACAAATTATATTCGCGCAATTATCACATGTATCATGCTCATAACTTGAATTAAAACATGCTTTAACTTATAAAATCCCTAAAACATGCTTACTACGGAATTAGCCAATTTACCTCGTTGATTCAATCAAGAATCGATAATGGCTTGCTCCGTCTCCACAAGAAGATCTTCAATACAAGACCTCGGATCTTCTGACTGGTGTCCCTGACTATACGCTGATATTTGTGTGGGTAAATCTCACCAACGTACTAGGACTCGAATAATGGAAGACAAAAACTGCTCACGGAGGAGGCAAAAATTTCGAACTCTCTCTCTATAGAGGGGGACGAAATATTTTTATGTAGAAAAAAAGTGTTCTCTATCTCCTTTATTCTCCTATTTATATTAAGTCACAAATTGGGCCCAGTCAGGGATCTAAGGAAGAATTGGATTATGCCTCACCCAATTAGCTTTTTACTAATTAAATTGAACCCATAATTTAATATAAGCTTATATTGGAATATTACAAGCAGCCACTACAGAAGTAATATTGCACTGCCTTTCCAAATCCGAAATTACAAGTATTCCAGGTTTCTTTTATTTGCGTTCAATTCATTTCTCGCGCTTAAGATAGAAACATCAATTAATTAATTAATGTCTGTTATGGACTTAATTAATCAACATATTTAATCTCCAAGAGTGGACTTAGCAAGAAACTCTTATTTATTATTCATAGAGTAATCAAACTCCAACTAGCTAGGTTCCGAATAATAAAACCTTGTTATCAAACGAGACTCTCCTCGCGCACGATTCAACGTAATAGCAATCCTAGCACCGCTAGATAATGATCACCACTACCCAATATAGCTGGATCGTTCGGTTATGAAAAACCCGCACCTTTGGTAAGTCAAAGTAGTAGATACTCAATATCGCATGCTCAATGCTAACGTACATTGATTAAGAAATTATTATCAAGACCTCGTCTTTCAGTAGATAGCATAAAGACTCGTCTTGCTGTTAGATCCATTAAGTGCTATACCACACCAACGTCATCTTATTTCAATAAGGCTTAGAAATAATCGGACTGACATTGCAACCTTTCACGATAGGTAGTCTAGGCCTATCTGGGTTGTGAAATTCTTCTTTTTTCTTTGTTCAGAACTGACAGTGTTACCTTAAAGTGGACGACGCTCACAACCGGTCTACTAGAACAAAGACTTAGACTTTGTTACGTTCTTATACATTTAAATATGCAATAAACAACCATTAAATGTAAAACATAACAACATTATGACAAAAATAATCTGTTTTATTCATTGGAAAATAACAAGTAGAGTTTTACAGTATCCAATCACTCAAAAGGTGATTTCTAGTATACAAAACCCTAACAAAACCCTAATTTTATGGAACAAGAGAGAGTACACTGCTTAATGATAAATTTCAAGTATAAAATATAAAAGTAAAAAATTAAAATTTAAAATTAACCCTTCAGTTTATATATATCCATTATACTTTTTTATACTAATATATGATCGGAGGTTATTCGAACATCTGATCGTCAATAAAACCGAGAATATCTCCTCCAACGAATAAGAACGAAAAAGAGGAGATGTTGAGAGAGTGTGAACAGTCTATTTAAAAAACAACCATCCTCCTCTTTTGTCTCATCCTTTTTCCTTAAGTTTGGAACAAGGTATTTTTACACATTAATTTAAGAATAAGACCTTATTTTTATTGGACTTGCATATTTAGCTTCTTTGGGCCAGTGATTTTATGTGAATTGAACTCATATTTAGCTTTTCTTTAGGAACCCTAAAGAAATTTAGCAAATATGAGGGTCCATCAATTATTTTCTATATTTCAATAATTTTTTGCCTCATATCATAATTTCAAATTTCTAAGATTTATCCTATTTTTTTCACATAATAAAAAATCAGACATTACACCTCCCTACTTATATATATATATATGGTAGTAATAAAAAGCAAACTTTATATATTGTACAAATTCCAAATTCTTTAATACAAGTGTCAACACAATGTAAAATTTCAATATTTTGATGTCAACACAATGTGAATATAATGTCAACATGAAGTCAACCGCTGATACTATGTTGATATTTTCTGTTAATGTTATTTTGTCTATCTGTTAGTATTTTCTAACAATTTATATTATATATAGTTTAGAGTTAGTATAATATTTAGAGTTTTGAATTAGATTACATCCCTAGTGAACAAAATCTATGTTCGTATATAATATCAATATATCGATGAAACACAAACCAAGTCCACTTAATTTCAAAATAGAAAAACAAGTGCCAAAAATACAATAGCTTGGAAACTTTAAAAACACACAACAAAGTGAGTCTCTCTCACATACAACAATCAGGTACACTAGATAGAGAGTAATTAAACACTCTTATTGTCTCAACTAAATGCAGAGCAAACCATTATTAAGTTGGAAATGACATGATTAATTCAAGGTTTGGCAAGGTGGTGAGTCTCAATAGATTTGGTGAGGTCAATGAACAATGAGAGAATAGAAATGGGATGCTCCACATCTTCATTAAGCATCTCATATTCCATGGTGCATGTCACCAAATCAATGCCACCATTTGTCTCTACGTGCATAGTGATAATGAAATCTTTATAAAGCTCCATCAAGTCCCCTTCAATCACCTTAAATTGAATCAGTTTTTTCTCTTCATCAATCAATTGGATCACTTCTTTTGCTTTCTTCACTTTTCCATCTGCACATCACACACAATGTTTTTATCTTTATTGGTAGGATTCCTTATAAAGGGAAAGATAACTTAATACTCTATCGGTCTCATGTTAGTCGCACTTTTCTTTTTAGACCGTAAATCTGTGAGTGTAATTAAATTAGTATTTTAAGTGTAATGAGACATTACTTAATAAAGAAACACTTAATTAACTCTAATATATAAATTAAATATCCTAATTATAACTTAAAATAGAAAACGTTAATAGTTTGGGACAAGTAACAATAACATGGGACGGAGGAATACTGGTTTTATAGGTGTGAAATAGTAGTTAGTTCTTTACTAAGTTGACGTTGGGGTTAAAAATGCTTTAAAAATTAGGTCATTTTATCTGAAATTTAGTATGTATATTGTGAATAAATAAAGATGCACATGGAATTCTAATTAATAGCTTATTATAATGATGATGTAGCAGAGACACATAAATACATACCATGGATGTATTCCCAGCATATGATAGAACCAACATGACCAAATTCACCCTCATGAAGATCACATCCTTTAACTATTTCAGGGCTAATTGTGGAAATATCATGTGGTTTGTGCCTGAAAAGTTCATGGAATACATCTCCACCAGCTTTGAACTCTATTGCTGCAACCAATTTTCCATGTAATCCCATCTCAAGTAATTATATTATCAATAAATATATGTAAATTTAATTGAAGTGGAGAGAATGTGGAGAGAATGGTACTGAGATATTCTTTGCAATCTTCCCTTTTTATAGGCGATGATCACGGATCGTTATTATCCCAATTGTAATATTTTATTCTAAGTTTCTCAATCTTATTTATAATTTATATAAACATATTAATTTCTATATTCGGACTGGGCACATGGCTAATGGGGTCTTGTAAAGTTTATTTTATTATTTTATGGTTATACATAATGTATCATTATTATAATAATTGTTAAAATAATTATTGATCATTTAGATTCGACAGGCCATATCTATATGATGTCATGAATGAGATACGCTGAGATTTTTTAAATCTTTAAATCTGAATGTATTCATAGATTTTATTTACAAAAAAATTAATCAATCATTCCCACATATCTCTGTCATTTTTAAAAACTTTAAATCAATATTATTCATTGATTTATTTATAAAAAAATTAATCAATCATTCTCCCCATATCTCTCGATTTGATATAGAATCATTATCTAGTCTTTTTACAACTAAATTGATAGAAAAATAGAATGATGACATTTATCTAGTCTTTTTAAAAGTGAATTGATGAAAAATAGAATGCTGAATACAAAAGACAAATGCAAAAAATAAAAGACTGAAATAATAAAAACAAAATTGTATTGTGAGCATCCGCAACGCATCTCGCGGGTGTCTTTTATCTTGTCCATCCAAGACGAGACGGACGCGGGACGCGTTGCAGCGTCCCGTCTCGTCACCATCCCGCCGAGACGGATGGCGAGCCGTCTCGCCACGCGCCCGCGCTGGCGCCACGCGTGACGCTCACTCGCCAGCCAGCGAGTGGGCTTCGTCACGCTGACGCAATAAATTATTTTTTAAAAAATTGAATTTTATAAAAAAATAAAAAATTAAACTATAATATTACCGTTTTCGACCATTTTTTCTTTTTTTATTTTTTATTTTTTTACTCTATAAATACTCCTATTTCATCCTCATTACATAAACAAACACACATCTATTCTTCCCAAATCATCTCCATTTCCTCTCCAATTTTCATCTAACCTCTCCAATTTTCATCACAAAATGCCCGGCGACGGAAACTCTGGAGGTGGCGGCTCCGGCAGGTTTGACATCAACGCGTTTGGCGACTGGGGGGCATGTACAATGTATTGGGTGGTTCGGGTTCCGGTTCGTCGACGCCAGGCACCCAAGGCTCGTCGACGCTGGCGGGGTACCAACCACCCCATTTTGATGTGGAGGCATATGGCTTGTTCTTCCGCCTCGAGGTATTCGCAGGGATTATCCCAAATTAGGGAGGATTATTCGGATGAACCCACTCCGGAAGGAGGACGAGGCGGTGGAAGCTCCAGGGCATTCGACGGCGTGGAGGAAGAGGCGGAGGCAGCCGAGGAGGAGGAGGATGTAGGCCGACATCCGTACAGCCGCAAGGACACGATGGCTGTGTACAACGTCTAGATTAGCGTCTCGTACGATCCCATCGTCGGGAATCAACAAACCCGGAAGTACTTCTGGGAAAAGGTCATCGAGGCCTACAACGAGATTAAGCCGAAGGGGTCCCGCCGCTGCACATTGATGTAACACCCGTACTTTTTAAAGTACTTATTTAAAATATGTCGTGAATTAGTTAAAATGAATTTTTGTCGTCATGCTATGCTTCTCGTTATTTTTTTTTGTAATGGAGTATAGTATTTATGTGCTTGGTGTGAAATGAGACGTCTCTTTTATTTAGATGATGAAGGTTACTACGAGACGTGTTTGAAAGTCTCGTTGAAGTAATGACGTTGATGTTCCTACTTGGCATGATTGAATGAGATGGTTGAGATGGATTTTATAGTACTTGGCGCGTTTAAATCAAGAATCAGATGAGGAATTAATATTTGGAACAACACCAAATATTAATTGTTGCGATGGGCTGTTTTTTTGGCCTCTTCTTTTATTTCTTGTTGGGCTCATTCCTTTTGAGTGGGAGAATTAAGGTGGGCTGGGATTTTAATTTAGTGTTGGGCCAAATAAATTAAATCCTTGGACGGCAGTTAAGTTAAAATACGTGGGGCTGCCAGAATAAATTTGGGATTTTTTCGATATCGTGGAGAAAATACGAAGAGCCAACGGAGGAAGTATTGGTGTAAGCGGCCGACCGGCGTCGCACGCGACGCCTTGGGCGGCCGCCGAATAATCGAAATGCACGAAAACCGAGAAACGAGATAAAAGACTTTAATTAGAGTGCATGCATTCTAAATGTTTTCTTTCTTGAGATTGATGTATACTTTAATTTTCTCAAAAGGTGGTTCGCACGCTCGTTAAAGTCGGATCGAGAAGCTTGTTAAGGAAATTACTAAGCTTTTGAGGTGGGCTCTATTGCTTAAACTCTTTTATTTGCAATGATATGTATATGGTGAGATAAGGGTGGTTTAAATGTTATGTCATGTCGTATTTTGTTTTGAATTTCCTATCTGATTGTCTACTAGGATAATGTCCTACTAGACTTTGATGGTTAACGAATTCAGGTCTAACTAGGGTCTAAGCCCTACTTAGGCTAGTGCACTGATGGGTATCGTGAGCCGTCCTTTGGGTCGGCCGATCCAGTGATCGAGTTTTGTGGCCACATTTTCATATCACATGATGGTTCAGATATGGTACATGATGGAGGATGATGATGATGATGGGCTGCACAGTCATGCTTTACGATGGAAATGATTTTAGTGTTTCTCGGTATTTTTTTTAAAAGTAAAACCCGAGTTTCACTCAATGATGGCTTGACATAACTTTATTGGTAAAATGTATTTTAGGCATGAGTTCACTGAGTGCATCAAGTACTCAGCCCCTGCATGTGTTTTCCCTATGTGCAGGTTGAGCGTTGACGAGGACGGGGGATGTTGAGCATTTGGACAAAGACCGTATTCCATAAATGTTCCGGTTGCTATTGTGTCTTCATACATAGTAGTAGCTAACTCTCAAATACTTCCGCTATGCCAAGTTTTAAAACTCTTATGTTTTCCTTAATCTGTTGGACTATTTCCCTACGAACTTTGTTGCTTCGTGAGTTCAGCCTATAATTTGGTAATAAAGTTTCATCTTTTGATCTACATGTCGTACCTCTTGATTTTTTCCCCTTTCTTCCCCGCTTCTTAATTCCCCCATTAGTCGCGACCCACCGTACTTTCTATCCTTAGGAAGTGCGGTCGTGACAATTGAAGATCCTCCGCGCTCACTTTGACCGAGTCGACAGATAGGTCAAAAAATTCTGCGGCATCTACAAGACTGAAGCGGCTCATTACCAAAGCGGAGCCACGGGAGCCGACATTCTGAGATCGGCTTTGCGAGTCTATTTCGACGACACCGGCAAATAATTCAAACATGTCGATGTTTGGGAGGTCGTCAAAGACGAGGCAAGGTGGGTCGGCGGTGTCCAGTCCAGCATGGGCTCGACCTCGAAGCGCACGGCGGGTGGCCAATACTCGTCTAGTGGGGGCGGTTCAGGCAGCGCCACACAAGAGGTTGCCTCGCAGGAGGTTGAGGGCACAGCGGACGATGCAGGGGGGTCCTCCTGTGGGCGCCGTCGTCCGCAAGGGACCAAGGCGACGAAGGCGGCTAGAGGGAGGAGGGGCCGAGGCGAATCAAGCCAGGCGGGCTCCCAAGGGCCACCCTCCTCTTTAATGTCCATGTACTTCACCGACACGATGGCGGATACTTCCCGCATGACGCCTGCCCAATTTCAAGCCCATCATGCCGGCATTGTGTATCTGGTGGGACAACTTGGTATTCCGCCTCCACCGCCTCCGGGGGATGATTCGCCGGTAGAGAAGTTTTTATAATTTCTATAAAATTGTATTTTAAATTATGTCTTTTTTTATTTATTTTGCCACGAATTTAATTATGTATTTTTTTAGGATTTTAGTTGTAATTTTTATTTTATTTAATGAAGTGGTTTTTATTAATTGAATTTGTTGGAAATAAAAATAAAAAATAAAATTAAATGAATAGTTAAGGGATGAGATGGTAAAGATACGGATAAGAGATGGGGGGTTGCAGGTTTTGTCTCTTAGTTAAGAGATGGAGTGAAAAGTACAGTGGGGCCCATAAATAGTTAAGAGATGAGACAGTTAAGAGACGGATAAGAGACAGCGTTGCGAATGACCTTATGTTTGGTATAATTTTTATTATTCTTTCAGTCTTTTATTTTACACATTAGTCTTTTGTACTCATCATTCTATTTTTATCAATTCAATTTTAAAAAGACTAGATAAATGTGATCATCATATCTATCAATTTAGTTCTAAAAACACTAGATAATCAACTCCATTACATCCAACTCATATATGGAATTCAAATCTACGTTAATAAGGAAAGTAAATAATATATACTCAATTATCTTTGATTAATATAAATTGATTTTATCCTTTTTAGAATGGACTTTAATTATAGTTTTGATTATTTCCTTCAATCACACATATTCTCTTCTTTCCAACGCTCTCCTCAAGTTGGGTAACAATTTTTTCAATACATAATTAGCCATGATATTCAGTTTGACAAATATTGTAGTTTATACTTCTTCTTTCTTTACTGAAAGTTTAGGGTCAGTTCAAGGAACCTCTACAATGTCATTGACAGGAATGTCAGTTTAGTTCGAACACGATGTGTCTGGCATACTTGGATTTTACATGGTTTTAGAGGATAGTTTTGTATGAATTTGATCATATTTCGTCTATTAATGGGCGTGTTTATATCTACTTCTCTATTATGTTGGTATGTTGACAATTTTGTTAAGAATGTGTAGAAAAAGGTACAAAATATGTGGATGTGCAGCAGCCTTGGTTTGAGACAATTTTTTTCAACGATTCTGAAGTCCAATCAGCCCCTATATCATATCAATCTATTCGTCTTTGAAAGATCTTCGCGTGGATATCTTCCACGCCTCAATCGGAGTTCGGTAAAAGAAGCTATGGCCATTATAAGAACACTGCGCCGTCCAGAAACTTTCACGCGGCCGGGTGAATTATTACCCTGTAAATTCACCCGGCCGGGTACATCAATTCTGCGCTGATAGAGTCAGGAAGTGGTCGAAAATGACCACCTGGCCAGATGAATTTACAGTATATTAATACACTCGGCCGGGTACTGTGTTTTGGCGAATTGTTTTGCTGAAAACACGATTTTTGGGAAAAGAATTAGGAACAAAAGGCTAGGGTTAATTATTATTCGACACCTACCGCCTACGACACTCCCACACACTCCCAAGAACACTTTGAAGAGAGATTTGAAATTGAAGACTACAAATCGAAAGATTGAAGTTTCCATTATATAGATCTATCTCATAGGATCTGAGATATAGATTATGAATTAGGTTTAGGGGTATTTATAGGCTAGAAAAAGGGTTAGTCTTGGTTATTTTCGTGCCCTACAAGAAATGAGAGAGATTTGGTTTCACAATTTAATAATTTATTCTATTTCCTGAATTTCTGCCCAAATTTCCGTCAGTTTTGACTGCATTCGCAATGTTCGTAGAATAGTCATAAACTTCTCCACAGAACTCCGATTGAGACGTGCAAGGTATCCACGCGAAGCTCTTTCGAAGACGAAGAGAATGGTAAGAATTAATCACTGATTGGACTTAAAAAGCCATGGGAAAATTGTCTTTAACTGAGGCTACTGCACCTTGGCCTTTTTTGCACATTTTTCTGTCTTTTTCTATCATTTATCAACAAACACGTAAAAAGTAGCAAATGTATAACATATGCAATTCAAGAACATAATTTGCTTGATTAATATTTAAAACGAACCAAATCTAGTTCTTAAAACATGCAAAATCCGTGTTTGTCAGTGTCGGCCTGATTAACCCCCTAAATGTTTAGGGTTCGAGCCAAAATATCATAACCCAGTAAGGAATCGGGCTAATTGGATCAGCCCAAATGGGCTGTCGGGCTAGGTCCCAAATACTCTCTTCTATTTGTTGTTGATGAATGTACTCGCGTGTCTTAGATATATTTTATAGTTCTCGAACCATTCATTGCTTGTAAACGGGATACCTTGTTGAGATTCGATGGTGCAAACACACAACAAACAGAAAGTAATAGAATCGACACGTGATGTACATGGTTCGGTGATAGAACACCTACATCCATGGAGGAAGAAGAATGATGTATATTGATCTCGCTTACAAAGTGTATCTCTGTCAATGTTGAGCTCCTAAAGCACTCTCAAGATGAGATTACCCTCAATTATGATTCATTACTCACAAAATGCTAACTTAACTTCTCTATGCAAACCTAGGCGTATTATATATACAAAGTGTGTAAAAGTTGAATGGAAAATTCTGTTATAACCGCCTTCCAACTGCTAGTTTCTGCCCAGCTCCACAGACCGAGCTCACTAATTGCATTATTTAGTTAGATATTTAGGGATTGCATATCTTTTCCATATCTTTTGTGTTACTCATTAAGTTAGTATCCCTATTATAAACAGGGAGTATTTATCATTTACCGGTCTATATTTTTCTGCATTCAAACTCTAGTTTCTCTAGATTGATCGACGAGACTCGGTTTCCTCGCGACTTTCTCCTATTTGTCGACTTGATAAGGGGTTAACCCTTATCAGCCTAGCTCGCATTTTGCTCGGAACAAATTATCCCCTCGTCGTCGGAAAGGTTTGAGATACTTATTGTAAATTGAAAATAATGAATCTGCCATAACATTTCTCCAATTCGAGACATATTTGGGTTGATAATTATTTAATACGATGAATATGAATTCGACGTGAAATATGGATAATGGGATCGAAGTGAATGACGCCACAATTAAATAGTATGAAAACTTGATTGATAAGTCGATCATCTATTCGAAGACGAGCATGGCTACAAGAATTCGGAAGAGGAGAAACCAAGAGCAAAGCTGATGAAGAACTCGCTAAACTTTATGTTCAATAATCCGCCTCCCTTTTTCTCATGTAACGACCCGCCTTTTATAGACAAAAATATGGAATACCAAATCTAACAAATCCTTCTAATTAGATAATTTAATTAGACATTTTGTTGCTTTATTTTATTGAGGATTATTGGGCTTATTTTTAATGGGTCGAGCAATCCTTCTTTCCGGATTTTCTTGTTGGTTCTTTCCCGGATCGCAAAAGAGAGTCGAACTATCTAGGGTCCGTAGAATATAAATTGGGCATATTGTCAATTCATCAAGGAATATTGTCACGACCGCCCTTCTAGGGTATAATAAATGCGGCGATCGCGACTTAAACAGACTTAAATATAACAAGGAAAATAGGCTAGGGTTTCATCAAGGAGGTTTGACCAACATATTAAATGAGCAATTAAGTATAAAACAAGATGAGCACCCGGGTTTAAATAATGAGTTGGGCCGGACATTAATATTCAAGGAAAAGATTAAGAGTTTGACATTATCCAACAAGACTTTAAAAATCCAATAACCGAATAAATTCAAGTTCAAGCCCTACAGCAAATAAGTAAAAGAAATATCGCAGCGGAAACCGACCAAGAGAAAGAGTGAAGTCATGTGTGAAGACACGACAACACTCGGAGTTTCAAGACTATACTATCAATTTGTTTAATTTGCTCAACACCGCCAACCGCTCGTCACCGCTCAACCTGCACATAAGGAAAACACATGCAGGGCTGAGTACTTATAAAAATACTCAGTGGACTTATGCCGAAAATATTTTCAATAAAGATATAGTTTATCATGCCATTCGTAAGTAACCATCGGGATTTAGTTTTAGAAAGGCCCGAGGCACTCAAAATCGTTCCCATTGTAAAAGTCGACTGATCAGTCATTTTCCCATAGACGTTAGCCATATCTGTCAATACATGACAAGGAATGTGGCCGCAAACCAGGTCACTAGACCGGCCAGCCCGTACGCTAGCGCACAATCTACCATAGGTGTACACTAATCCAAGTAGGGTTTGCGGCCCTACGAGGACCCGAATTTGATTTAAATAATAGTGGCAAAAGTCACATCAGATAGTCACGTTAAAACAAATCACGGCATGATAAACACTTTAAACCACCCTTATAGCTCCACAATCATACTTTTTAAACGTAACAGAGTTTAGTAAAAGAGAGCCCACCTCGCTTGCTTATATATCACAATATACAACTCAACGCAAACCCCGTTCCTTGTGCTCACGTACGCACGACCACCCTTATCAACACCACAATCCAATCAGCCTTTTATCACAATAAATTATTATGCATGCCCTATCGTTTCTTCCATCGTCTCTTTAATGTACCCATTCCCAAACGTTCATCTACACAAGGGAACACACCATAGTTCACATCAACGAATAACACATCACTTCATCATAGAGTGGTTCTTAAACACTTATATAAATCATGTATATCATTTCACATAACAACATAGTTGCTTTTGTAAAGATAGAAATCTGGCAGCACTGCGATATCATTTTGTAAAAATCACTAGAAATTCACACGACTTCCGTTGGGGCTAAAATTTTACCACACCGCAGTAGACTCATCAAATAACTTCCAGTTTAAAAATCATCTCAAAATAACCTTTTTAGGTCGGTCAAATAGAAAACGTAACTCACTGGTCGAGAAAACAGTTTCTGGCAGAAATGCGCAGTCAATTTCAAAAATTCACCAAAAATTCATCTTTCATCCAAATAGGTTGAAATTCACACACAACATAGAAGACACCATGAAGTTTACTTAGAAATATGAATCGTACAAAAAGGAGTTTATTTTGTCGGTCAAAAAAGTGTCGGAATCTACTGTCCGAACTCACAGTTTTTCATGTTTCAAAATTCGAATTAGGGTTTTATCCCCATTCATTCAAACACAACATTTTCATGCTTTGAACACACAAACATGCTTAAAAGAGTCCTCACACTCATGTTTTCATAAAATCGCACATCATTCACCAATGATTTATTTAGACTTCACGAAATTGCATTCAAAACGCATACACACATACAAATGCAAATTCCCCACCGATTAAATCCTTAGATTTTAAATCCCTACACTCACTAGATGCATGAGGGAGTCAAAAGAATGTTTGGATGGAGAGGAATGAAGAATAGAGGTTTGATTGTACCTTTCTTGAACGAAACAATCGGTGAAAACGAATATAACTCTTGATTCTTCAACAAACTCTTGGCGAATCGAAAGGATCTTGAGTAGAGTAGAAGTACAAGGGGAGAGGATTGGAGAAGGGGAGATGGGCGTATGAGAGGGAGTGTAGGCGTGTGTTTTTGGGGGGGCTAGGTTTAGGTTTAGGTTTAGGTTTTAGTTTAGTCTTTCATTTATAGAATTTAGGAATAGAATATTCACCATTAAATCAATGATTTGGGGGAAATAATTAGAGGAGGATTTGGGGAGATTTGATGGGGATGATTGGCGTGAAATATGAGGGAGAATAAGGAGGATTTTCGAAAATCATGGGCTATTTAATTAGCCTATGATTTTATTTGGTATTTCACGGAGTAGAATAAAATAATACGGAGCAGGAAAATTAAATAAAATCCTCCCACAATATGGAAATAGGCATGTGATTTAATTCTCCCACAAGGAATAATTTCCAAATCTTTAATAAATTAAGGTAAGGTAAGATTTGATAGGATATTCCAATTAAATCATGGAAAGAAATATATAAGGGATCAAAATGAATAATGAATAATCCACACCTCCCAAAAATTGGGAGATTTCGAAATCTCCATGGACAAGTCATAGGGGTCGAAGTTTCCATGGAGGAAATAAAGAATAATTGGCTTTGGATTTAATTGGATAATTATCCCAAGCAAATAATTAAATCCAAAAAAAATAGAATTCCTCTCCAATAATTCATAGTGGTCGAAAATTCCAAAAATGGGTAAGGTACTGTTGATGATCCTATTTAATACTCACTCCCCAAAATAAAATATAATTCACGGCTATATATATATTTCATTCCGCGTCAATTAATTAAAGCCACGTCATAAAATCAACAATTTTGACTCGGTCAAATCAAAATTAGGTCACCAAAGGAATCACATAACAATTCGTCATTTAATTCGCGACATTAAAGAAATTAAAGAAATCGTCTTAGGGTTCGAAAATTAGGGTTCGAAAAGTGGGGCATTACATCCTACCACTCTTAAAAGAAATTTCGTCCCGAAATTTGATACTCTCATGGGAAGAGTTTTGGGTACAGTTTCATCATCTTGTTCTCAAGCTCCCACGTGGCTTCTTCGTGCCCGTGGTTTCTCCACAGTTCTTTTACGCAAGCAAAAGACTTATTTCTCAAATTATGAACCTTTCGGTCCATGATCATTTGGGGTCTCTCCTCGTAGCTCAAGTCGGAATTCAACGTAACTTATTCGTAATGAATCACATGCTTTGGGTCGAACATGTATTTCCGCAACTGTGATATGTGAAAGACGTTATGCACATTTCCGAGACTTGGTGGTAGCGCCAGTCGGTACGCAACGGGTCCTACTCCTTGTAGAATTTCATGAGGCCCGATAAATCGCGGTTTCAACTTTCCCTTAACACCAAAACGCGTTATTTCTCTCGACGGTGATACTTTGAGGAAAGCTTTGTCGCTGGCTTGAAATTGCAAGTCAGTTTGTCGGACATCCGCGCACGACTTTTGTCGGTCCTGAGCTTCTTTGATCTTTTCACGAACTTGTCGAACAATTTTAATCATGTCTTTAACTGCATTAGGTCCAAGTGCTCTTCATTCGCCAACTTCGTCCCAATAGAGCGGCAATCTACACTTTCTTCCATACAAGGCTTCGTACGGCGCTATGGTTATCCTTGCTTGGAAACTGTTGTTGTAAGTGAATTCGATCAGCGGTAGCACTGATTCCCAACTTCCTCCGCGGTCGAGCACCACGGTTCTCAACATGTCCTCGAGAGTTTGGATCGCCCCCTCGGATTGTCCATCGGTCTGCGGGTGAAGCGTCGTGCTAAAATTCAATCGAGTTCCAAGCTCGCGTCGCAGACTCATCCAAAATCTTGAAGTGAATTTCGGGTCACGGTCGGACGTGATTGTCACTGGGACTCCATGTAGTCGCACTATTTCCTTTATGTAGATCTGAGCTAGCTTGCTCGATCCATGCTTACGGGAATCGGTATGAAATGCACACACTTGGTGAGTCAGTCTATAATCACCCATATAGCATAGTTCCCCTTTTTGCGTCTTTGGCAATGCTGTCGCAAAATCCATGGCGACGTGCTCCCATTCCCACTCGGGAATTTCTAGTGGTTGCAACTTTCTGTACGGTCGTCGATGTAGAGCCTTCACTTGCTGGCAGGCTAAGCAGCGCTCCACAAATGCCGCGATGTCACTCTCCATACCATTCCACCAAAAGGACTTTTTCAAGTCTTGATACATCTCCGTGCTTCCTGGGTGAGCGGTGTATTGAGTCTCATGAGCTTCACTCATGATCTCGTTCTTGAGTTCCACGTTGTTTGGTACGCACAGTCTCCCTTCAAAAGTGAGGGCGTTGTCGGATTCCTCACTAAAACTTCCAGATTTGTCAGTTCTCACTTTAGTTCGAAATTTTCCAAGTTTCGTATCCATTCGTTGTACTGCAACGATTCTCGTTCTTAGATTAGGTTCAACCATTAAAGTGGCGATTCGTGCTTCCATTGTTTCTGGTGCTCTCACCACTACCAAGCGCATCTTACTGAACTCGCGGACCAAGCTTTCTTCTTTCGTGAGAAAAGTGGCTAGTTGGGAATGACCCTCCTGGCTCAAGGCATCTGCCACTACATTTGCCTTGCCAAGGTGGTAGTTGATGCCACAATCGTAGTCCTTCACCAATTCGAGCCATCTTCGTTGTCGCATGTTTAAATCCTTTTGCTCGAAGAAATATTTCAGGCTTTTGTGGTCCCTAAAGATCTCACATCGAACTCCGTAGAGATGATGTCTCCAAATCTTTAAGGCGTGTACCACTGCTGCTAACTCCAAGTCGTGGGTTGGATAGTTCAACTGGTGTGGCCTCAATTGTCGGGATGCGTAAGCAATCACCTTGTTGTTTTGCATTAACACACGTCCAAGTCCCACCTTCGAGGCATCCGTGTATACCACGTAGTTCACTCCAAGTTCTGGTACAGCTAAGATCGGTGCACTAGTTAGCTTCTCCTTTAAGAGTTGAAAACTAGCCTCGCACTCGGGAGTCCAATTGACTTTTACCCCCTTCTTGAGTTGTTGTGTCATGGGTCTCGCTATCTTGGAGAACCCTTCTATAAAAATTCGGTAGTATCCCGCCAAACCTAGGAAACTCCGAATCTCGTTTGGTGTTGAAGGTGCTTTCCACTGTTGCACAGCCTCAACTTTGGCGGGATCCACTTGGATTCCTTCTGCCGATACAATGTGTCCAAGAAAATTTACTTCTTTCATCCAAAATTTACACTTGTTGAATTTAGCATATAGCTTCTCGGTCCTCAATGTCTCTAAGGTGATGCGTATATGTTTCTCGTGCTCTTTCTCATTCTTCGAGTAGACAAGCACGTCATCTATGAAGATCAAGACGAATTTATCCAAGTATAGGTAGAATACTTGGTTCATCAAATCCATAAATACTGCGGGTGCATTTGTCAACCCGGACGACATTACAACTAACTAATAGCGACTATATTTCGTACAAAAGGCCGTCTTTGGTATATCTTCTCCTCGGACCCTCAACTGATGGTACCCGGACCTCAAGTCCATCTTAGAGAATACACCGGCTCTTCGAAGTTGATCGAATAGGTCATCTATCCTCGGCAGTGGATATTTGTTCTTGAGGGTCATCTTGTTCAGCTCCCTATAATCGATACACATTCTCATCGATCCATCCTTCTTTTTCACAAAGAGCACAGGCGCGCCCCTACGGTGAAACACTGGGCCTAATGAAACCCAGGTTCATAAGCTCTTGAAGTTGTATCTCGAGTTCTTCTACTCTTTAGGCGCCATTCGGTATGGTGCCTTGGACACAGGCGCCGACTCTGGCTCTAGGTCGATTGTGAACTCTAGTTGTCGATCTGGCGGTGGTCCAGGCAACGTTTCGGGGAAAACGTCGAGAAATTCTCGTACAACGGCAACATCTTTCACTTTCCTTTCTCCTACCTCCTCTCCTTGTAGATAGGCAAGATAGGCGGGACGCCCCTTCTTACCATCGTACTAGCTTGGAGCGCGGAGATGATAGATGTTCATCGGTTCATCGAGATTCCATAGTATATGGTGGGTACCTTCCCCGGGGCTTGCAGAGAAAATTTTCTCTCCTTGCAACGAATCGTCGCAAAAATTCGTGGTTAACCAAACCATTCCTAGAATTACGTTGATATCCCTCATCGCCATAACTTACAGCTTGTGAGCGACTAACTTAGGTTCTCCCATGAAAATTTCTATTAACTCTCCTCATTTTGTCTCCCAACTCCCACAAAATTTTCTTATGTTCATGGTATTATCACCAATTTCTTTTCTCGATCGTATCGCCATCTCGTGGCTCTCTCTCGTCACCTTTCATATGTTCTCTCTTGTTGACGATATTTATTTTGTGCAATGAACTCTACGAAGGAGCTTTTACTTCCTCTACAATTTCCTCGCACGATGGTGACCGTAAATACATCTTCTCATATTCTTTATTCGCTTATCGTTCGATCGATCGTTCACTTATATATCTCGTCGGTTATGTCGACGCTTCTGGTTGGTGTGTCATTTTTGAGCATGTCTGACTATAGAAACTTAGTCCTTGGGTATATCCGAATCGACTACTGCATTTCCCTACCGTCTAGTAACAAGGATTCGAAATTTGACCCAACAGTCTTACTTGGATATGAACAGATTTCAAATTGTTGCAGCATGGCTGAGGATGTTTTTAGTCGGGAAGGCTCCAAAATTAATCAAAGAAACAAGAACAACCATGCAATGATTGAGTTCCACTCAACCCGTCCATTCTAAGAATCAAATGGTTTAGAGGTATCAAATAAAACCCATAGAGATTTGAGAATTTACTTCTGATGAGAGCTCGAAAGAACATGAGATAGGTCATGGAAACAGGATGAAACTGCAAAAATTCTCAAATTTCCATAGCCGACTGCTAGATCACAATTTACAAAAATTTCGGACAACAATGAATGATATCGTTCAAACGGGTCAAGGCCTAAAATAATCAGTCGCGGCAGGATTTAGAAACATAGACAAATGTCATGAAGTAGTACAAATGATGGTTCAACAACATCATGGTATTGGAAAAAGATGAACTTACATCAATGGGATCGCGGGTTTGTTAAAGACAACTCAAAGTGAATGGAACTTTTCAGAAATTTAACACGATCAAACCGTTAAGGAAGAAGAGAACAAGATAGTCTTAACTTGGTGTTGCAGAAAGAAAAATCATTGAGTACGAAGCAATATATGTAGTGAAACCGAGCTAAAAAGAGTTTCACTTCTGCAAGAAAGAACTTGCCACATACATGGTTACAAAATAAAGAGGTGAACCAGTAGTTCCAAGAAGAATATTCCATCCTTTGAAGACAACATGTCTGGAGGTGTGATTATACTGAAGGTCATAAATGCAAACAACCTTAGGAATGAAGTTCAACGACGGAAGTTCACAAGGTCAAGATATTGTCCTTACGAAAGATGAATCAAAGAAGACGACTAATCAAGATGTCCAAGGTCACGAAGGCAAGTACAAATTTTCAAGAACTGAAAGCGAGTCATGACTCGATAATGGACATTACTTGCAAATTGGGAGTCAACCAAGGTGTTTAAATAGACAAGGGCTCATGTTTATTCAAAACGTCCCGAAAAGAATTTATAATCCAAGTAAGTACTGTTGATTTAAAAATCGTTCATTCTAGCTACAAGGGTCGCACTCCCTCGCACATTTTTCACGAGCCCGAACATGGTAACATCGTTCTATGAAATCGTGGATTCCAAGTTGAGATTCATCGTATAGTCGAAATTAATAACATTTTTTTATGGTCGCATCTTCAAAGTCTTCGTGCCATGCCACGTAGTTTTCGAAAAGCATTGCCGATGTACACGTGGTCTTAAGGTATCGTAAACGTCATCGTATTTGTGTCGCATCGCCACTTTGGCATGGTATGCAAGACTACATAGTTTTATTAGATCTTAGGTATGATCTCGCCATTGTGAGGATACACCAAAGTTCGAAATATATATTTTCGTTGGTTTTATCACTCAGGAAAG
This sequence comes from Salvia splendens, assembly GCF_004379255.2. Lineage (NCBI taxonomy): Eukaryota > Viridiplantae > Streptophyta > Magnoliopsida > Lamiales > Lamiaceae > Salvia > Salvia splendens. The sequence continues at coordinate 16,544,850 of NC_056033.1, forward strand.
TGATATTGCAGTTGTCAACTTACAACTAAGTTCTAGCACGTTCAGCCTGGCCTACCTCTTAGGCACTCTATAATTTCAAGCATAGCTTGAAGCCTCGTACTTCAACGTATATTTGATCATTACCTAACTCAAGTTTCATATGGCTCATATGTTTGCAACTAAGTTCAAAAGTTCCACATTTCACTTTAATAGTGGTTCTATACGATACCTCGTACTTCACCGGTCATGAATAAACGTCATACATATATTGCACAATCAACACATTTATTCATATAAATCATTTGGTGTTCCATAGCATAACAAACATCGTACATTAATATATGTGAATAGTAACACTCAGTCAATCAATCATCCATGGAATCGCATTTCATAAATCATGCAGTTCATGCTCATCTGTATCACAATCACAACTCGCAACTACACGCGTATCATGCTTTGCATTTCACAGTTTCATAGTCATGAAATTTTAACCGCCTTGGCATAAAAGTTTTGTCGTTTATGGAAGCAACATGTATTTTCTTCAAGTAAAAATTTGCAGTTTCGTGGACGTAATAGAAAATCTCAACATCAATCAATACAAGTTCACAATCATACTTCAATATCCAACACGTTCAACGCCATCATGCCTCACTGTTAAACAAAAGCAATTGTATAATCTCATAGAATCTTCACAACATTTTCCAAAAGCTATAGTATTTACTTATTTCCCATAGGTGTTTCATAGTATAATCAAGTAATCACACTCATACGTCACGTTTCACAATTCATGAAATTTTCAATCATTTAGAATTTCATCTATCCAAACTCATAGAAGTCCAATCACATATTCACCGATTTTCCTTATCGGGGTGTGCACAACAGTATTCATCATTTTTGGCATGGTCGTATTAAGCAATTTCATATCCATGTATTTTCATCATCCTACACTTCAAACAACATTTTCGAAGACGTTATATTATCTTCGATTCCCATCGAAATAATTTCATTTTCCACCAGAGGAATATCCCCATCGAAATTTCCAACATTTCACAGGTTCGGATCAATATAAATTGAGATACTTGATACCTCATTCTTCGTGGTTGGGCGGAGACGAGTTGTGGTGTTGAGCCTTCGACGATTATCAATTAGTTAATTTACACATGAAAAGACTTTGACTCAACAAGACTCTTGGGTCCAGAGCGGAAAGAAACTGAGGCTCTGATATCAAACTGTCACGACCGCCCTTCTAGGGTATAATAAATGCGGCGATCGCGACATAAACAGACTTAAATATAACAAGGAAAATAGGCTAGGGTTTCATCAAGGAGGTTTGACCAACATATTAAATGAGCAATTAAGTATAAAACAAGATGAGGACCCGGGTTTAAATAATGAGTTGGGCCGGACATTAATATTCAAGGAAAAGATTAAGAGTTAGACATTATCCAACAAGACTTTAAAAATCCAACCCAACAGCAAATAAGTAAAAGAAATATCGCAGCGGAAACCGACCAAGAGAAAGAGTGAAGTCGTGTGTGAAGACACGACGACACTCGGAGTTTCAAGACTATACTATCAATTTGTTTAATTTGCTCAACACCGCCAACCACTCGTCACCGCTCAACCTGCACATAAGGAAAACACATGCAGGGCTGAGTACTTATAAAAATACTCAGTGGACTTATGCCGAAAATATTTTCAATAAAGATATAGTTTATCATGCCATTCGTAAGTAACCATCGGGATTTAGCTTTAGAAAGGCCCGAGGCACTCAAAATCGTTCCCATTGTAAAAGTCGACCGATCAGTCATTTTCCCATAGACGTTAGTCATATCTGTCAATACATGATAAGGAATGCAGCCGCAAACCAGGTCACTAGACCGGCCAGCCCGTACGCTAGCACACAGTCTACCATAGGTGTACACTAATCCAAGTAGGGTTTGCGGCCCTACGAGGACCCGAATTCGATTTAAATAATAGTGGCAAAAGCCACATCAGATAGGCACGTTAAAACAAATCACGGCGTGATAAACACTTTAAACAACCCTTATAGCTCCACAATCATACTTTTTAAACGTAACAGAGTTTAGTAAAAGAGAGCCCACCTCGCTTGCTTATATATCACAATATACAACTCAATGCAAACCCCGTTCCTTGTGCTCACGTACGCACGACCACCCTTATCAACACCACAATCCAATCAGCCTTTTATCACAATAAATTATAATGCATGCCCTATCGTTCCTTCCATCGTCTCTTTAATGTACCCATTCCCAAACGTTCATCAACACAAGGGAACACACCATAGTTCACATCAACGAATAACACATAACTTCATCATAGAGTGGTTCTTAAACACTTATATAAATCATGTATATCATTTCACATAACAACATAGTAGCTTTTGTAAAGATAGAAATCTGGCAGCACTGCGATATCATTTTGTAAAAATCACTAGAAATTCACACGACTTCCGTTGGGGCTAAAATTTTACCACACCGCAGTACACTCATCAAATAACTTCCAGTTTAAAAATCATGTCGAAATAACCTTTTTAGGTCAGTCAAATAGAATACGTAACTCACTGGTCGAGAAAACAGTTTCTGGCAGAAATGTGCAGTCAACTTCAAAAATTCACCAAAAATTCATCTTTCATCCAAATAGGTTGAAATTCACACACAACACAGAAAACACCATGAAGTTTACTCAGAAAAATGAATCGTACAAAAAGGAGTTCATTTGGTCGGTCAAAAACGTGTCGGAATCTACTGTCCGAACTCACAGTTTTTCATGTTTCAAAATTCGAATTAGGGTTTTATCCCCATTCATTCAAACACAACCTTTTCATGCTTTGAACACACAAACATGCTTAAAAGAGTCCTCACACTCATGTTTTCATAAAATCGCACATCATTCACCAATGATTTATTTAGACTTCACGAAATTGCATTCAAAACGCATACACACATACAAATGCAAATTCCCCACCCATTAAATCCTTAGATTTAAAATCCCTACACTCACTAGATGCATGAGGGAGTCAAAAGAATGTTTGGATGGAGAGGAATGAAGAATAGAGGTTTGATTGTACCTTTCTTGAACGAAACAATCGGTGGAAACGAATATAACTCTTGATTCTTCAACAAACTCTTGGCGAATCGAAAGGATCTTGAGTAGAGTAGAAGTACAAGGGGATAGGATTGGAGAAGGGGAGATGGGCGTGTGAGAGGGAGTGTAGGCGTGTGTTTTTGGGGGGGCTAGGTTTAGGTTTAGGTTTAGGTTTTAGTTTAGTCTTTCATTTATAGAATTTAGGAATAGAATATTCACCATTAAATCAATGATTTGGGGGAAATAATTAGAGGAGGATTTGGGGAGATTTGATGGGGATGATTGGCGTGAAATATGAGGGAGAATAAGGAGGATTTTCGAAAATCATGGGCTATTTAATTAGCCTATGATTTTATTTGGTATTTCACGGAGTAGAATAAAATAATACGGAGCAGGAAAATTAAATAAAATCCTCCCACAATATGGAAATAGGCATGTGATTTAATTCTCCCACAAGGAATAATTTCCAAATCTTTAATAAATTAAGGTAAGGTAAGATTTGATAGGATATTCCAATTAAATCATGGAAAGAAATATATAAGGGATCAAAATGAATAATGAATAATCCACACCTCCCAAAAATTGGGAGATTTCGAAATCTCCATGGACAAGTCATAGGGGTCGAAGTTTCCATGGAGGAAATAAAGAATAATTGGCTTTGGATTTAATTGGATAATTATCCCAAGCAAATAATTAAATCCAAAAAAAATAGAATTCCTCTCCAATAATTCATAGTGGTCGAAAATTCCAAAAATGGGTAAGGTACTGTTGATGATCCTATTTAATACTCACTCCCCAAAATAAAATATAATTCACGGCTATATATATATTTCATTCCGCGTCAATTAATTAAAGCCACGTCATAAAATCAACAATTTTGACTCGGTCAAATCAAAATTAGGTCACCAAAGGAATCACATAACAATTCGTCATTTAATTCGCGACATTAAAGAAATTAAAGAAATCGTCTTAGGGTTCGAAAATTAGGGTTCGAAAAGTGGGGCGTTACAAATATAACAAGATTTACCCTATTTTCTCTGCTGTTCATTTTTCCGCAATTTGCAAAACCTAGGTTTGATCAACCGGTGACCCTCCGGGCGGGCGCCAGCGACTACCATCACTCTAACGTCGCGGGTTGAGGGAACAAATCCCTTAACGTACAACTTTCTAATTCTAATATGCAAAGAAACCGTAAGTTAAAACTCATATTTTACCTAATACATGAATAAATAATACTTCCTCCGTTCTAAGGTAGTTAAGTCGTATTCCTTTTTTGTTTGTTCAAGATAATTGAGTCATTTCCATTTTGGGTAAACACTTTATTGTCTCTTACTTTACTATCTATTTATCTATCTTACTTTATTTCTACTCTTACTTTCATCTCTCCACTTTAATCTTTAATAAAGTAGTAACTTTTTAAATTCTGTATCCAGAAAAATGTCCCAACGACCATGGGACGGGAAGAAGTACAACTTTTACCTTCTTTTCATGTATGTAATTAGTCAGCTCAGTTGGTTGGCGATTCGGTTATGTAACCAGCTGATAAATGATACAGCTAAATCTTTGATAATAGTCACATATTTTTCAATGCTAATCCCAATATCTTTTGACCATATCTCCAATTTATATGGCAAGATTCATGAACACATCTCTAACCTCTTTTCTAATATAAAATTGCAGATAGTTATGGACAATTTTCCCTCCATTTCATCAGGCTTCCACCAACTTGCATACTACCATCCCACCACGTGAATACAAAAGATTTGCATTTCATATTGAAAAAAATAAAAGCAAAAAGTTTGTAGAACATGGGATTGTAAGTAAATTATTCCACCGCACACTGAAAAATGATGGCATAGTATTGTAGAATGATTCTATAAAATAGTCACCACGTAAATTTTTTAGTGTATGTTTTACTCCTACCAATTTATGGGCCCAAGATCAACTCCAGTGTGGGTTAAAATTTTGGTAGTATTATGTATTTCCTTAGTTCCATTAAAAATGAAATATTTCTCTTATTAAATTATTTTATTAAAAATAAAAAGTTTCTAAAAATAGAAAGAACATTTCTACTTTTTCCTCTCTTATTTTACTCTCACTTCATTAACTCACAAAATAACATTACATAAAATCTCGTTCCTGAAATCAAATGTTTCATATTTATTGAGACAGAGAAAGTATTTTTTTAAAATAAAAAATACACGAACTGTTTTGGTCCACACCAGTGGGATAGTTAGGTGGTTTGTATGTGCAAACGGCAAACTGTACCGTTCAACAACCCGATTCGCGGCCTAAGTCAAATAACGTTAATCTACATATAATAATACTTCATCTGTCTCATCTCAAGTAATTGATTGCTTTTATGCATGTGTTTGGAAAAAATAATAGGAGTAATAAATAGTTAAAGTGGAGAAAAAGTAAAGTAAGTAAGAGAATAATATAGATATGACTCTTTTCTATATTATTCTCTCTTTTACTTTACTTTCTCTCCATTTTAAATATTTATTATTATCTTCGCAAAATAACGGTCAAAAAGAAATCAATTACTTAAGCTGGGACGGAGGGAGTATAATATTGGTTCAAATTTCTAATCTCCATAAGCGTAGCAAGCCCCGCCCCCATCAATGCCTTCGACCATACTTCCAAATGAAATATTTAACGCGTTAGCTACGCCCTTATTTTTGAATTAGATTTTGAGAAGAGATACTCTTTGGACCACACTATATATTTATGAATTTCAACTAAGTTTAGTAAGTAAATTACTCTCAGTTGTTAAATCATATAATAACTAGAGTCACTCTTTGATAATTGATCTCTATAAGTTTGTTTATAACAAGTTTCCAAATTTAACTACTCCATCATATTAACTTATTTATTGTCATTTTCTACTCCCTTTGTTTACAATTTAAATAGTCATTTTATCATTTTTGTTGTCCAGTATAGAACCATTATTTCATTCCACTTTTAGTATGCGGACTTCACATTCAACAAACTTTTAACGCTCACAAAATAAAACTAATACTACTAAAAATGGTTTCACATTCCACTCACTTTCTCCATTTCCTTTTCTTCACAAAGTCCGTATCGAGTTAAAATGACTTTTTAAATGATGTACGGAGCGAGTATTAAATTTTATTTTGATGATAAATATTATTAAATAATTACTTTAGGAGTGAAATATTTAAAGATTAACAAATTTTGCAACTCGATCCGAGATCAAACTGTTAATTAATTCAATAAATATAGTTTCTTGTCTAGCCAACTTCTATGAAAAAATTGTACTCTTGCAACAGTGATAGATGAACATTTATGAGCCATATGGTACATAAAAATAAGTTATAGTATCATATACTAGTAAATAATAGAACAACCACATTTTATTACACGAGCATAAAGCTAGAGCCTTGACATTATAAAAAAAACACAGAAAGAAAACAAACACACAATCAAATGAAAGATATATAGTACCTTGTGAAGACAAAGCACCCATCTTCACACATTGTCTTATTCATTATTATAAATCACACATTCAACAAAATTAGAGTGAGTGGATCACTCATGGCTTGCCAAAGTGATGATCTTCGATGTCTTTGGTGATGTCGATGAAGTACGAGAGCATCGACATCGGATGCTCCACATCATCATTGCGCATCTCGTACTCCAACGTCCACGTCACCAAGTCGATGTCGCCCTTGGTCTCGACGTGGATGGTTATGTCGAATGTCTTGTAGAGCTGCAACAAGTCGGATCCCTCCAACATCTCGTATTCAATTAGCTTCTTCTCTTCATCCATCATCCGAATAACTTGCTTCGCCTTCTTCTCTTTCCCTTCTGTTTGGTCAAATTCGTAAAGGTCAAATATGAGACATTTAATGGTTGAATAAAAAAAAAGTGTCGCGCAGCTACAGGGGACTTACCGTGGGTGTATCTCCAGCAGATGATGGCACCGACTTGACCAAATTGCCCCTGGATGCGATCACAGCCTTGGACCTTGATAGGGCTAGCATGGGAAAGATGCTCGGGTTTGTGCTTGAAAAGTTCATGGAAGACATCGCCGCCAGCTTTGAATTCTATTGCTGCAACCAATTTTCCATGTAATCCCATTTTCAGTATAATAGGAGTATTTGTTATCTCTATGTATGTAATCAAAAGAGTTGAGAGAATGGTAGATAGAGCTACCCTCAATCTTCACTTTATATAGGCGAGGCTCACATCTCATCATTAATAAGTACTACTAAATACTCGAACCTAATTTTCTATTTTTGATTTATTTTAGTACTGTTCAACCACTAACTTCAAAACACATTTTTTGTCAAAAACATACCAGCATTTGAGTGCAGTAACTTTAAAGATTTTTATAAAAAGTTAATACATCATACTTATTGCTCATCCACGTAAAAATAAATACTTTTGTAATGATACCGAGTTTTAATAGTTTAGAAATGGTAAAGTGGATGTTAGTTAGAAAGAAAATATGACTAATATTCACAGATGACTAATATTCACCGATGGTATAATCAATTGTTAACTTTCTTACATTGCTAATTCTGCTAACTCATCAACGCAGTGCATTAAAAATGTCAACACGATGATATTAATATGTCAAGACATAATTTTGTTGACATTTCAATATATTGTGTTGACATTTTAATGTTATCGTGTTGACATTATTAACACACTGTGTTGATGAGTTGGCAGAGTTAGCAACTTAACTTTCTTAAATTGCTAACTCTGCTAACTCATCAACGCAGTGCATTAAAAATATCAACACGATGACATTAATATGTCAAGACATAATTTTGTTGACATTTCAATATATTGTGTTGACATTTTAATATTATCGTGTTGACATTATTAACACACTGCGTTGATGAGTTGGCAGAGTTAGTAACTTAAAAATTAACAATATAACACACCTCTATTCAGACATACATTATAAATAAATGTGACCTATTTTCATGAAACTAATGGAATATCACTCCCTCCGCCCCATATAAGATGTCTTTCTTTTCTTTTTAGTTTGTCTCATTTAAGATGTTCACTTCATATATTTGGAAATAAATCACTCTCTCCTCTCTTCTCATTAAAATATTCAACTATATTTTTCTCTCTACTTACTCCACCTAACAACTTATTCTAAACCGTGTCACTCAAGAATGTGGACATTTTTTGATGGGACGGATGGAGTATTTATTCTTATGAGACATAATATGTAAATATATTGCACTAGATAGTATTAACATGTTTTATAATATACTACCTCATTATTTTAAAAATAGAAACTGTTTTCATTTTGGGCCTCCTCTTAAAAATAGAAATTTTATGAATTTTCTATTTTAGGAAGTGGACCCCACAATCCACTAACTCTATTTCCACTACTTTTTTTCTTCCTCTTTCTTACTTTACTCATTTTTCTCAATCTCTGTCTTACTTTACCAATTCTTCTCTCTTATTTTCCTCATTGTGCATTAAAACTTGTGCTATTTCAAATGTTTTTATTTTCAAATACGGAAGTAATAGTATTTATGATGTTAACTTGAACTATCATAATTCAATTTTATATAATAATATAATTATTAATATATGTATTTCCATTTATCTCTAGTAACTGTATTACTTATTATATGATTACTCTTTATTTATTTGATAATCATTATTTATTGCTACACTATAATACTTTGAAGATCAATATTAAATCCCTAAATATAAAACTTCTCAACTTAGTATGTTTTACACATATGATATTATGTCATATAAAAGTATTAATTTTTCTAAGATTGTATATTTATAAAATGTTGCTCCTCCGTAAAAAAAAGAATACAATATCTCTATTTACATTTAGAAAATTCTGTCAATAATTCCTATTTTTCTATCAGCGGATTACCAACAGAAAAATTTCCATCAGTGATTTACATGTCAGTTATTTTCTGTCGACTATTCCGTCGATGACACTGTTTACCGTCTGTAACTACCCAGTGATTGCCCATGGTCGGTAATGTCATCAGTAAACCACCCTTTTTGTAGTGCGTGGAAAATAGAAAATACTATATTAATAAAATGTTCAGCGACTTAAGAGCATCCGCAACAGTGCTCGCTGGGACGGACGACGTCCGTGCCACTGAGCAGACTATGTGGCGCGTTTCTATTGGCCAATGAATTATCCGTTGGAAATTCATTTTTTTAAATCGAAAATAATACTAAAAATTAAAAAAAATATATTTTCAGATTCCAAAAAATATGGTCGTTTTATTACTGCTTTTCTGAAATTTTTTAAATTTTTTTATAATTTTTTTATTCTCAAAATCATCTATAAATACACACATTCATCATCCATTTTTCACATCAAATCATCTCCCATTCATCTCTCATTCATATTTTTTCATACAACTCATCTACATCTTCCTCTCTCACTCAAACCCTCTCAAATGGATTTCACCGATATCATGGCGGAAGCGGAGCGCGAAGAACAAGAATACTATGCGTATTGTCAACACATTGTCCGCCCGTGTTGAATACTTTCAATCAAGTAGAGACGCAACCGGTCGACAAAGTCTCTCGGCGTTGTAGAAGTGTACTTGTGTCATCCGACAACTTGCTACTGGGCAAACAGCTGACCTCTTCGACGAGTATTTGCATGTCGGTGTGTCAACTGGAATCCTATGCCTTAAAAATTTTTGCGACGGCGTTCGTTCTGCTTTCGGTGAGGAATTCCTTCGGGCACCCACCACCGATGATTCTCAACGGTTGCTTCGTCTTCACAAAACAGTCCACGGTTTTCCCAGTATGCTTGGCAGCATTGACTGCATGCATTGGAAGTGGAAGAATTGTCCGACTGCTTGGAGGGGGCAACACTTAAGCGGCCACAAAGGCGGCGGCCCAACACTTATCCTTGAAGCGGTCGCCGACTACCGCCTATGGATTTGACATGCATATTTCGGTATTGCCAGATCCAATGACTTGAACGTGCTCTATTCTTCACCACTCTTCAATGATGTTTTGAATGGTGTAGCATCGGCGATCGACTTCACCGTCAACGGAAATGCATACCACATGGGTTACTATCTCGTCGATGGTATCTACCCAAGGTGGTCGACTTTCGTGAAGACGTTCAGCAACCCGTAAGACCCGAGACGGGTTCTTTTTGCGCAGCATCAAGAGTCTGCTCGGAAAGACGTCGAAAGAGCTTTTGGGGTCCTTCAAGGTCGATTCAACATTGTGAATGCCCCGTCTCGGCTGTGGTACATTAAGAATATCACCGACATCATGTACACGTGTATTATCTTGCACAACATGATTATAGCTGATGAAGGACTGAGGGCGGCTAACTTTTACGACGAGGATAAAGCCGGAAGCCCAACCGCGAGGTCTCCCCCACGCCAAAGTGTGCATACGACGGTGGGCGAGAGGATCGAAACAAGAAACACAATGCTCGATACCCGAACCCACACTGAGCTACAAGAAGACCTAATCAAACACATTTGGGCGAAATTCGGCCACGAGTAGTGGGTTTTTTAATTTTATGAATTTAATTATGTAATTTTTAATTTTTAGGATTTTAATTATGTAATTTTTAATTTTTAGGATTTTAATTATCTAATTTTTAATTTTTTTGTAATTTGTAATAGTATTCCGGGTATTTTTAATGCAGTTTAATATTGTGTAAATGTTTTTATTTAAATTGAATAATAAAATGGTGGGACTCTTGAGCATGTCCTTGTGGAAGAGTATGGATGTGGGTATTGTGCTCTTGCCTAAGAGCATAAAGTAAAAAAGTAAAAAAGTAAAAAAAGTGAGTCCGGGCCCACATCCGTACTTTTTGGCAAGAGCACAGATGGAGATACTCTAAAGTCTAAACAGCATTATTTAATGCAATTTGTCACCCACGTTTTAAATTTTTACACATATACATATCATGTTAATATGTGGTCAATTTTCATCAAGGGACAATTAATAAAGTGTCAAAATTAATATATTGCTAAAATACATAAAAATGAGTAATAATATAAATTATAAATTAATTTATGGATTATTAATTTCATTTTTAAAATTTATTGAACTACTTCTTCATTAAATCTATTGTTTCTAGGTAATTGAAACTCTTTCAAAATAGGGATTATGGTATAGACAACTCATAGTGGGTCCCTTGTAATAAATTAGGCCATACAAATCTCATGGTTACTGTGATACGCTTGAGTTTAATAATGGAAAGATAATTATTGTGATTGAAGTTTTTTAACTGTATATTTTAATATCTATTATTGATCAAGTGAATATTAAAGTATTTTGATTGATAAGTGTTTTGTTATTTATATATATCTCTTGATTTGAAATCAATTGGACACCAACTTATATTCATTAATTTACTAGACGTGCTAGTAGTGATATTCAAATTGACGTTGACTTATTCAATATTTGATGATTAAAACTTCGTTTGTCAATTACATTTGGGTTATATATATGAAAATAAACAGTGAAAGATATTTTTGAATATAATTAAGGATGTTTATTTGTGTTTTTAAATATACCACCAACGCTTCAAAAAAACGTCCTCATTGTTGTTGTCTCAACTAAATTATAGGACGCAAATAGACATATCTTAAAAAAGCAAAAATTTAATTAATTTATCATTAATTTAAGGGCACTTTCTTTTGTATCCTAAATTATTAATATTATTTTTTAAAACTTTCTAACGCAAGTGATTGCATTTCAATTTTGTACCCCTAAAAAGCTAAGTTTTTTTTTTTTAGTTTATATATCTCATTTTTATTTATAACTTTATAATAGTAGGAGTTGGATTTTGTTAAATAGTACTCCTAATAAAATATAAAATATACACAGTTATAATTCTTTTAAAATTTACAAAGTTTATACTCCCTCCGTCTCGGCTAAAATGACACATTTCTGGCCGGCAAGAGATTTTAGGAGTTATTAGTTAAAGTGTTTAATTGGAGAGATGAAATGTGGGTAAAGTTATTAAAATAGAGAGAGAGAGGGAGAAAGATGAATATTTTAATAGGAGTGAAAAAATTGTTGGATGTATTAATTGGAGAGAAAGTTTCCAAAAAGGAAATGTGTCATCTTAATTGAGACAAACTAAAAAGGAAAATGTGTTATCTTAAGCGGGATGGAGGGAGTAAAATAAAATACTACTCTCTCCTTTCCACTATAGTTCTTTTCTGAACTTGTTTCTGAAAAAAACTTATAAATATTTAAAAATAAAAAAGAGTAAAATAAGAAAGACACGTTATAGATATTTTCAAAACGCATGCAGAAAATGAAATGACAAACAGAGGGTAATTATCTTTATCTTCAAAATATCTAAATTATTTTACAATTTATCTCAATCAAAATATAATCTTTTTCTTCGGTCTCTTAAACGAAATATTCAATTATTATTTTTCTATATGTTTTATACATTAATAACTCCATCTAAATCTCCTTTCATTCATTCAAGAAAACGCATTTTACACGGGACATAGTTTATGAAAAACAAGTATGAACAAAGTCTAGCTTTTTTTATTCTTTTTTTTCTCTCCTTTTCTTTAAAAAATAATTAATAATGAAAAAATCAACCACCAAGATGACTTGAACCGACTTTCTAATACTCCCCATATTCTATTAGAAATAAAACTTTTTTTAAGTCATCCCATTAAAAATGAAATGTTTCCTAAAATAGAAAGAAATCATCTCTACTTTTTCCTTTTAGTTACTTATTCTCTCTTCATTAATCACAAAATAATACTTTTTAAAAAAAAATTAACTCCTATACGAAGGAGGAAATTACAAATAAACTCCTATACTATAGAAATGAGGAAATCACAAAATAATACTACATAAAATGTAATGCTGAAAAGCAAATATTTCATATTTAATGGGACAGGTGGAGTATAAGTAAGTAGCTTTAAAGAGCTATAAATATTTTACAACCAACACTACAAAAAAATCGTTAAGGACATTTTTAATGCAATTAAGGACGCTAATTTGTGTTTCTAAATATGCCACCAACACTTTATAAAACATTTTTATTGTTGGTGTCACACCTAAAATTAGAGGACACAAATGGAAGCATCCTAAAAAAGCAAAAGATTAATTTAATTTGTCCTTAATTTAGGAATGTTGTGTTTTTCACCCTAAATTGTTGTTATTTTTCAAAAACTTTCCAACACAACTAATTGCGCCTTAATTTTTGTGTCCTTGTAAGTTTTTTGTAGTGCAATACAAAATATCCAAATAACCTTCACAAATACTCTATCTGTTCTGTTAAAAATGTGTTTTCCTTTTTGGATTGTCTCATTAAAAATGAATCATTTCTTAAAATAGAACTATCATCATTTCTACTTTTTTCCCTCTCTCACTAACCTATAAAATAACACTACATAAATATCATGCTGAAAAGTAAATGTTTCATATTTAATGGGACGGATGGAGTATATACATGAGAAGTAATCCGCCAACTAAAACTAAAATATAAGTAATGTTCATAAAGAGTATGGATATTTCAATTTTAGGAACTCTTTTATCTCTAATGAGGTGGAACTCATTCTCTACTAACAATACTTAAAATAATTTATTTATCTATCTCTCTCTTACTTTATACATTAAAATCCGTATCGAACTCAAAGCTTATACTCTTTGGGACAGACGGGTATCATTTTGTTAGGCAGGTAAGAGCATCCACAACGGCGAGCAGGACGGCGTCCGTCCGTCCGTACAAGCGGCACAGAGACGCTGCTAGATACATCGAGCACGTCCGTGCCAGCGAGCAGGCGACGTGGCAGCGTGTGATTGGCCAACGGCATAGCCGTTGGCAATTTAATTTTTTTTAAAAAAATTAGATTTTAATTAAAAAATCCGATTAAAAATAAAAAAAATATTTTCCCACTTCCCAAAAAATTATATCCGTTTTCTACCCACTTTTAATTTATTTTTCAATTTTTCCCCCAAAAACACACATTTTATTCTATAAATACCCCGCTTCCACACCAAAAATTCACACCACACTACACAATTATCATCCAAATTGTCTCATTTCCATTCTCAATTCTCATCCAATCTTTCATTCACTCTTACTCTTACAACAAAACAATGTCCGGCCACGGCGATCACCCCCTGGGCTCCACGGTTGGAACCCCGATTGGTTCGGTTCACAACCGTTTCCTAGTCCGGAAACGAAATATTCAGCCCCTCCTCAAACCCAAGGTTCGGAAGTTCGGGGTGGCTACTATCCTTACCCGATCGACGACCAAGATGCCCCCGAAGGGTAATACGGGTGGACACCCGAGCCTAGAGCGAGGTCGAGCGGCCCCTCCCAAACTCGGACTCCTCCTACTTGCGGTGTCCGCACACCGTACACTCCGGCAGAGATGGAGCAATTGTTCAAGTACCTCAACATTTCATCTGTCGCCGGTACAATGAAAACCGGCCGGCTGGAACAATCGAGCGCAATGAGAGTATGGTGCGCAACGCCATATACAGTCAATGAAGAAATCTAAAATTCCAGGGGTATTACCTCCAGGAAGAGCGGCCGGCGGGGAGCGGCCGGAGCGAGGTCGACATCATCAGTTCCGCCTTGTCGACCTACCAATCCATGAACTACAAGCCGTTCAAGTACCTCAACATTTGACAGGAGATGCGGCCGCATCCGAAGTATAGGGGAGGCGTAACATCCTCCTCTAGTGGCTCCTCCAACCGGTCAAGGTCGGTATCCTTATCCGACGCCGGCTCCGAAGACGTGGCTAGCCAACTTGTCGGAGCTAACTTGGGTAGCCCCGACGCCTGCCCGAGCGGTTCCCAACGCCAACCGCAAGGAAGGAAGAAGGCGGCGGCCAACCGCCGTCGGGCCACGACTCCATCTGCCCCCGATCCCGAACCGCTCCCGCTCCCTATGTGCCACCTCAACCCCCCACCAACTCGTTGTGGGGGGTTTTGGCCCAACTCAATTTGACCGATAAGTCAAATATGACCCCCGAGCAACTTCGATCGCATGTGGCAAGGGTCTCCAAAGAATGTTTGGGGTATTGTCGGATAATGATTAGTCTTCACCGGGGGCATTTTTACGCTTAAATTGTGTAATTTTCATTTTTAGGATTTTAATTATGTAATTTTCATTTTTTAGGATTTTAATTATATAATTTTTATTTTTTAGGAATTTAATTATGTAATTTTTAATTTTATTGTAATTTGTAATATTATTCCGGATATTTTAAATGAATTTTAATTTTGTGGAAATATTTTTATTTAAATTAAATAATAGAATGATGGGACCCTTTGTGCTCGTCCTTGCGGAAGAGAATGGATGCTGATATTGTGCTCTTGCCTAAAAGCAGATAGAAAAAGTGAGGTCGGACCCACATCAATACTCGCTAGCAAGAGTAGGATGTGGATGGTCTAAGGACCACAAATAATTTTATCAAATAGAGGAAAGAAGTATCTTTAACACATATAGTACATATTAAGTAAGATATGACACATCTCGAGGCAAATTTAATAGCATAGGGCATAGGCCAATCAGTTTACACATGCTGGAAATTAAATGTAAACGAATAGTGTCGTACGTGAGTAGTTGGAAGTTAGTGACTGATCGGAAATTAATTCAATCAATTCTTTAATTACATAGATTTAGAATATACTCCCTCTATCCCAGAAAAATATAGATGGATGAGATAACACATGAATTAATATAAAATTGATAAAGTAAGAAAAAAGAGGAGAATGATATGGTAAAGTAAGAGAGAGGAGTAGAATGATAGTTTAAATAGAGTTAATGGATAGTGGGACCTATATTATTAAATTGGTATAACTTTCTAAAAATGGAATGCACATATTTTTATGGGACGGATGAAAATGGAAAGTGCACATATTTTTATGGGACGGAGTGAGTATTAGGCCATCCACAATGCCGTCATTATACCGTCCCTTAAAACACTATTCGCGGGCCCCACTGTACTTTTTTACTCCATCCCTTAACTAAGGGACGGAACGTGCAACCCTCCGTCCCTTAAATTACTATTCATTCAATTTCATTTTTTTTATTTTTTTCTAACAAATTCAATTAATAAAAAACACACTTCATTAAAAATAAAATAGCATTACAACATAAAATAAAAATACAACTTAAATTCAAAAAAATAAAAAAAACACACATAATTAAAATCCTAAAAAAATAAAAATGACATAATTTAAAATACAATTTTATAGAAAATAAAAAAAACTACTCCGCCGGCGAATCATCTCCCGGAGGAAGCTATGGAGGTGCACTGAAGCCGTGAGGAGGCGGAATGCCAAGTTGTGCCGCCATAAACGCAACTTCGTTAATCCAGGCTTGGTATTGGGCGGACGTAAAGCGGGAAGTGTCCGCCATTGTGGCGCTCATGTACATGGCCATAAGGGAGTTGGGGGGTCCCCCAGAGCCCGATCCCGAGCCTGCCTGGCTTGATTCGGCTCGACCCCTCCTCCCTCTAGCCGCCTTCGCCGCATTTCTCCCTTGCGGCCGACGACGCCCACGGGAGGACCCTCGGCATCGTCTGTCGGGGTCTCCTCCTCCTGCGAGGCAAACTCTTGTGCCCCACTGCCCGAACTGCCCTCACCAGACGAGTATTGGCCACTCATTGTGTGGTTCGTGAGCTTCGAGGTCGAGCCCGAGCTGGACCGCACACTGCCGGCCCACCTTTCCTAGTCCCTGACGAGCTCCCAAGCATCGGCATATTTGAATTGTTTGTCGGTGTCTTTGAAGTAGACCCGCAAAGCCGACCTCAGAATGTCGGCTCCCGTGGCTCCGCTTTGGTACTGCGCCGCTTCATTCTTGGAGATGGCGCAGAATCGTTTGACCTCTCTGTCGACTCGGTCAAAGTGAGCGCGGAGCATCTTATATGTGCGGCAGCGCGTCTTTTTCGGCTTAATCTCGTGGTAGGCCTCGGTGACCTTTTCCCAGAAGCACTTCCGGGGTTGTTGATTCCCGACGATAAGATCGTACGCGACGCTGATCCAGGCGTTGTACACCGCCAGTGTTTCTTTGGGGCCGTACGGATGCCGGCCTAGATCCTCCTGCTCCTCCTCCTCCTCCTCCGCCCTGGAGCCTCCCCCGCCTCCGCCCTGGAGCCTCCCCCGCCTCCGCCCTAGAGCCTCCCCCGCCTCGGCCTCCTCCCTGGCCTCGGCCTTCTTCCGGAGTGGGTTGAACCAGATAATCCTCCCGAATCTGGGATAATCCCTGCGAATACCGCGGGGCGGAGGGACGGGCGTATGCATCAACATCAAAATTGAGTGGTTGGTACCCCCCGGCGTCGACGAACCCTGGGTGCCTGGCGTCGACGAACCGGAACCACCCAATGTGTTGTACATGCTCCCCAGTCGCCGAACGAGTTGAGATCCCACGCGCCGGAGCTGCCACCGTCGGAGTTTCCATCGCCGGACATTTTTGTGATGAGATGTTAGATGAAAATTGGAGAGGAAATGAAGATGGATTGGGAAAAATAGATGTGTATGAAATGAGGATGAAATATGAGTATTTATAGAGTAAAAAAAAGGGAAAACGACTTTATTAACGGTAATATTACCGTTTAACATTTTTTTATTCATTGTTTTTTTATTTAATCTAATTTTTTTTAAAAAAATGAATTATTGCGTCAGCGTGACGATGCCCACTCGCGGGACGGCGAGTGGGCGTCACGCATGGCCTGGGAGCGCGCCACGTTGCCTCGGCGTGTGACGGGCTGGTGACGGGACGAGACGCTGCAATGCGTCCCGCCCCGATTTCGTCACTGCGGAACGAAACACGGGCCACCCGCGTGACGCGTTGCGGGTGGCATTAATATGACAACCCTCTTTATTGTAACATTATACCACTATTTTAGGCTATTAGATATAAAGATCATGTGATTCTCAAATTGTAATGTGGTAGTCTATTTTAATTAAATTGGAATATAAAAAACCGCTGAAGGGTAAAATTGGTATTCTCTATTTCTAGTCTAATACCATATTGCAGTGTTACGTGCATGCATCATTCGTAGTTTTTTACCTTACCAGATTGCAGTGTTATTATATGAATATTGCTGTTTACCAAGTAGTATTTGCAGTTTACATATTACCAAATCCGTTTCTGATTTAAATTTTTGGGAATTGACTAAAATACCCACCCTACAATATCCAACACATAAGACAACGATCCTAACTCTATTTCATCAATTCAATCCTAGACGTCCATCTCATAGATCTAAGGGCTAGAATTAGTGGTATATTGTCACTCTAAATACGGTGGAACCCTAATGCCCATTAAATATACAATATTTGGGAATCGGCACAGGATTTTATGTAGTGTTGTTTTGTGTGTTAATGAAAGAGAGTAAAGTAAGAGATATGGAAAAGTAGAGATAGAGTTGTTTCCATTTTAGGAAACGTTTCATTTTTAATGGGACAATCTAAAAAGTGAAATACGTTTCATATTTAATAGGACTGAGAGAGTAGTAGTATATAAAAGTAGAACTCATTTTCCACTAAGTTTTTTTCACTCACTTTCTATTACATTTTTTGAAAACTCATGCCATATCAAATGTGCATTTGTAACCGTGGACGGAGTGAGCATTATTTTGTAATATGTGACCTTTGGGTTCACTAATTCGTAGTACTCCCTTTGTTCACTAAAATTATATCAATAGTGAATTACAGTAGTTTTAATGTGAAATTAATAAATATAAAATCTATATAATAGAGTATTATTAATTGGAAAAAAATAAATATGAAAGACAATAGAGAAAAAAAAGTACGTATCATATTACCAAAATTAGAATAAACTACTCCCTTCGTCCCCCAAATTTTATCATAGTTTGACCGGACTCAAGTTTTAAGAAATGTAAAGGAAAGTGAGTTGAAAAAGTTGGTAGGATGTAGGTCCTACTTTTAAAGTATTAGTTTTATAATAAAATGTGACTGAGAATAAGTTAGTGGCATGTGGGGTCCATTATCAAAAATAGTAAAAAGTGAAATGTGATAGATTTTGTGGGACAGACGGAAATGGAAAAATGTGACAAAATTTCAAGGACGGAGGGAGTAACTTTTATATATAGGGTAGTGTTAATCTCCTTTTCGCCTCTTAGATTTAAGTTTCTTCTCAATTTGGAGCGTTGGATCAAGAGGATGGACGTTCCTGATGACAAGCTTAGATATGTTCCCGTTGTTCATTATTTGTACAATTTCGTGCATCATGGGGGTGAATTAGTCATTTTATGTACTCAAAACTGACGAAAACGTCTTCTGCGAAATTTAAGCGGGATATACCCACTACTTTCCATCTACTCAACACTACATTCATCATCAATCGCATTTACTCACAATCTCTCTCCCGCTTCTCTCTCCTGATTTGTCTTCTCCCTTTCCAAAAACTTTCAAAACCCTACCCGCCCCCATTCAAGATCTCGCCGTTTTCTCGAAATCTCAACCGGTGTTTGCTTTGATTTCCAGTTACCCTTCCTGTTTTGAACAAGATTTCGCTGCGGTCTAAGAGGAGGTAGGGTTTGCAGACTGTTATTTTACTAGTTTACTATACGATTTTTAAGAAACCTTTCCCCAATGATAAGTCGTATTCTAGGCCTCGGTTACTGGTCAGTATGACAGGTTTAAATGATTATATTTGCAAAGCAGTTGCTCAAAGTGTGCAGGATAAGTGTTCTGGCCAGTAGGGAAGTTCCGGAGTGTTCGGGTAGAAAAAGCGCCAGCATGGTCTCATACTGATCCGTATACGTGCTAAAACGGCTTGAGATGAAGAAGACGGATAGCTGGGACGGATTACCCACAATTAAGGGCAAAGAAGTCAAATTGCAGCGAGGATTTACCCTAAAATCAAGGGTAGCCTCCCTATAAAAGGTAGCCAAGTTGGAGAGAGAAGGAGCCCTGGGAGAGACTTCAATTCACCATCATCTTTAGGTAGAGAGTTCTCTCGGTAATTTCAGTCTTTCAGCCGTGTCCCACTTCTTGCCTCGCCGAGCCATGATCACCTGACGTTCAGAATGTTCCCGAGTTCCAGTCATCGTCCGTTCCAGTTAGCTAGATCGTAGTTCCAGTCAGAGATTTTATCGCCCGGAGTGGCAAACAATCTTTAAATTGCTTTCGTAGTTTAATTAGTTCTCCGTCTTTACGTTGGATTTCTGTTACATTTTGGGATTTTGTTGTTTTGAAATGCTTGCTTTGGATATCCGAACGTGTTAATGCTATGAAGTTGATTTCCGTTTCGTTCATTGTAGTGTTCTTTTCTTTCCTTGTCTAGTTAGCTTAGATCTAAGATTTCTCGGTGTTTTAAGTGCTAAATCTCTAAATTCTGTTACGTAACAAATTTCTTTAGGATAGGTAAACAAGTACTATTTGATCTGGAAGTAGATCGTTGCATGCAAGGCTTCGTTTTATTTTCTGAATCGATCTTTCATGTTGACCAGCATGCAGAAGTCCAGTTTCAGCGTTTGATTTCAGATTTGATTTCTTAGTTTTAGATCTGTGTTCGCGAGTTGTTAATCTGCGTTTGCCGGGTTGGATCTGGAATTGTTATCTGAGTTTAATTTGTGTTGTTGGAGAAGATGATGTCTACATCCAGATTGGGGACCACCTTACTTTTATTTACTTTTGCTTTCTTTTGTTCTTCACCTCTGGTTGTACCTGCAGATCTGTCAGCCTAGTCACCACTACCTCCACTACACTCTGAATATTCTGTTTAGCCAAAAATAGAAATACCGTCCTTTCCAAACAATTTCTGTTACACCATGTCCCCTCATTTCCACGTACACAGTTGCATTCCATGATCTGCTCCCCCATCCTAGTCAGTAGGACGCCACCCTTTAATTACTCGCCTAGGTAGAAACTCAACCCGAGCGTGGTAGCTAACCAACCCTCCAAAACATCACCGCAGTAGTTTAAACGCACCATCTCTGTGGGATTCGACCCTTACCTCCACTATACTGATCAGTAGAAGTGGGTTGAGGAATCTTTGAAGACGAGGTCTAGGCTTAGTTAGGATCTTTATCTTGCCAGTAGGATATATCCTCACTTGAACGACACCTACGCACCACGTTACCTCTTCAAATGGCGCCGTTGCCGGGGATGGATGGCGTTTTAGATACTATTGTGTGTGATACTTTGGCGTAAATATTGTGTATAATTTTTTCTCTTTTTCTTTTGTTTCAGTTTATGAGAAGCAGTTCGGATCCTAATCCGTGGAAACCGAAGATACTTCAGCGAGGATCCATACTTGTGACCACTCGTTCTGGCCTGTCAACAACTCTGTCTGACCTAGACACGAGTAGCGACGAAGAACAGTACACCATAGAAGGACCAATTCCCGTGGAGTTACCACTGTTGGAAGGCAATCCAGGAATGGCTGCCAACATGGACGAAGATCCAGAGATCGGTACGCTGAATGCGCATACCGAAGGAGAACCACCGCAAGCTATCGTGGTCACCCCGGGACAGACTGCTTGTGACGTGAAGCCTCATGTCATAGCGATTCTACCTACATACTGCGGGAAAAGCTATGAAGGGCCGTATGAGTTTCTTCACGAATTTTGTAAGATTTGTAGAGCGCAGAGAAGACCAGCAGGAGCGACTGAAGATGATTATAGGCTGAAAGCTCTGCCATTTGTGCTCAAGGGGGAAGCGAACACCTGGTTCATGCGCTTGCCCCCTGACTCTATTGAGACTTGGGCCGACTTCAAGTCAGCATTCCTGGGCGAGTTTTTTCCGTCATCTAAGACAAGCGCACTAAAGAGAGAAATAACGAATGTGAAGCAAGGATATGACGAGCCCTTGAGCGACTATTGGGCAAGATACATGGGTCTTTTGGAATCGTGTCCCAACCATCGCATGGCGGACATTGAAGTACATCATACTTTCTACGAGGGCATGAACGCGGTAACCAAAGACCTGGCCAATTCATCTTCGGGAGGAAGCTTCACGCAATTACGGGTCAGCGAAGCAAAGAGAGTCCTAAGGAAGCTACTGAATGCAAAGAAAGAGTATGACCATTCAAGGGAAGGATACAACCGAGAGCGGGCTGCTGTTGCATCGACTACTGATCAGGAGAACAAGCTGGAGCAGAAAATGGACTTGAAGATGGATGAGCTGAAGAAGTCACTTTTGAGTGCCATCGAGAAGAGCACTCCACCACCTCTCCCAACTGGGAACTACAAGGGTGCAGAGCAGGGGAATCAAGGGGCCCAATACGAGCATCCGAATGACTTGATCAGTACGGAGCAAGCTAACGCTGCTGGGTATTTTAACCAGAATGGGAATTGGATCCAGGGGAGACAACGGGACGCACCATGGAGGGACCACCCGAATTTTCGATGGGGAGAAGGGAACCAAAACCAGAACCAAGGTCAAGGCCAGAACCAATATAACCCTTACCCGAACCAAAACCCTAACCGTGGACCAGCAAACCCAGACTTCCAGCCCAACTGGTCAGGATGAAACCAACAAGCCCAAAACCATAACCCACAAAGCTCAAACTCGAACCCTGTTTACGTGCCACCCCATCAGAGAAATTTCCAAAACTACCAAAATCAACCAAACCAAGCATCCCAACACCATCAGAACCAGAATCAATTCCAAGCCCAGCACCAGAATCAATATCCTCAAGATCAGTACACTCCTCCTGCCCAATATAACCAATACCCGCCTAATCAAGGACAGCAAACCTTCCAGAACTATCAACACCAAGGGCCGGGTCATTTCCAAAACTCGAACAGGCCGAGGAGATCCGTTGAGGACATGATGAGTGAAATGCTAGCATCACAACAGAACATCAAAGGAGAATTGCAAGCCCATAATGAGGTCGTGCAGGGGATGCAAAATGCCCAGAAAGAACATAAGGCGAACATGGATATGATGAATAGGCAGTTAGCTCAACTGGCCAGTTCGATGGGTGATTTGAAGGGGAATGCAGGAAAACTCCCATCTACAGTCCAAATGCCCGAGAAGGCAAATGTGAGTAAGGTCACGTTGAGGTCAGGAACTACTTATGATGCACCTCAACCGAAACAGCCGAGTGAAGGATCGAATGGAACGAAGATAGGAGGCGAGACAATTTCAGCTGAGGAAATAGGGAATTTCATGCCTCGAATGCAGGATCCATTCTTCCTGGATGATACACCAAGTATAAGAGGTGAACCCGATGCCTTACTGACCAGGAAGGAACCTCCTCAAGAGAAAAATCCCAGAATGGAGGCTCGGACCCAAGAGCTACCAAAGAAAGTTGCTGAGGAACCCGTAGAAGAGAAAAAAGGGGAGAAACCATTCCCATTCCGATTTGTTACAAAGAGGAAGAAAGAGAACCCGGTCGACTACTTGTCGATTTTTGGAAGGTTGGACGTCACCATACCATTCCTCCAAGCCGTGAAACTACCCCCGCTCGGAAAATTCATTAAGGATTTCATAGCCGGGAAAGCTCAAAAAGATGGACAAATCATGGTGGAAGGGATCGCATCCGCAATTGTGCAAGAGAAACTGCCGCCCAAGAGGGCCGATCCAGGTATGTTCACTTTACCCATAACTATAGGGGATGTGAAAGTTGAACATGCGATGTGTGATCTTGGAGCTTCCATTAATGTCATGCCATTATCAATCTATAACCGACTGAAAGGAGTGAGGCTGTCAAACACTAGGGTGTTGATCCAGCTGGCTGATAGGTCGTGCATAAGCCCTGAGGGAGTTTTAGAGAACGTGTTGGTTAGAGTACAGGAGTTCACATACCCTGCTGATTTTTATGTGATCAAAATGAGTGAGCATGAAGCGAGAGAGTCTAGTGGAGTCTTGTTAGGGAGACCTTTTTTGAGAACGGCTAAGACAATAGTGGACATGGCCGAGGGGACTATTTGCATTGATTTTAATGGTGAGAAGTTTACTTTTGATATAAATGATGCCATGAAGAAACCCATTGATTCTGAAAATCTATGCTTTGTTGATGTGATTGACCCTCTAGTCCAAGATTTTCTTGAGACCGAACTATTACAGGAAAAACTCCAGGCTTTAGATGCTTGTGATCAGGCCGACGAAGAAGCTGCTGCGTGGTGTGATTTGATCAGTAGCCAGGGGTTGACCGACGAAGAAATAGAAGGAGCGATCAAGGAATTCTGTCAAAAGTCGGCGTTCATTGGAGCCGCAGGGGCCAAGCTTCCAGTCAGTACGGAAGAACCTTCAGGGGAAGACTTAAAGAAAGACGGGGAGGCCCAGAAAAACCCTCTACCCGAAGACACACTTCCACCCCAAGTCGAGCTAAAAAAGTTACCATCGAACTTGAAGTATGCCTACCTCGGGGAGGAGAACTCATATCCCGTAATCATCAACAGCAGTCTCACAAAAGAACAAGAAGCGCGGCTACTGACTGTGTTGAATAGGAATAAGAAGGCAATCGGATGGAGCCTTACAGATCTAGTAGGGATAAGCCCCGACGTTTGCATGCACCACATCAGGCTAGAAGAGGGAGCGAAGGCTCATCGAGATGCTCAAAGGAAGGTAAACCCTAACATGCGAGAGGAAATTTTAAAGGAAATCTTGAAGTTGTTGTCGCTAGGGATTATCTATTCAGTGCCGGACAGTGAGTGGGTCAGCCCGATCCACATGGTTCCAAAGAAATCCGGGATCCAAGTTGTCAAGAATGAGAGGAACGAGCTGATTCCAACAAGGCTGGTCACGGGTTGGCGAATGTGCATCGACTACCGGAAGCTGAACAACGCAACAAGGAAGGACCATTTTCCTTTGCCTTTCATCGACCAGATATTAGAGAGATTAGCTGGGAAAAAATTTTTCTACTTCCTAGATGGGTACAGCGGGTACTTCCAAATTCACGTGGATCCTGAGGACCAGGACAAAACCACTTTTACTTGCCCGTTTGGAACCTATGCATACCGTCGCATGCCTTTCGGTTTATGCAACGCTCCAGGTACGTTTCAACGATGCATGATGAGCATATTTTCCGATTTGATTGAGGAGTGCATAGAAATATTTATGGATGACTTCACGGTTTACGGAGACTCGTTCGACTCTTGCCTTCATCATTTGGACATAGTTTTGGAAAGGTGTCAAGCAAAGAGTCTGGTTTTGAACTTCGAGAAGTGCCATTTTATGGTCACCGAAGGGATAGTCCTAGGACACGTAGTCTCAGAAAGAGATATCCAGGTGGATCGAGCCAAGGTGGATGTCATATCCAAATTACCATTCCCTACTGATCAGAAGGGAATAAGGGGTTTCCTGGGACATGCTGGATTTTATCGAAGATTTATAAAGGATTTCTCCAAAATCGCCCAACCCCTTACCAGACTGCTTCAAAATGATGTGGAGTTCGTTTTTGATGAGCAATGCAAGGCAGCTTTCGATCTTCTCAAAGAAAAATTAGTATCCGCACCTATCATACGAGCTCCTGATTGGAACCATCCTTTCGAAGTAATGTGCGACGCCAGCGACTTTGCGGTAGGGGCTGTGCTGGGTCAGAAGATCGATGGGAGGAGGCACGTAATTTTTTATGCGTCCAAGACTCTAAATCAAGCCCAGCGGAATTACGATACCACCGAAAAGGAGATGCTGGCAGTGGTGTTTTCTTTCGAGAAGTTCCGGCCATATTTGCTGGGATCTAAGGTCGTAGTATACACTGACCATGCAGCCCTTAAGTTTCTAGTTACCAAGAGAGAATCAAAACCACGCTTGATCCGATGGGTACTCTTGTTGCAAGAATTTGATTGGGAGGTGGAAGATAAGAGATGAGTCGAAAACAAGGTGGCAGACCATTTGAGCAGAATAGTGCAAGAAGGAAACAGCGAGGAGGTGCACGACAAGTTTCCAGAGGAACACTTATGTGAGGTGATTTTTGCACCCAGAAAAATTGATTGGGAAGAAGTGTACAAACTTACTGGTCAGAATGATGCAGCAAAAGGAAAAGAGAAGGTAGGGCAGGAGCCATGGTATGCGGACCTGGCCAACTACCTAGTAACTGGAGAACTTCCAGAGGTACCAAGTGTTACCAAAGCCCAACGAATGAAGATCAAGAGTGAGGCAAAATATTATTTTTGGGACGACCCTTACCTATGGAGGGTAGGATCCGATCAAGTGATAAGAAGGTGCATTCCTGACTAGGAACAGTGGGATGTGTTGACCCACTGCCATTCGTTAGCATGTGGAGGGCACTTCGGATCCAAGAAGACGACAAGGAAGATTCTGGATAGCGGCTTTTACTGGCCAACTCTCAACAAAGATGCATACGAGTTCTGCCGGAGCTGTGAGCGTTGCCAACTGACCGGTGGAATATCTGCCCAAGATGAGATGCCGCAAGTACCGATTATTGTTTGTGAATTATTCGACATATGGGGAATGGATTTCATGGGGCCTTTTCCCTCGTCCTATGGCAATCTGTATATCCTAGTCGCGGTGGATTACGTCTCCAAATGGGTAGAAGCGACGGCCACAAGTACGTGTGAAGCAAAGGAGGTGGCCAAATTCTTAAAGAGTCACATTTTCAGCCGTTTCGGAGTCCCAAGGGCGATCATCTCTGATCAAGGTACACACTTTTGTAATCGTACAATTGAAGCTTTAATGAAAAAGTACGGTGTGCACCATAGACTTTCAAGCCCCTACCACCCGCAAGCTAACGGCCAAGCCGAGATCTCTAATCGAGAGATAAAGAAGATTTTGGAGAAAACTGTAAATCCTTCTCGGAAGGATTGGAGCGTGAGATTAGAGGATGCTCTCTGGGCATATCGAACAGCCTACAAGACCCCCATTGGTATGTCCCCTTACCGAATAGTTTTTGGAAAAATGTGCCACTTACCTGTAGGGATCGAGCACCGAGCATACTGGGCAGTACAGAAAGTGAATATGGATGCTACAGCCTGTGAGGAGGAAAGGAAGCTGCAATTACAGGAGCTTGAGGAACTTAGATTGGAATCTTTCGACTCGGCCATGTGGTACAAGGAGCGAACGAAATTATGGCATGATAGAAATCTGAGAACCAAGGAGCTCCATGTTGGCCAGAAAGTACTACTCTTCCAGTCGAGATTGAAGTTAATGCCCGGGAAACTCAAATCTAAGTGGACAGGACCGTACATCGTAACAGCCCTCCGAGCTAATGGAGCGGCGGAGATTTCAGGGAGTCTTTCTAACTCTGAGCCTTTTGTTGTGAATGGACATAGGTTGAAAATCTTTAGGGATAATAGTGAGGTGGGGGTAGTGGATGAAATTCCACTACTACCACATACTAAGGTCACATACTGATTAGTAAGATAGGAATTTGGAATTCCACGTGGCTAGTTTCATTTTGATAATATTCTGCATATACTGGCCAGGTAGGATTCCAAATTACCTAAGGAGAATGTAAATACTGTATATACGTAATTAATTTTTGCATGCTTGAAAATTTTCTAAAAATCCAAAAATATATTTTCGGGCCTTAAATTTAGGTTGGGGTACACTTTGACCAAGAGATTACCTATTTAGTGTCACTCCAATTTGTATTTAAGTGCCATTTTGAATTATTTTCCGTAATAGGTAAGTATAGAGGGAAATTGTGGATAGGACGTGAATTTGAATTAAGCGTGTGCAGCTTTTGCAGGGTGGCAGTGCTGGAATGGTGTGGAGCAGAGAGAGTACACACGCTAGCCAATCAGGAACCAACGCCTGTCGCCCAACCACTTTTCACATGAAGCGGCATGACCGGTAACCACTGATAGCCGGTTGAAACCACCTGCAACTGCCATTTCTAATCCGAACTAAACCAACCGACCCTCCCTTTCTCCCTCAAAAACCCTTATTTTCAAAATCCCTTTCAAGAAATTCTCCTCTATCCCTCTCACAGAACCATCGTTCTCAAACCAACCCTAATTTCTACCGTCAAATCACAAATTACAGTCATGGGTAAGAAAGCTATCGCGAGGAAAATCAAGCCCCGTCGTGCGAACACCCAAGATACGCAGCCGCTGCGAGAAGAAACCCCGGAGGCCCAACCACAGTCGAACCAACCACCCGCACCGACTGCTCAACCGCCGGCCACTATTTCTTTGGATGCCGTAATGGTATTCCTTCGCCAACAAGACCCGACTAGGGACTGGACGGCGGCATTGACCAATTTCGGCCACACGGGGGGCATAGGAACCGCACCCAGTGGAATTCCTCATGCACAGGTCAGACACGCAGAACTACAGTCGGAGGAAGGATCTCCCTCAGCCACCGCGGCATCGGAACCCTCGGTACCAGATTCGGCAGACCTGGAAGCTATCGCCGCGTTTTACAGCTCCGACTCTGAGGAGCGAAAGAAAAGGTTGAGCCAAGTAAGGGAAACCCAGGGAGAGAGTGGCGGAGCAAAAATGACGCCCGAGAAGGACCCAGTATTTCAGAAGTAAGACGGCCAGAGATAGATTCTGAACGAATCAGCCAGGAAACATGGGCCTCATGACGGACGAGGAGATTTGACTCGATAATAACAGGGTAAACCGAAGAGAGGAGACACTGACTTGGTGGCTGAGGGTCTAGGACCTCGCACCAAGATCAGTAGGAGAGAATGAACAAGCTCTAGAGAACCCATACCGAAGGATAAGACATCCCAGTCAGAAGGAGAAGAGGAGAGGGAAAAGCAGAGTGAAGCCAAGGAAGCAGGAACAGAGACAACAGAACCAGAGGTAGAGGCAATCCACCCCAGTGGCACCTCGGTAGTTAAACCGATCCTCGTCAGAAGGAAACTGTAGTGAAGACAGGCTCCAAGGCAGAGCCACCCAAACCGCAGAGGAAATCGCAACGTTGTTTGGGTAAGTGGGCACCCAACAGGGCGAAACCGAACACGGCGGAGGATCCCCTAGAAGATCGTGAGCGACGACGAACCCTGTCCGGCGCAAGAGGATCAGGGTGTGGAAGCCGAGCGGGTGGCTGAGGGACTGGACCTCGCACCCGAGTCAGTGAGCCCCGAACAATTGGAGAAGGAAGATGCCAAGAAAGAGTGTAGCTCCACTACCCAGGAGACGCCACCAACCGAGGCGGAAGAGGAAGCTAGTTACCAAGTAGAAAGGAAAAGAAAAGGCAAGACCGTTGTGGAGGAAAAATCAAAAACCAAAAGAATGCGTACCCCGAACACAGGCATAGTGATCACTGAGACTGCCCGGAGGACCCCATCAAACCGGCAGACACAGAGCGATAGTGAGTACGAGGCCAGTGAAGAATCGGAATCAGATAGCGACACAACCATGGAAGAGGAGGAATACAAGGAGCGGGAACTCCCCAACGATCATCGAGAACTGTTGCATCCACCTGCCGAACCACTCCGGTATAAGCGTTGGACGGTGGAACTCACGGATGACGTTGTGGAAGAGATGAAGTTGTTTGACGACAAGAAGCTCCAGTCAGGTTTACCGCACAAAGACGCAAAAGGCAAGAAGGTTAAGTGTGGAAAGGTAATTCATCTCCCATCCTTAGATGAATTGCAAATTAGTGAATCGTTTCTAGCCCTTTTGCATGAGTTGGGTTTTGAATGGTTGTTGAGGAATGAGAAGTTAAGTGTCCCGGTCGATTTGGCCCAAGGAGTTTTTCGCAACTTTTCGATTCGAAGTCACACACTGATTTGGATATAGAGTGTGTTAGCTTCAGGGTATTTGGAGGAGAAATTAGGATGAATCTGATTGAGTGGACTGTGAGGTTGGGTATATGCAGTTTGGAGGAGGCAATAGGACTTGAATGGAGAAACAGGGAGCGGGGGGATTCCCCGCCGGCATGGGAATTTGAGCCCCAGTCGCTTGGGAGGAACTTACTCACCCCGAAGCAGGGCAGTTCCAATCCACGATCTCCCGATCGATCCACCATTAGCGACCCCGTTTACGCCTGTGTTCAACTTTTTTAGACTACAATCTTTTGGGCAGTCTAATTCGGCAGTCCGACATCAATGACGGAGTGGTACCTTAAGATGGTGGTGCAAAAAAGGTGCAAGAAGCTTGCACTTAGGGTCTGGGAAGGGTTCTGGACTGCATACACATGTCACCCAAATCCGTCGCAACTCACCCCAGCACGGAATATTTCCTCTGGCCATATATTGGGAACGTCATCATGAGGAAACAACATCTACCGTTTTCCGGAGGACGAAGAACCTAACCTCCCACTACGATGGTGAAGCGCCTCCCAGGATTGTTCGACACCCCTCTGTTTGGTCGTCCGAACGAACACGGTGTACATGAGGCCAAGCAGGCGTGGCCCCACTTTATATGCGATGGGAGAAGAGGCAATAACCACCACTGCTCGGATAGCAAACAACAGCTCAGGAAGCACCAGGACATGACCAGAGGCGAGAGCAGAATTGAACAATCTGTGGAAAAGATGGCTGAGGAAAAATAGACAGATGAGGGAAGAGATGATTCGTTTAGCGTCAGGCAATGGAACAGGTATTGAAGGAGTCTGCGGAGCAGAGAATACTGACTCAGAGGCAAGCCGCCTCTAGAAAGGATAGGTCACTGAAATGGCAGAGGAGAATCAGCAATTGAAGGCAGAGGTGATCAAGCTGGCAGGAGTTGTGGAAAGGATGTTGAAGGGCTCTGCAGAGCAGGATATGATGCATCAGAGGCAGGCGGCCATGGAAGCTATCGTATCAGATCTCGGGGAGGAAAACTCCAAGATGCAAAAAGCAATGAACAGAATGTTAGCCAGTATGGATAACATCTTAGAAGAAATGACCTACCTGAGGAAGGAGCAAGCTGCAGGACCGAGTGGCCATGGTGGCCGGACTGATGAACCACATATCCAAGAACCGGAGTAGCAGATGAGCAAGAGACAGCGGACGCCGAGGTGCCGGCAAGAGCCGAGGAGCCGGCGAAGGAAAATGAAACTGGAACGGAAGAGGACAACCCGAAGGAACAACCTGCACCACCTGCCCCACGAAGGAGCAGGCGACTTCGATAGACCCCCCCCTACTGACCAAGTTAGTTTTTTT
Organism: Salvia splendens; assembly: GCF_004379255.2. Lineage (NCBI taxonomy): Eukaryota > Viridiplantae > Streptophyta > Magnoliopsida > Lamiales > Lamiaceae > Salvia > Salvia splendens. The sequence continues at coordinate 16,575,859 of NC_056033.1, forward strand.
TTTTAAGCTTTTTTAACTTTTCGTATTTTTGTTATGTTGTGGTATTCGGTTAGGTAGTATAATCTGTGTTTGCGAGCAAACCCCACTTCATAACACTTAGCCTATTCCATAGTCTAAGTGTGAGAAGTTAGGGTTTGTTTCTTGGTAGCATGTTTTCTGTGTTTCTTTTGTATATACGTGTTTCTTTGTTTAGTGGATTTTGTCCGGTGTTCAAACCTCTCCCACTTAGCCTATTCCATAGCCTAAGTGTGAGAAGTTTCTGTTTGAGTTGTTATTTTTGTTTGTTATTTTGTTGTCTGTGTGTCTACCATACTGGCCAGTACTTTTTTTTCCACTTCACAGCCTTATCTGGGGCAGACACTTGTGAAGTAGGAGGGGGGACGTAATGGCCAGTATGATGTATATATGTGTGTTCTGTGTTTGTGCTCGTTTTGTGTTTTTTAGGTCTAGTTTTTTTTTATGTTGTGTGCTGATTTGGGCTTAAAACTCAACCGTCCTGAGCTGGAGGTGAGGGGAATTGAGGGAGATAAGACAAGCTGGAAAACCGAAACCACTCTCCTTAGTACCTCCTGACCAGTATGGATGATGTGAGTATGAGAGAAAAGCCCACACTTAGAGCCAAACACGAAAGCCCTCTAAAATGTGAGTTATAAGCCTTAAAGTGGAACCACTTTCCACATACACTTAAAGAAAAGAGAGGCTGCCACAATTTGCCTAGGGTGAAGTGATCACGGGTAGCAAATACTGAAGGCAGTAGGAACCCCCCGTTCCAAAAAAAAAAAAAAAAAAAAAAAAAAAACCACCACCTTTAGAACCCTTTTTTTCTTAACCTTTTATACCCAGATAAACACCCCTAGCCCCTGGGACTGTGTGTAGGCATGAAACAAATGGAGCTTACTGGCTAGGAAGAAGTGTGAAAAAAGCAGAAACCAGCTGGGCAGGAAAGTTAGAAGAAAATCGACCAGGGAGACATTCCAGGTCCAAAAAAAGAAGGGATAAGGGTGGCGAAGCCACGAAAAAAAAAAAAAGAGGAAGAAAGAAAGAAAAGAAGAAAATGGTCAGAGATTTGACCACACAAAAAAATGAAGGAATAAGGGTGGCGAAGCCACAAGAAGCCTACTAACCAGTTGGAAACTCAAGCCAGAAGCACCAGCTAAGAAAAGCAACTGATCAGAAGCCTGATGCACACAATCCCCCTTCATAAATTAAATAGAAGTTTTTGAACCTTAGAGCCTTAGGAACATCTACCCAAAACACTACAACCCAACAGCCCCGTTACAAGCCTTAAAGTCCTTCAGTAGCTGCACGTGAGATCTAAGTCCAAAGCAATTGTGGTTGAGCATGATGAGAGAATTCAGTCCTAACGTTCCTGGTGAGGTGCGAGTGACTGAGTGAACCTAGTGGTTGACCGAGAGTGTGGGCGATCTTGACAAGCAGATGTACTGACTGGGAGAGAAAGGGGGGGCGGCAGAAGTTCAAGGCTGTCTAAGGCCGGATTGCACCTGATCCCGGGGAGGGATGGTTGAAAATGTAGCCCAATCTGTTAGTGTTTTATGTGTTTGTGTTTGTGTTTGTGTTTTCTTTCTTCTTTCGTCGTTGTAGTCTAGAGTCCAGTTTTAGGTAGAGTCGGGCAGGGAAGTAACCAGGCTAGAATGCGACTTATTGCTTTTTGTTTGTTCTTCACGCTTGAGGGCAAGCATGTGGTAAGTGTGAGCAGTTTGATAAGTCGTATTCTAGGCCTCGGTTACTGGTCAGTATGACAGTTTAAATGATTATATTTGCAAAGCAGTTGCTCAAAGTGTGCAGGATAAGTGTTCTGGCCAGTAGGGAAGTTCCGGAGTGTTCGGTAGAAAAAGCGCCAGCATGGTCTCATACTGATCAGTATTCGTGCTAAAACGGCTTGAGATGGAGAAGACGGATAGCTGGGACGGATTACCCACAATTAAGGGCAAAGAAGTCAAATTGCAACGAGGATTTACCCTAAAATCAAGGGTAGCCTCCCTATAAAAGGTAGCCAAGTTGGAGAGAGAAGGAGCCCTGGGAGAGACTTCAATTCACCATCATCTTTAGGTAGAGATTCTCTCGGTAATTTCAGTCTTTCAGCCGTGTCCACTTCTTGCCTCGCCGAGCCATGATCACCTGACGTTCAGAATGTTCCCGAGTTCCAGTCATCGTCCGTTCCAGTTAGCTAGATCGTAGTTCCAGTCAGAGATTTTATCGCCCGGAGTGGCAAACAATCTTTAAATTGCTTTCGTAGTTTAATTAGTTCTCCGTCTTTACGTTGGATTTCTGTACATTTTGGGATTTTGTTGTTTTGAAATGCTTGCTTTGGATATCCGAAGTGTTAATGCTATGAAGTTGATTTCTTTCGTTCATTGTAGTGTTCTTTTCTTTCCTTGTCTAGTAGCTTGAATCTAAGATTTCTCTTTGTTTTTAAGTGCTAAATCTCTAAATTCTGTTACGTAACAATTTCTTTAGGATAGGTAATTCGCGAGTTGTTAATCTGCGTTTGCCGGGTTGGATCTGGAATTGTTATCTGAGTTTAAGTTGTGTTGTTTGAGAGATGATCTACATCCACCAGATTGGGGACCACCTTATTTTTATTTACTTTTTACGCTTTCTTTTTTCTTCACCTCAGCCTCTGGTTGTACCTGCAGATCTGTCAGCCTAGTCACCACTACCCTCCACTACACTCTGAATTTCTGTTTAGCCAAAAATAGAAATACCACCGTCCTTTCCAAACAATTTCTACACACCATGTCCCCTCATTTCCACGTACACAGTTGCATTCCATGATCTGCTCCCCCATCCTAGTCAGTAGGACGCCACCCTTTAATTACTCGCCTAGGTAGAAACTCAACCCGAGCGTGGTAGCTAACCAACCCTCCAAAACATCACCGCAGTAGTTTAAACCGCCATCTCTGTGGGATTCGACCCTTACCTCCACTATACTGATCAGTAGAAGTGGGTTGAGGAATCTTTGAAGACGAGGTCTAGGCTTAGTTAGGATTTTATCCTGCCAGTAGATATATCCTCACTTGAACGACACCTACGCACCTCGTACCTCTTCAAATGGCGCCGTTGCCGGGATGGATGGCGTTTTATATACTATTGTTGTGATACTTTGGCGTAAATATTGTGTATAATTTTTTTCTCTTTTTCTTTTGTTTCAGTTTATGAGAAGCAGTTCGGATCCTAATCCGTGGAAACCGAGATACTTCAGCGGGATCCATACTTTGTGACCACTCGTTCTGGCCTGTCAACAACTCTGTCTGACCTGACACGAGTAGCGACGAAGAACAGTACACCATAGAAGGACCAATTCCCGTGGAGTTACCACTGTTGGAGGCAATCCAGGAATGGCTGCCAACATGGACGAAGATCCAGAGATCGGTACGCTGAATGCGCATACCGAAGGAGAACCACCGCAAGCTATCGTGGTCACCCCGGGACAGACTGCTTGTGACGTGAAGCCTCATGTCATAGCGATTCTACCTACATACTGCGGGAAAAGCTATGAAGGGCCGTATGAGTTCCTTCACGAATTTTGTAAGATTTGTAGAGCGCAGAGAAGACCAGCAGGAGCGACTGAAGATGATTATAGGCTGAAAGCTCTGCCATTTGTGCTCAAGGGGGAAGCGAACACCTGGTTCATGCGCTTGCCCCCTGACTCTATTGAGACTTGGGCCGACTTCAAGTCAGCATTCCTGGGCGAGTTTTTTTTCCGTCATCTAAGACAAGCGCACTGAAGAGAGAAATAACGAATGTGAAGCAAGGATATGACGAGCCCTTGAGCGCTATTGGGCAAGATACATGGGTCTTTTGGAATCGTGTCCCAACCATCGCATGGCGGACATTGAAGTACATCATACTTTCTACGAGGGCATGAACGCGGTAACCAAAGACCTGGCCAATTCATCTTCGGGAGGAAGCTTCACGCAATTACGGGTCAGCGAAGCAAAGAGAGTCCTAAGGAAGCTACTGATGCAAAGAAAGAGTATGACCATTCAAGGGAAGGATACAACCGAGAGCGGGCTGCTGTTGCATCGACTACTGATCAGGAGAACAAGCTGGAGCAGAAAATGGACTTGAAGATGGATGAGCTGAAGAAGTCACTTTTGAGTGCCATCGAGAAGAGCACTCCACCACCTCTCCCAACTGGGAACTACAAGGGTGCAGAGCAGGGGAATCAAGGGGCCCAATACGAGCATCCGAATGACTTGATCAGTACGGAGCAAGCTAACGCTGCTGGGTATTTTAACCAGAATGGGAATTGGATCCAGGGGAGACAACGGGACGCACCATGGAGGGACCACCCGAATTTTCGATGGGGAGAAGGGAACCAAAACCAGAACCAAGGTCAAGGCCAGAACCAATATAACCCTTACCCGAACCAAAACCCTAACCGTGGACCAGCAAACCCAGACTTCCAGCCCAACTGGTCAGGATGAAACCAACAAGCCCAAAACCATAACCCACAAAGCTCAAACTCGAACCCTGTTTACGTGCCACCCCCATCAGAGAAATTTCCAAAACTACCAAATCAACCAAACCAAGCATCCCAACACCATCAGAACCAGAATCAATTCCAAGCCCAGCACCAGAATCAATATCCTCAAGATCAGTACACTCCTCCTGCCCAATATAACCAATACCCGCCTAATCAAGGACAGCAAACCTTCCAGAACTATCAACACCAAGGGCCGGGTCATTTCCAAAACTCGAACAGGCCGAGGAGATCCGTTGAGGACATGATGAGTGAAATGCTAGCATCACAACAGAACATCAAAGGAGAATTGCAAGCCCATAATGAGGTCGTGCAGGGGATGCAAAATGCCCAGAAAGAACATAAGGCGAACATGGATATGATGAATAGGCAGTTAGCTCAACTGGCCAGTTCGATGGGTGATTTGAAGGGGAATGCAGGAAAACTCCCATCTACAGTCCAAATGCCCGAGAAGGCAAATGTGAGTAAGGTCACGTTGAGGTCAGGAACTACTTATGATGCACCTCAACCGAAACAGCCGAGTGAAGGATCGAATGGAACGAAGATAGGAGGCGAGACAATTTCAGCTGAGGAAATAGGGAATTTCATGCCTCGAATGCAGGATCCATTCTTCCTGGATGATACACCAAGTATAAGAGGTGAACCCGATGCCTTACTGACCAGGAAGGAACCTCCTCAAGAGAAAAATCCCAGAATGGAGGCTCGGACCCAAGAGCTACCAAAGAAAGTTGCTGAGGAACCCGTAGAAGAGAAAAAAGGGGAGAAACCATTCCCATTCCGATTTGTTACAAAGAGGAAGAAAGAGAACCCGGTCGACTACTTGTCGATTTTTGGAAGGTTGGACGTCACCATACCATTCCTCCAAGCCGTGAAACTACCCCCGCTCGGAAAATTCATTAAGGATTTCATAGCCGGGAAAGCTCAAAAAGATGGACAAATCATGGTGGAAGGGATCGCATCCGCAATTGTGCAAGAGAAACTGCCGCCCAAGAGGGCCGATCCAGGTATGTTCACTTTACCCATAACTATAGGGGATGTGAAAGTTGAACATGCGATGTGTGATCTTGGAGCTTCCATTAATGTCATGCCATTATCAATCTATAACCGACTGAAAGGAGTGAGGCTGTCAAACACTAGGGTGTTGATCCAGCTGGCTGATAGGTCGTGCATAAGCCCTGAGGGAGTTTTAGAGAACATGTTGGTTAGAGTACAGGAGTTCACATACCCTGCTGATTTTTATGTGATCAAAATGAGTGAGCATGAAGCGAGAGAGTCTAGTGGAGTCTTGTTAGGGAGACCTTTTTTGAGAACGGCTAAGACAATAGTGGACATGGCCGAGGGGACTATTTGCATTGATTTTAATGGTGAGAAGTTTACTTTTGATATAAATGATGCCATGAAGAAACCCATTGATTCTGAAAATCTATGCTTTGTTGATGTGATTGACCCTCTAGTCCAAGATTTTCTTGAGACCGAACTATTACAGGAAAAACTCCAGGCTTTAGATGCTTGTGATCAGGCCGACGAAGAAGCTGCTGCGTGGTGTGATTTGATCAGTAGCCAGGGGTTGACCGACGAAGAAATAGAAGGAGCGATCAAGGAATTCTGTCAAAAGTCGGCGTTCATTGGAGCCGCAGGGGCCAAGCTTCCAGTCAGTACGGAAGAACCTTCAGGGGAAGACTTAAAGAAAGACGGGGAGGCCCAGAAAAAACCCTCTACCCGAAGACACACTTCCACCCCAAGTCGAGCTAAAAAAGTTACCATCGAACTTGAAGTATGCCTACCTCGGGGAGGAGAACTCATATCCCGTAATCATCAACAGCAGTCTCACAAAAGAACAAGAAGCGCGGCTACTGACTGTGTTGAATAGGAATAAGAAGGCAATCGGATGGAGCCTTACAGATCTAGTAGGGATAAGCCCCGACGTTTGCATGCACCACATCAGGCTAGAAGAGGGAGCGAAGGCTCATCGAGATGCTCAAAGGAAGGTAAACCCTAACATGCGAGAGGAAATTTTAAAGGAAATCTTGAAGTTGTTGTCGCTAGGGATTATCTATTCAGTGCCGGACAGTGAGTGGGTCAGCCCGATCCACATGGTTCCAAAGAAATCCGGGATCCAAGTTGTCAAGAATGAGAGGAACGAGCTGATTCCAACAAGGCTGGTCACGGGTTGGCGAATGTGCATCGACTACCGGAAGCTGAACAACGCAACAAGGAAGGACCATTTTCCTTTGCCTTTCATCGACCAGATATTAGAGAGATTAGCTGGGAAAAAATTTTTCTGCTTCCTAGATGGGTACAGCGGGGTACTTCCAAATTCACGTGGATCCTGAGGACCAGGACAAAACCACTTTTACTTGCCCGTTTGGAACCTATGCATACCGTCGCATGCCTTTCGGTTTATGCAACGCTCCAGGTACGTTTCAACGATGCATGATGAGCATATTTTCCGATTTGATTGAGGAGTGCATAGAAATATTTATGGATGACTTCACGGTTTACGGAGACTCGTTCGACTCTTGCCTTCATCATTTGGACATAGTTTTGGAAAGGTGTCAAGCAAAGAGTCTGGTTTTGAACTTCGAGAAGTGCCATTTTATGGTCACCGAAGGGATAGTCCTAGGACACGTAGTCTCAGAAAGAGGTATCCAGGTGGATCGAGCCAAGGTGGATGTCATATCCAAATTACCATTCCCTACTGATCAGAAGGGAATAAGGGGTTTCCTGGGACATGCTGGATTTTATCGAAGATTTATAAAGGATTTCTCCAAAATCGCCCAACCCCTTACCAGACTGCTTCAAAATGATGTGGAGTTCGTTTTTGATGAGCAATGCAAGGCAGCTTTCGATCTTCTCAAAGAAAAATTAGTATCCGCACCTATCATACGAGCTCCTGATTGGAACCATCCTTTCGAAGTAATGTGCGACGCCAGCGACTTTGCGGTAGGGGCTGTGCTGGGTCAGAAGATCGATGGGAGGAGGCACGTAATTTTTTATGCGTCCAAGACTCTAAATCAAGCCCAGCGGAATTACGATACCACCGAAAAGGAGATGCTGGCAGTGGTGTTTTCTTTCGAGAAGTTCCGGCCATATTTGCTGGGATCTAAGGTCGTAGTATACACTGACCATGCAGCCCTTAAGTTTCTAGTTACCAAGAGAGAATCAAAACCACGCTTGATCCGATGGGTACTCTTGTTGCAAGAATTTGATTGGGAGGTGGAAGATAAGAGAGGAGTCGAAAACAAGGTGGCAGACCATTTGAGCAGAATAGTGCAAGAAGGAAACAGCGAGGAGGTGCACGACAAGTTTCCAGAGGAACACTTATGTGAGGTGATTTTTGCACCCAGAAAAATTGATTGGGAAGAAGTGTACAAACTTACTGGTCAGAATGATGCAGCAAAAGGAAAAGAGAAGGTAGGGCAGGAGCCATGGTATGCGGACCTGGCCAACTACCTAGTAACTGGAGAACTTCCAGAGGTACCAAGTGTTACCAAAGCCCAACGAATGAAGATCAAGAGTGAGGCAAAATATTATTTTTGGGACGACCCTTACCTATGGAGGGTAGGATCCGATCAAGTGATAAGAAGGTGCATTCCTGACTGGGAACAGTGGGATGTGTTGACCCACTGCCATTCGTTAGCATGTGGAGGGCACTTCGGATCCAAGAAGACGGCAAGGAAGATTCTGGATAGCGGCTTTTACTGGCCAACTCTCAACAAAGATGCATACGAGTTCTGCCGGAGCTGTGAGCGTTGCCAACTGACCGGTGGAATATCTGCCCAAGATGAGATGCCGCAAGTACCGATTATTGTTTGTGAATTATTCGACATATGGGGAATGGATTTCATGGGGCCTTTTCCCTCGTCCTATGGCAATCTGTATATCCTAGTCGCGGTGGATTACGTCTCCAAATGGGTAGAAGCGACGGCCACAAGTACGTGTGAAGCAAAGGAGGTGGCCAAATTCTTAAAGAGTCACATTTTCAGCCGTTTCGGAGTCCCAAGGGCGATCATCTCTGATCAAGGTACACACTTTTGTAATCGTACAATTGAAGCTTTAATGAAAAAGTACGGTGTGCACCATAGACTTTCAAGCCCCTACCACCCGCAAGCTAACGGCCAAGCCGAGATCTCTAATCGAGAGATAAAGAAGATTTTGGAGAAAACTGTAAATCCTTCTCGGAAGGATTGGAGCGTGAGATTAGAGGATGCTCTCTGGGCATATCGAACAGCCTACAAGACCCCCATTGGTATGTCCCCTTACCGAATAGTTTTTGGAAAAATGTGCCACTTACCTGTAGGGATCGAGCACCGAGCATACTGGGCAGTACAGAAAGTGAATATGGATGCTACAGCCTGTGAGGAGGAAAGGAAGCTGCAATTACAGGAGCTTGAGGAACTTAGATTGGAATCTTTCGACTCGGCCATGTGGTACAAGGAGCGAACGAAATTATGGCATGATAGAAATCTGAGAACCAAGGAGCTCCATGTTGGCCAGAAAGTACTACTCTTCCAGTCGAGATTGAAGTTAATGCCCGGGAAACTCAAATCTAAGTGGACAGGACCGTACATCGTAACAGCCCTCCGAGCTAATGGAGCGGTGGAGATTTCAGGGAGTCTTTCTAACTCTGAGCCTTTTGTTGTGAATGGACATAGGTTGAAAATCTTTAGGGATAATAGTGAGGTGGGGGTAGTGGATGAAATTCCACTACTACCACATACTAAGGTCACATACTGATTAGTAAGATAGGAATTTGGAATTCCACGTGGCTAGTTTCATTTTGATAATATTCTGCATATACTGGCCAGGTAGGATTCCAAATTACCTAAGGAGAATGTAAATACTGTATATACGTAATTAATTTTTGCATGCTTGAAAATTTTCTAAAAATCCAAAAATATATTTTCGGGCCTTAAATTTAGGTTGGGGTACACTTTGACCAAGAGATTACCTATTTAGTGTCACTCTAATTTGTATTTAAGTGCCATTTTGAATTATTTTCCGTAATAGGTAAGTATAGAGGGAAATTGTGGATAGGACGTGAATTTGAATTAAGCGTGTGCAGCTTTTGCAGGGTGGCAGTGCTGGAATGGTGTGGAGCAGAGAGAGTACACACGCTAGCCAATCAGGAACCAACGCCTGTCGCCCAACCACTTTTCACATGAAGCGGCATGACCGGTAACCACTGATAGCCGGTTGAAACCACCTGCAACTGCCATTTCTAATCCGAACTAAACCAACCGACCCTCCCTTTCTCCCTCAAAAACCCTCATTTCCAAAATACCTTTCAAGAAATTCTCCTCTATCCCTCTCACAGAACCATCGTTCTCAAACCAAACCCTAATTTCTACCGTCAAATCACAAATTACAGTCATGGGTAAGAAAGCTATCGCGAGGAAAATCAAGCCCCGTCGTGCGAACACCCAAGATACGCAGCCGCTGCGAGAAGAAACCCCGGAGGCCCAACCACAGTCGAACCAACCACCCGCACCGACTGCTCAACCGCCGGCCACTATTTCTTTGGATGCCGTAATGGTATTCCTTCGCCAACAAGACCCGACTAGGGACTGGACGGCGGCATTGACCAATTTCGGCCACACGGGGGGCATAGGAACCGCACCCAGTGGAATTCCTCATGCACAGGTCAGACACGCAGAACTACAGTCGGAGGAAGGATCTCTCTCAGCCACCGCGGCATCGGAACCCTCGGTACCAGATTCGGCAGACCTGGAAGCTATCGCCGCGTTTTACAGCTCCGACTCTGAGGAGCGAAAGAAAAGGTTGAGCCAAGTAAGGGAAACCCAGGGAGAGAGTGGCGGAGCAAAAATGACGCCCGAGAAGGACCCAGTATTTCAAGAAGTAAGACGGCCAGAGATAGATCTGAACGAATCAGCCAGGAAACAGGGCCTCATGACGGACGAGGAGTTTGACTCGATAATGAACAGGGTAAACCGAAGAGAGGAGACAACTGACTTGGCGGCTGAGGGTCTGGACCTCGCACCAAGATCAGTAGGAGAGAATGAACAAGCTCTTAGAGAACCCATACCGAAGGATAAGACATCCCAGTCAGAAGGAGAAGAGGAGAGGGAAAAGCAGAGTGAAGCCAAGGAAGCAGGAACAGAGACAACAGAACCAGAGGTAGAGGCATCCACCCCAGTGGCACCTCCGGTAGTTAAACCGATGCCCGTCAGAAGGAAACTGGTAGTGAAGACAGGCTCCAAGGCAGAGCCACCCAAACCGCAGAGGAAATCGCAACGTTGTTTGGGTAAGTGGGCACCCAACAGGGCGAAACCGAACACGGCGGAGGATCCCCTAGAGATCGTGAGCGACGACGAACCCTGTCCGGCGCAAGAGGATCAGGGTGTGGAAGCCGAGCGGGTGGCTGAGGGACTGGACCTCGCACCCGAGTCAGTGAGCCCCGAACAATTGGAAAAGGAAGATGCCAAGAAAGAGTGTAGCTCCACTACCCAGGAGACGCCACCAACCGAGGCGGAAGAGGAAGCTAGATACCAAGTAGAAAGGAAAAGAAAGGGCAAGACCGTTGTGGAGGAAAAATCAAAAACCAAAAGAATGCGTACCCCGAACACAGGCATAGTGATCACTGAGACTGCCCGGAGGACCCCATCAAACCGGCAGACACAGAGCGATAGTGAGTACGAGGCCAGTGAAGAATCGGAATCAGATAGCGACACAACCATGGAAGAGGAGGAATACAAGGAGCGGGAACTCCCCAACGATCATCGAGAACTGTTGCATCCACCTGCCGAACCACTCCGGTATAAGCGTTGGACGGTGGAACTCACGGATGACGTTGTGGAAGAGATGAAGTTGTTTGACGACAAGAAGCTCCAGTCAGTTTACCGCACAAAGAACGCAAAAGGCAAGAAGGTTAAGTGTGGAAAGGTAATTCATCTCCCATCCTTAGATGAATTGCAAATTAGTGAATCGTTTCTAGCCCTTTTGCATGAGTTGGGTTTTGAATGGTTGTTGAGGAATGAGAAGTTAAGTGTCCCGGTCGATTTGGCCAAGGAGTTTTTCGCAACTTTTCGATTCGAAGTCACAACTGATTTGGATATAGAGTGTGTTAGCTTCAGGGTATTTGGAGGAGAAATTAGGATGAATCTGATTGAGTGGACTGTGAGGTTGGGTATATGCAGTTTGGAGGAGGCAATAGGACTTGAATGGAGAAACAGGGAGCGGGGGATTCCCCGCCGGCATGTGGAATTTGAGCCCCAGTCGGCTTGGGAGGAACTTACTCACCCCGAAGCAGGGCAGTTCCAATCCACGATCTCCCGATCGATCCACCTTAGCGACCCCGTTTTACGCCTGGTTCAACTTTTTTTAGACTACAATCTTTTGGGGCAGTCTAATTCGGCAGTCCGGACATCAATGACGGAGTTGTACCTTATATGGTGTGCAAAAAAGGGCAAGAAGCTGCACTTAGGGTTCTGGACTGCATACACATGTCACCTCGTCGCAACTCACCCAGCACGGAATATTTCCCTCTGCCATATATTGGGAATCTTCATGAGGAACAACATCACCGTTTCGGAGGACGAAGACCTAACCCCACTAACGATGGTGAGCGCCCCAGGATTGTTCGACACCCCTCTGTTCGTCCGAACGAACACGGTGTACATGAGGCAGGGCGTGCCCCACTTTTATGCGATGGGAGAAGAGGCAATACCCACTGCTCGGATAGCAACAGCTCAGGAAGCACCAGGACATGACCAGAGGCGAGACAGAATTGAACAATCTGTGGAAAAGATGGCTGAGGAAAATAGACAGATGAGGGAAGAGATGATTCGTTTAGCGTCAGCAATGGAACAGGTATTGAAGGAGTCTGCGGAGCAGAGAATACTGACTCAGAGGCAAGCCGCTCTAGAAAGGACAGTCACTGAAATGGCAGAGGAGAATCAGCAATTGAAGGCAGAGGTGATCAAGCTGGCAGGAGTTGTGGAAAGGATGTTGAAAGGCTCTGCAGAGCAGGATATGATGCATCAGAGGCAGGCGGCCATGGAAGCTATCGTATCAGATCTCGGGGAGGAAAACTCCAAGATGCAAAAAGCAATGAACAGAATGTTAGCCAGTATGGATAACATCTTAGAAGAAATGACCTACCTGAGGAAGGAGCAAGCTGCAGGACCGAGTGGCCATGGTGGCCGGACTGATGAACCACATATCCAAGAAACCGGAGTAGCAGATGAGCAAGAGACAGCGGACGCCGAGGTGCCGGCAAGAGCCGAGGAGCCGGCGAAGGAAAATGAAACTGGAACGGAAGAGGACAACCCGAAGGAACAACCTGCACCACCTGCCCCACGAAGGAGCAGGCGACTTCGATAGACCCCCCCCCCCTACTGACCAAGTTAGTTTTTTTTTTTTTTTTTTAAGCTTTTTTAACTTTTCGTATTTTTGTTATGTTGTGGTATTCGGTTAGGTAGTATAATCTGTGTTTGCGAGCAAACCCCACTTCATAACACTTAGCCTATTCCATAGTCTAAGTGTGAGAAGTTAGGGTTTGTTTCTTGGTAGCATGTTTTCTGTGTTTCTTTTGTATATACGTGTTTCTTTGTTTAGTGGATTTTGTCCGGTGTTCAAACCTCTCCCACTTAGCCTATTCCATAGCCTAAGTGTGAGAAGTTTCTGTTTGAGTTGTTATTTTTGTTTGTTATTTTGTTGTCTGTGTGTCTACCATACTGGCCAGTACTTTTTTTTTCCACTTCACAGCCTTATCTGGGGCAGACACTTGTGAAGTAGGAGGGGGGACGTAATGGCCAGTATGATGTATATATGTGTGTTCTGTGTTTGTGCTCGTTTTGTGTTTTTTAGGTCTAGTTTTTTTTATGTTGTGTGCTGATTTGGGCTTAAAACTCAACCGTCCTGAGCTGGAGGTGAGGGGAATTGAGGGAGATAAGACAAGCTGGAAAACCGAAACCACTCTCCTTAGTACCTCCTGACCAGTATAGATGATGTGAGTATGAGAGAAAAGCCCACACTTAGAGCCAAACACGAAAGCCCTCTAAAATGTGAGTTATAAGCCTTAAAGTGGAACCACTTTCCACATACACTTAAAGAAAAGAGAGGCTGCCACAATTTGCCTAGGGTGAAGTGATCACGGGTAGCAAATACTGAAGGCAGTAGGAACCCCCCCCGTTCAAAAAAAAAAAAAAAAAAAAAAAAAAAAAAAAGAAAACCACCACTTTTAGAACCCTTTTTTTCTTAACCTTTTATACCCAGATAAACACCCCTAGCCCCTGGGACTGTGTGTAAGGCATGAAACAAATGGAGCTTACTGGCCAGGAAGAAGTGTGAAAAAAGCAGAAACCAGCTGGGCAGGAAAGTTAGAAGAAAATCGACCAGGGAGACATTCCAGGTCCAAAAAAAGAAGGGATAAGGGTGGCGAAGCCACGAGAAAAAAAAAAGAGGAAGAAAGAAAGAAAAGAAGAAAATGGTCAGAGATTTGACCACACAAAAAAAAATGAAGGAATAAGGGTGGCGAAGCCACAAGAAGCCTGCTAACCAGTTGGAAACTCAAGCCAGAAGCACCAGCTAAGAAAAGCAACTGATCAGAAGCCTGATGCACACAATCCCCCTTCATAAATTAAATAGAAGTTTTTGAACCTTAGAGCCTTAGGAACATCTACCCAAAACACTACAACCCAACAGCCCCGTTACAAGCCTTAAAGTCCTTCAGTAGCTGCACGTGAGATCTAAGTCCAAAGCAATTGTGGTTGAGCATGATGAGAGAATTCAGTCCTAACGTTCCTGGTGAGGTGCGAGTGACTGAGTGAACCTAGTGGTTGACCGAGAGTGTGGGCGATCTTGACAAGCAGATGTACTGACTGGGAGAGAAAGGGGGGGGCGGCAGAAGTTCAAGGCTGTCTAAGGCCGGATTGCACCTGATCCCGAGGGGAGGGATGGTTGAAAATGTAGCCCAATCTGTTAGTGTTTTATGTGTTTCTGTGTTTGTGTTTGTGTTTTCTTTCTTCTTCGTCGTTGTAGTCTAGAGTCCAGTTTTAGGTAGAGTCGGGCAGGGAAGTAACCAGGCTAGAATGCGACTTATTGCTTTTTGTTTGTTCTTCACGCTTGAGGGCAAGCATGTGGTAAGTGTGAGCAGTTTGATAAGTCGTATTCTAGGCCTCGGTTACTGGTCAGTATGACAGGTTTAAATGATTATATTTGCAAAGCAGTTGCTCAAAGTGTGCAGGATAAGTGTTCTGGCCAGTAGGGAAGTTCCGGAGTGTTCGGGTAGAAAAAGCGCCAGCATGGTCTCATACTGATCCGTATACGTGCTAAAACGGCTTGAGATGAAGAAGACGGATAGCTGGGACGGATTACCCACAATTAAGGGCAAAGAAGTCAAATTGCAGCGAGGATTTACCCTAAAATCAAGGGTAGCCTCCCTATAAAAGGTAGCCAAGTTGGAGAGAGAAGGAGCTGGGAGAGACTTCAATTCACCATCATCTTTAGGTAGAGAGTTCTCTCGGTAATTTCAGTCTTTCAGCCGTGTCCCACTTCTTGCCTCGCCGAGCCATGATCACCTGACGTTCAGAATGTTCCCGAGTTCCAGTCATCGTCCGTTCCAGTTAGCTAGATCGTAGTTCCAGTCAGAGATTTTATCGCCCGGAGTGGCAAACAATCTTTAAATTGCTTTCGTAGTTTAATTAGTTCTCCGTCTTTACGTTGGATTTCTGTTACATTTTGGGATTTTGTTGTTTTGAAATGCTTGCTTTGGATATCCGAACGTGTTAATGCTATGAAGTTGATTTCCGTTTCGTTCATTGTAGTGTTCTTTTCTTTCCTTGTCTAGTTAGCTTAGATCTAAGATTTCTCGGTGTTTTAAGTGCTAAATCTCTAAATTCTGTTACGTAACAAATTTCTTTAGGATAGGTAAACAAGTACTATTTGATCTGGAAGTAGATCGTTGCATGCAAGGCTTCGTTTTATTTTCTGAATCGATCTTTCATGTTGACCAGCATGCAGAAGTCCAGTTTCAGCGTTTGATTTCAGATTTGATTTCTTAGTTTTAGATCTGTGTTCGCGAGTTGTTAATCTGCGTTTGCCGGGTTGGATCTGGAATTGTTATCTGAGTTTAATTTGTGTTGTTGGAGAAGATGATGTCTACATCCAGATTGGGGACCACCTTACTTTTATTTACTTTTGCTTTCTTTTGTCCTTCACCTCTGGTTGTACCTGCAGATCTGTCAGCCTAGTCACCACTACCTCCACTACACTCTGAATATTCTGTTTAGCCAAAAATAGAAATACCGTCCTTTCCAAACAATTTCTGTTACACCATGTCCCCTCATTTCCACGTACACAGTTGCATTCCATGATCTGCTCCCCCATCCTAGTCAGTAGGACGCCACCCTTTAATTACTCGCCTAGGTAGAAACTCAACCCGAGCGTGGTAGCTAACCAACCCTCCAAAACATCACCGCAGTAGTTTAAACGCACCATCTCTGTGGGATTCGACCCTTACCTCCACTATACTGATCAGTAGAAGTGGGTTGAGGAATCTTTGAAGACGAGGTCTAGGCTTAGTTAGGATCTTTATCCTGCCAGTAGGATATATCCTCACTTGAACGACACCTACGCACCACGTTACCTCTTCACCCAACTTTCGCCAATCACACCTCACCCACACTACGATTCAAACGATTACCATCAACCGTGCGCATTTGTTGACAAAATTTTATAGGGTTTTGATTGTTCGGTGTCCTGCGCATATTACAAAATGTCTAAAAGAGGACGACCGTCAAATTCCCAACAATCGGCGAAAGAGGGTGAGATTATGTTTTTATTTGCTTTTCGAATACCTGGACTTTTGCTCTGATTTTGTGCTTGATATATTTGGATTTCAATCCCACATGTTTTAGTTGAGTTTGTACTTTATTTTCAGAAACGTGTGCATTAATTTTGGTTCTGTATCCATTATCCGTATGCTAGTGGACATTATTGTATAAAATAATGCAATGTTAGTGAGTTCATTACTGTAATGTATCTGCACATTATATCAGTATTCATATGCATCA
Organism: Salvia splendens; assembly: GCF_004379255.2. NCBI lineage: Eukaryota > Viridiplantae > Streptophyta > Magnoliopsida > Lamiales > Lamiaceae > Salvia > Salvia splendens. Next base: position 16,592,401 of record NC_056033.1, read on the forward strand.
AAATATCATGTGTTATGCATCATGTAACTGGTGTTTTTTATTGTTAAAGAGTGAATGAAATATTTTTATATGTTCATTACTTGAGTGATTTTGTTCATTATTTGGCTTTTTGAATGCATTATTTATCCTGTTTTAAGCATCATGTGACTGCGGTTGTACATGGGTCAAAGACTGAATGGAATATTTGTATGTTCATTACTTGACCGGATCTGTACATTATTTAGTTATTTTAGTGCTATATTTATCATGGTTTATGTTTTATGTGACCGTTGTTGGACATGGGACAATGGGTGATTGCAATATTCAGGGTGCATTTGTTGATTTATTCTGAACATTAATTGATTATTAAAATGCATTATGTATCAGTTTTAGGCATTATTTTGATGCTTCTGTACAAGAGTGTATTACATTATTTGCCGATGTGATTACATTATTTCCCTAATTGTGTGCATTAATTTAACTTATGTAGCCATTATCTGTCTGCTGCTGGACATTATTGTATACAATAATGCCATGTTAGTGTGTTCATTACTGTAATGGATATGCATGTCATATCAGTATTTATATGCATCAACATATCTTGTATCATGCATCATATAACTGGTGTTTTAATTGTCGAAGAGTAAATGGAATATGTGTATGTGCATTACTTGTTATAATATATGCATTATATGCCTATTTAAATATATTATATTCAAAGGTAAACCCTTCAATAAACTGTCATTGGTCATTGTTGAATTAACGAATGCAAAAGTTATTTGCTCATTAATTAAATGAGTTTGTGCATTAATTTGTCTATTTTTATTCATTATATATCATGTATCATGCATCATGTCAATCTTGTTTTATATTGTCAAGGAGTAGATCGAATATTTGTTTGTTTATTACTTGATATAATTTCTTCATTATTTGCTGATGTGACTACATTATTTGCCTATGTGCATGCATTATGGTCATTTCTATTTTATAATGTCAAACAACACATGGAATATTTGTTTGTTCATTACATCATATAATCTCTGCATTACGTGCATATTTGATTGCATTATTTGCCTATATGCATGAATTATGTTTACTTTTGTTTTATATACTCAAAGAGTAAAAGGATAATGTGCATGTGCATTAATTATTATAAACTTTGTATTATAACTATATATTACTGCAGTATTTACCTATATGAATACATTATGACTGCTGTTAGACATTGGTAAAGTTTTAATTGTAATTTTGATGTTCATTAGTTGCAATTATCTGTACAATATATATCTATTTGGTATTCCTTATATTGACTATTGTTGTACATGTGTCAAAGAGTGAATGGAATATTTGTATGTTTATTACTTGACCGGATCTGTACATTATTTAGTTATTTTAGTGCATTATTTATCATGGTTTATGCGTTATGTGATTGTAGTTGGACATGTGACAATGGGTGATTGCAATATTCATGGTGCATTTGTTGATTTATTCTGAACATTATTTGATTATTAAAATGCATTATGTATCAGTTTTTAGGCATTATTTTGATGCTTCTGTACAAGGGTGTATAAGTGAATGGCAGTTTAACTGTCCACATTATTTTATTCAGTCTGTACATTATGTAACTAATTGTATGTTATTATTCTGTATGTTGTACAACATCAAAGCATCTAAGATTGGACATCAACGAGGCGGTCGATGATATACTGCCAGTAGGAATTGCCCAGAAATTCCGGGAGCGATTATCAGAGGCCGGGACTAGTACAGCTCCGGCAGGGTTTCTGAATTGTATAAAGAGTTTAACTCCACGACAGAAGGAAGCCTTACGGAACTTGTACATGAGTCAAAGAGTGAATGCAATATTTGTACATTATTTAGCTATTTCTATGCATTATTTATCCCGTTTTATGCATCATTAGACTGCTGTTGTACATGAATCTAAGAATGAATGCAATATTTGTATGTTCATTACTTGAGTGATTCTGTACATTATTTGGCTATTTGAATGCATTATTTATCATGTTTTATGCATCACGTGGTTGCTGTTGTACATACTAGACCCTAGCCCCTAGGCTTGTTAAACCCTTAGGGAAAACAAGAAACGTGCGCCAAACATCGAAACACGGCACAACTTAAATTAAACGGGTCAGGATAAATGTTCATTACATATCACAAATAATGCATTACAAAAACTAAAACTACGCATTACACTACATAATATGTACATTATGTATATCTGTTTTAAAAAATGCCTACGCGCTATGCATGTGCAACCCCAGACGAATTACTACAGCTCGTGTATTTGGACAACGTTTTTTAGACTTAGAACATACTACACCCTAGCCCCTAGGCTTGTTAAACCCTTAGGGAAAACAAGAAACATGCGTAAAATATCGAAACACGACACAACCTAAATTAAACGGGTAAGGATAAATGTTCATTACATACCACAAATAATGCATTACAGAAATTAAACTACACATTATACTACACAATATGTACATTATGTATATCTATTTTAAAATATACCTACGCGTTATGCATGTGAAAACCCAGACGAATTACTCCAGCTCATGTATTTGGACAACGTTTTTTAGACTTTGAACATACTACACCCTAGCCCCTAGGCTTGTCAAACCCTAAGGGAATACAAGAAACGTTCGCCAAACAACGACACACGATACAACTTAAATTAAACGGGTCAGGATAAATGTTCATACATATCACAAAGAATGCATTACAGAACCTAAACTACGCATTATACTATACAAAATATACATTATGTGCAACCCCAGACGAATTACTGTAGCTCGTGTATTTGGACAACGTTTTTTAGACTTAGAACATACTACACCCTAGCCCCTAGGCTTATCAAACCCTTAGGGAAAACAAGAAACGTTCGCCAAACAATGACACACGGCACAACTTAAATTAAACGGGTCTGGATAAATTTTCATTACATATCACAAAGAATGCACTACAGAACCTAAACTACGCATTATACTATACAAAATATACATTATGTGCAACCCCAGATGAATTACTGCAGCTTGTGTATTTGACAACGTTTTTTAGACTTAGAACATACTGCACCCTAGCCCCTAGGCTTATCAAACCCTTCGGGAAAATAAGAAACGTTCTCCAAACAACGACACACGGCACAACTTAAATTAAACGGGTCAGGATAAATGTTCATTACATATCACAAAGAATGCATTATAGAATCTAAACTACGCATTATACTATACAAAATATACATTATGTGCAACCCCAGATGAATTACTGCAGCTCGTGTATTTGGAAAACGTTTTTTAGACTTAGAACATACTACACCCTAGCCCCTAGGCTTGTTAAACCCTTAGGGAAAACAAGAAACGTGCGCCAAACATCGAAACACGACACAACTTAAATTAAACGCGTCAGTATAAATGTTCATTACATATCACAAATAATGCATTACAGAAACTAAACTACGCATTATACTATACAATATGTACATTATGTGTACGTTTTGCGCGGCTTCCTCCTTGTCGAACTGCACGAAGCCATAGCCCCTCGAGTTCTCGTTGTGATCGACTGCGATCTTGCAAGAGAGCACAGTTCCGAAGGCAGAGAAGGTCTCGAAGAGCGCCTTTGTGTCGATTGCTTGATCCAGATTCTTGATGAAGAGATTAGCATATCCACTTTTCCGGAGGCTAGGATCTCTGTGAGAGAACATGATCCGGATTGGCATTCCATTGACATGAGTGAAATTCAAAGCATCTTTTGCATTAGAACCTGCACATTATCACAATTTTAAGCGATCAAACATAAAACATTTCACTCAGGAATTGTATCTATCATCACTTATAAGCTGCTAAATGAGAATCATAATTCATAAGGAAATACGAATTGGAAAATTGTACACACACAGTTCATTCAGATTGGGGATCTGAATAATCAAATCACACCATCATCACTATTAATTCAATGATATTCCAACAAAAAAAATATGTGGAGTAATGAATTGGATATGCATGCTAATGAAAAAATAGAATGAATTACGATCACCGTTGGTCGGAGAATTGAAATTGACATAGGCATATCCGAGCGACGATCGGCACGTCACATCTCTACAAATCCTGACGGAGGCGACGGGCGCAACGTGGCTGAACAGATCGTAGAGCTTGCTCTCGTCGATGGAGAAAGAATTAAACGAAATCTGAACAAATCTTGATGAAAAACTGCAGAAATCCTCAACGGGGGAAATCATGGACCATTCCATAACTAACTCCAATAAAGATTCTCTATTTTGCCCTTCTCACGTTAAAAATTCATGAAATATGATAATTTCAGCCAAAGATTTAGTCCATTAGATCAGCATAAATCAACGCATGTGATTAAGAAGGAGAAATGATTAATAAGGGGAAAAGGATTTGAATACAACTATATATATATATATATATATATATAGGGTTCCATTATTCACAAATCCACTCTTAAAGACTGAACCACCGAACCATACCAAATTAGGGTTTTTAGATCTAGTTTTTTATGGATGAGAGACACAAATTTATCAATTATTTTCGCCTTCATCACGAGCCTATTTTAATTCATCCGAAGGTAAATAAGTCATACTAACATGTTACGAAGATTTAACTTCATTCCAGTAGGTTTTTAATTCATTCCAGTAGGTTTTTACTTCATTCCAGTAGGATTATTACTTCATTCCAGTACGTAAATGCGGTTTCGCCGTCGCGTGCCGTTCTTTTTCTCTACAATATCTATCACCACCACCACAATGCTGATATGGTGTAATAAACACATGGAATGATGTAATAAATTATTGGAATGAAGTATGTGTAGAAGCATTTGAAGTCCTACTGGAATGAAGTAAAAACCTTATCTAATGAAGTAATAACGTTTCTGAATGAAGTAATAAACGCGCTTGAATAAATTGCATTTTTAATGTAAATAAAGTAAAAACTCACGTCAATGAATTCAAATGAAACATATGTTGAATCATTTCAAAACCTACTGGAAGAAAGTAAAAACATGTTGTAGTTTCAAGGTATTACGTACAGAATGAAGTAATAAACCTATACAATGAAGTAAAATGGGCTTGTAATGAAGACCGAAAAATTTACACAGCAGCACATCTCATTAAATAAACTAGATCTAATGGCCCAGATTTGGTCTCTAGTTCGGTCTTTAAAATTGGTTCGACATTGATCACAACTCTCTATATATATATATATATATATATATATACTTCTTCCGTCCCACATTACTTGAGGCGTTTCTTTTCGGCACGAGATTTAAGAAAGTTGTGCTTAATGAGTTAAATAAAGTAGATGAGAGAATAAAGTAAGAGAATGAGGAGAGAGTAAAGTAAAGTAGGTGAGATTAGATGTTTTATTTTTAGTCAAAAAGAGAAATGACTCAAGTAACTTGTGACAATCTAAAATGGAATACGACACAAGTAACTTGGGACGGAGGGAGTATATAATAGACTAAGAGCATTCATAAGAGGGGAGCCGCGACTCTCGGCCCGGGGGTGGCTGGGCCGCGGCACCCTATTGCTAGGGCCACATGGAGCCGTGGCGGGGGGAGCCCATGGGCGCGCCACACAGGCGGCCTGGTCGGGGCGCGGGCCGCGGCTCGCTATTGTGGCGGCCGAGAGTTGCAGCTCCCGCCCAAGTTCAATTTTTTTATTTCATTTTTTTCTTATTTTTTATAAATACACCATTTTTTCTCTTTTTTTCTACCCCATTCCAATCTCCACTATTTTCAATTTATCTCAATTCAACTTTCAAAAAATGGATTCCGACGGTGAAGAGTATCTACAAGCGATCGATGGGGAGTTCGATGAACTGGTTGCAGCGGTGCAACATGAAGCTGACGAGGCAGAGGCGGAGGCGGCAGTCCCTCGGCCGATCCATCGTTGGCGGACAATCTGCCGTGACCATGTCGGGGCCGACCAGCAGTTGATGGAAGAGTACTTCGGCGATAACCCCCGCTATTCGCCAGAGATTTTCCGTCGGCGATTCAGAATGTCGCAACAAGTCTTCATCCACATAGCGACGTGTTTGGCGCAGTGGTTCAGGTGCTTCACCTTCCGACTTGATGCCCACCGCCGAGTTGGTTTGTTGACATATCAGAAGTGTACTGCTGCAATTAGGCAGCTTGCCTATGCCAGGCCCGCTGACATGTTCGACGAATACGGATGGGTGAAACCACTACCCTACATACGCTGAGACAGTTTTGTAGGGGCATTAAGGATATCTTTGGTTCGGAGTATCTACGGAAGGCAAATGCCGGTGAATGCCAGAGATTGATAGATATGCACGGGATTATGCACCATTTTCCAGGGATGTTGGGCAACATCGATTGCATGCACTAGGAGTGGAGGAACTGACCGGTGGCTTGGAAGGGGCAGTTCACGTCTGAATTCAAAGGGAGACACCTCACGATGATCCTGGAAGCCGTTGCTGACTACTGTTTGCGAATCTGGCATGCGTATTTTGGTGTCGCTGGGTCGAACAGCGACATCAACGTTCTACAGTCATCTCATCTCTTCAATGACGAGTGTCGGGGTGAGGGTCTGCAAGTCAGATTCGTGGCCAACGACACGCAGTACAACAGGGCATACTATTTGGCCGATGGGATATACCCTCGTTGGCCCGTGTTTGTCAAGATGATCCGGCAACCGGTTGGGCCGAGGTAATCCTATTTCGTGAAAACAAGAGAGTGCTAGGAAGGATGTTGAGCGAGTTTTTGGTGTCCTCCAATGGCGATGGGCCATTCTACGGTGCCCGGTACGACAATGGCACGAAAATTATGCCGCTGACATCATGTATGCATGTATCATATTGCACAATATGATAATAGATGATGAAGGATTTGCTGCAGAGTGTTAGGCACCGGAAGAGGGTGCTAGTATAAGTCACGGTATTGCCACCGCCCCCCTGCAGATGGGTGTGCCATGTACTAATGCATACTTGATTCAACGGTTCACCGATATGCAGAGGGAAACATAACATACGACACTGCAGGCTGATTTGGTTGAAGAGGTCTGGAATCGTAGTGAAGGGGACACAGCGTGATATGCGTTCGCGGTATTGTTTTTGTGATGTCGATAATTTTCGTTGTATAATTTTCCCCTTTATATAATACAACAAAGATTTGGTTTTATTTTTTTTAAATTATGCAAAAAAAATTAATTATTATAGTCCGATAATTTTTATTCTAGTTAAATTAAAATATAAGCAAAAATGAAAAAAAATCATTTATTTGTGGCTTGGGCTTATCCACTATTAGGGTGGACAAGTTTTTTGTGGCCCGGCCAAGTTTCTTGGCCTTGCCTTGGGCTCCATTATTGTGGATGCTCTAAGAGGTGTGTTATATTGCTAACTAAGTCCTAAATTGCTAACTACAACTTAATAATAGACTTTGGACTATAAAATCAATGCACAAGATCATTCATTCATGAGTATCAATACAATATAGATATAATATCAATTAGGGGTATTAATGTCAATTGACCAAAAGTAATTTATAACTAACTTTAAAAAATTATCTACAAATTTTAAATAATTATAATTATCTCAATGTAAATTATTTTTTATGCAACTTATATCAAATTAAAGATAATTGTATAAGGATTCTAACGAGATCTCACTTGCATATGTTCCGATGTCAAAATTTGATAAAATTTTCATAAATATTCATAAATTTTCGTAAATCGATACAACATTTTTATATCAATGCTGCTTATATAATACTCCCTTCGTCCCCAAAGATTATGCACTTTGGGTTCGACACGAGTTTTAATGTTAAATTAGGAAAGTAAGAGAGAGGTAGAAAGAATAAGTAATTAAAGTATTATTAGTGGAGAATGGGTCTCACCTTATTAGAGTGAAAATAGTTTCCAAAATTGAAAAGTGCATATTCTTGTGGGATGGACTAAAAAGAAAATAGTTCATGTTTTTGTGGGACGGAGGGAGTTTGTCAATATAGTGGTTGTACAATGTCAATATGAAATTGTGTTTACATTATCATGTATTTATGTTGATATATTTAAAACACTTTATTGACATTATTTTCTTAAACCCTAAATTTGATAGTTGTTATTACCTTTTTAATATTAAAAAATAAAAACAAAATTACACATGGCAATTTATAGACCATTAGATCTCTAAAATCATATGATCTAAAATTAGTTGTAGCTAGCAATTAAAAGAATAGTTAGCAATTGATCACATCCCGTGGTGTGTTATATTGCTAAGTCCAAGATCATTTAGCCCCTATTATCAATATAGTGAAAAAAATGTCAATTTGGTATTAATGTCATTTAACAATAAATAGTTATAACTAAATTCTAAAAATTATCACAAAATTTTAAACTCTTATAACACATAACATATATCAAATTAAAGGTTTTTCATAAGGATTCTAACGAGATCTCAATTGCACAGGTTTCGATGTCAAAATTTAAAAAAAAATATGAGTTTTAGAATTTTTTGACAATCTGTTAAATATCAACATAACTCTCATAAATATGTCAACACAATGTGTGTAGAATGTCAATATTAAATTGTGTTGACATACTCAATGCATTATGTTGCTATATTTAATACAATATACTATATTGACACCCGATTTAAAACCCTAACTTTGATAGTTATTCCTATTTTTTTAATATTAAAAAATAAAAAATGCAATTATAAATGATAATTTATACGCTATTAAATCTCTAAAATCCTATGATTTTATATTAATTATAGTTAAATAGTGAGGTAGCAATTCATCACGTACTCATCAGTTTTGATTATAGAATGCATGAGTAACTTTTTAGCCAATTTTTCCCGATAAGCCATCAGCAATGATATAATGCAAGGTATTATATCTATTCGCGAGTCATTAATGCAAGGTAATATTTTTTTTTCTATTTCTTTGGATTTCTTTGCTCTTTGCCATCTCATATTTTGAAGCCGATGAATTTGACGGAGGAGGCTTGTGGAGTAGATCGTGTTAGTTGCGACTTGCGAGGTTGGGCCCTTACTGGAGCTTTTTATTTATTGATAAATGAACAAGAATTTTTAAAGATCCAGACAGAGTATAATCGAACCCAAAAACTCAGACATTAACTACTCTACTACTAGTCCAATACGCACACGCTTACTAAAAAGCTTTTCTATTTGGGAGGCGTAAGCTGGAGGAGAAGAACATTGCTAGAGATATTACAGAGGGGTGTGATCCGTAGTTAACTTTTATTAAGTTGCTAACTTGTTAACTCATTGGTGGAAGAGGAAGATTTCGCTGATCAAGTTATATGGAAACATAACCGACCGGGTGGATCAGTTTGCAAATATCGTTGCGACTTGATCAAGGCGCTTCTCTCTCTCACAAAAGATATTTATAACTCTCTAACATGCAACCTACTTTTAACGGTAAAGCAGCAAGTACGGGGTCGATCCCACAGAGAAACTGGTGCGTTAAGTGTGTGTTTAGTGAACAGGGTTTGGCTGCGGCCACGCTTTAAGTTGGGAGTTTTAAACTACTGAATTAAACTAGGAAGAATGTAACTATCTACTTGATCAATGAACATATCATGCTGAAAACCGTAAACTGATCAGTTAACTGGCAGACTGAAAATAAATGACTTAGCTACTTTAACATGCTACGAATCTACGAAACACCTTTCCATTCAACATTTTACAAGCTCAAACTTTGGATCTGGGTATTTAAGACTAAACTAAGCTCAAACAGTCAACAAGATTTCCGAAACAAACAACTTTGATTAAAAACAGAACTCAAAACAAATTTTGGAAAATGCGGAATACAAAACAAGAGCGGTCGTTTTCAACAACTTAAACAAACACGAAAGTTAACTAAGCAACTAGGACTGAAACGAAAGAAAGCTATAAATCCGAGAGGTCCTCGGTCAGAACTGAAGCGGCGGTGAACGGATCTGGAACTCTCTGTCGCGCTCCCTTCTAACTCTCTAGCTCACCATTCTAACTCTCTACTGGAAAACGGAACTTAAAACTACTCATAAAAGAAAATAAACGGGAGAAGAAAGAAAAAAGCCGAAGAACCCCCAGCTATGGTGATGCGCCCTCTATTTATAGGCTATTCGTAACAACCTCCAATTGTGATAACAAATTTGGCAGCGAATCTTCGTCCTTGCTGGAATTGCGCGTCTCATCCGTCGATACGTGTCCTCTTTTCTGTTTCGCCGTGGTCCTTGGATAATTGATTGAGGATCGCTTTCCAGCGCATCAGCTATACATGCCCTCTTTCTGTTTTGCAGTGGTCCCCGTCTAACTGCTTGACCACCAACTTGATCAACCCACGCTGTTTTGGTCCTTTTTCGCCTTCTGCGCCAACATGATCAGTTTGGCCTTGCTTCCCTTGGTCAAGCGGCATTCCTGCACAATTAACGCTCGCTTTCCGCGTAAAACTGATCAAGTAGCCTACATTTTACCCTCTAAACCAATGCATGAAATAGGCCTCCCCATGCTTCGCTTGGACGTCCTGGTCCAGCGCAGCTCACGCTCTCCGGTCTCACTGCCCTCTTCATCATCACATGGCAGTGGGGCGGCTGGTTGGTCAGCATCCCGAAGAACTATCCCCTGGCCGAAAGGGCGTGGTTTCGTTGTGGACGGCTGGGCTAGTTCCTTTCCTTTCCTCTTCTTTTCCATCATGACATGGCTGTCATCCACAGCCTCTTCTTCATCAATAAGGTACCGCATACGTTGCGGCCTTCGAAGTAATTACCCCTCCTCCCCTTCGAGGCATGGCTGATCATCGAGCGTATGCAGGAAGTTCCAGTCGTCCCCCCTGCTCTGAAGTAATATGTCTCTGGGAAGGGGCTGACGGACCTCCATGTCGTCCTCAATCTCTACCACTTCAATCGGCTCTGGCTCTTGGGTGTGGTTGGAGTTAGAGCCTCCGCCACTCGAGGGTGACAGGATATTTAAGGCATGGGCGCCTTCTTCTTGTCTGGGGCTAGCTCTACCGGTGTCCTTGACTGCCCACTCGATTTCTGTCTCCTCCAGCCTCGAGGTAGGTATGGCAGTGACCTCGGCTAGGTGAGCAATGGGCTGCTCAACGTCCTTCCCCATCTCCATAGCATCAAGGTCTTCTGCCGGTACAGTATCTCCACTGTAGTTGTCCACTAAATCCATTGGGTTAGATGTGGGCTTGTGGGATTTAGGGGAGGGAGGCGGACTTTGTGTTTTGCGGGGAGATGCTGGGATTTGGGCTTCGGGAGTAGGAACTGGGTTTTGAGATCTGGGGAATACCAGATTTGCTCTTAGGAGGGCAAAAGCCGTCGCGGCGTCCGTCCCTATCGACAGGCTGTTGAGGAGCCTCTCCAATTGCTCCGACAACCGCAAATCTACTGTTGGAAGTGGGGGAGGTGGAACGGCGGTGCTAGGGTTTACAGGCGGTGCCGCCGAGGCTGGGATGGAAGTCCATCGTCCCCTGCCGCTGGTACCAGAACTGCCCTTCCTTGAGGAGGTAGCTTGGTCGCTGGCTCCGTTCTTCTTCATTTTGGTGGTATTTTGTGGATTTTCTGTGAAAACTGCGGCGATTTGGGAGCTAGGGTTCCTGCGATTTTGAGAGAGAGAAAAGATGATAGCAGATTTGGGTACGGTAATCGCATGAGGAAAAAGTGATAAAGATTTCCGATAAAATCCCTTTTATTTGATAGGGCATCGTTTGGCTTCCCACAACGCTTCGGCATTTGGGCGCGCCTTTTCATTTATCCCTATCCAAAAGGTTGGCTTCCCTTCGACGATTCATCTCCCCTCGACACGTCAACAGTTAAGCGCGCCTTTTCATTTCCCTGCCTTGATCTAGCCACTGCATTTAGACCACCGAACACACCCAGCATCCAACTGATCAAGTGGACAAGTCAATCTAGATGAATACTCAAATAATAACCACTCGATCATTTTAACCTTCCTTATATTTTCATATTTTATATTTTTTTGTTTGTTTAACTTTAATAAGGAAAATAATATTTACACTAAGTTACTAAGGAGTCGACTGAGTTCCCTTAGGACGTCACTTGATCAGTTTATAATTTTTAAATCCACAGTTGGCTCGATCAAGCAGACTACCCAAAGGTACCCAGTTACTCCTTTTACCTGCGATCACTGGAGAGATTCAGGTATGAGTAGTGGAATTTCTTCCACTATGCACACCTCACTTCCGTCTCTGTAAGGCTTCAACCGATGGCCATTCACCAAGAAGGAAGACGAATCAGGGTCGCTCCCTTGTAGTTCGATTGCTCCATTTGCACGTATCGCCACTATGGTATAGGGGCCTGCCCACCTTAACCTCAACTTTCCCGGCATCAGTTTGAGTCTTGACTGGAAAAGCAACACCTTCTGCCCCACCTTGAGCTCCTTCGTTCGGAGATTCTTGTCATGCCACATTTTCGTTCTTTCTTTGTACCACATGGCTGAATCATACGCATCGAGGCGAAGCTCTTCAAGCTCCTGCAGCTGTAATTTCCTCTCTTCAGTGTCGGCCTATGCGTTCAAGTTCATCTCCTTAATAGCCAGAAGGCTTGATGCTCAACCCCCGCCGGTAGATGGCACATCTTCCCAAATACCAGTCGGTAAGGGGACATCCCGATCAGAGTTTTGAAGGCGGTCCTGTATGCCCAGAGCGCATCCTCCAGTCGGCGGCTCCAGTCCTTCCTCGTTGGGTTCACTGTCTTTTCTAAGATCGCCTTGATCTCCCGGTTGGACACTTCAGCTTGGCCATTCGACTAGGGGTGGTAGGGTATAGACAGCCGGTGGTGGACGCCGTATTTTCTCATTAGAGCTTCGATGGTCCGGTTGACGAAATGAGTGCCTTGATCAGAGATGATGGCCAGCGGTACCTCGTACCGGGTAAAGATATTTGACTTCAGAAATTTGGCTACCTCCTTGGACTCACAGGTCTTGGTTGTCTTGGCCTCGATCCACTTGGACACATAGTCCACCGCCACTAGAATATACAGATTCCCTTCAGATGATGGGAAGGGTCCCATGAAATCCATCCCCCATACGTCGAAAATTTCACAGACTATCACGGGGATCTGCGGCATTTCATCTCTCGCTGAGATTCCTCCAGTCAATTGGCATCGCGGGCATCTCTTGCAAAACTCATAAGCATCTTTATGAATGGAGGGCCAATAAAACCCGATGTCAAGCACCTTCCTCGCTGTTTCCTTCGGACCGAAATGACCGCCACAAGCTAGTGTGTGGCAGTGGACCAATACGTCCTCTTGTTCCCACTCGGGTATACAACGGCGGATGACTTGATCAGCTCCCATCTTCCACAAGTAAGGATCATCCCAATAGAAGTAGCGGGAGTCGCTTTTGATTTTCTGCTTAACTATTCTCGTGACCTCAGTACTTGTGGGCAATTCGCCTGTCACCAGATAATTGGCCATATCAGCAAACCATGGCTCTCCTCTCTGCTGGATCTCCTTCCTCTCAGCTTGGTTGATCAACCCAAGGCTGAACTTGACCAAGTACAGATGTTCTTCAGGAAATGCGTCAGAAATGGCTTTCCCATTGTCCTCTTGCATGATTCGGCTCAGGTGATCAGCCACTCTATTCTCTGATCCCTTCTTGTCGACTGCCTCCCTGTCAAACTCTTGCAGAAGTAGTACCCATCTGATCAAGCGCGACTTCGACTCTTTCTTCACTAGGAGGTATTTGATAGCCGCGTGGTCTGAGTAGATAATCACTTTTGAACCCATCAAGTAGGGTCTGAATTTCTCGAAGGCGTAAACCACCTACAACATCTCCTTCTCTGCAGTATCATAATTCTTCTGTGCTTGATTGAGAGTCTTCGAAGCATAGAATATCACGTGGCTTTTCCCATCGATCTTTTGGCCCAGCACTGCCCCTATTGCATAATCGCTTGCGTCGCACATCACCTCGAAGGGGTGACTCCAGTCGGGGGCGCGGATGATTGGCACACTGATCAATTTGTCCTTCAAAATCTGGAAGGAGGCTTTGCAGGCATCGGAAAACTCAAACTCCACTTTATTTTGTAGCAGCCTCGTCAAGGGCTGGGCAATCCTTGCAAAATCTTTTATGAAGCATCTGTAAAAGCCTGCATGGCCCAGGAAAGCCCGGATTTCCTTTTGATTGGTTGGGTATGGAAGCTTTGCAATAACAACCACCTTGGTTTGATCAACTTCAATTCCTCTGCTTGACACGACATGGCCCAGGACAATGCCCTTAGTGACCATGAAATGAAACTTCTCAAAATTTAAGACCAGGTCCTTCTGTCGGCACCTCTCCAACACTCTGTTCAGGCTATGGAGCCCTTGCTCAAATGTGTCCCCATAGACGGTAAAGTCGTCCATGAAGATCTCAATACAATCTTCTAACAAGTCAAAGAAGATGCTCATCATGCATCTCTGGAAGGTACCTGGAGCATTGCAGAGTCCGAATGGCATCCTTCTGTAGGCGTAGGTGTCGAAGGGGCATGTAAATGTTGTCTTCTCTTGATCATCTGGGTTCACAGCAATTTGGAAGTAGCCGCTATACCCATCAAGGAAACTGAAGTATTGCTTCCCGGCCAATCTCTCGAGCATTTGATCAATGAACGACAGCGGGAAATGATATTTCTTCGTGGCCGCATTAAGCTTCCTATAGTCTATGCACATCCTTCATCCAGTGACGGGTCTTGTTGGAATCAACTCGTTTTTCTCGTTCTTCATCACTTGGATTCCACCCTTCTTTGGCACCATATGAACTGGACTGACCCAGTTGCTATCCGGAATGGAGTATATAATTCCGATGGAGACCAACTTGACTATCTCCTTGAGCACTTCCTCCCTCATGTTGGGGTTGAGCTTGCGTTGCTGGTCACGGTGGGGCTTTGCTCCTTCCTCTAGCAGGATGTGGTGCATACATAAGTCTGGGCTAATTCCCACCAAATCCGTCAACTTTCACCCAATTGCTTTCTGATTGCGCCTCAGTACCTCCAACAATTGCTTTTCCTGCCCCTGGGTCAACTGATTGTTGATGATTACTTCAAATGCTTTTCCTTCTGGCAGCGTTTTATTCCCCCCCCCCCCAGATAAGCGTACTTCAAATGTGCTGGAAGCGGCTTCAATTCTTTTCCGAATGTGGCTCATTCAGTAGGCAGAGGGTTCTCTTCCGCTTTCCTTCTCAGTGGTGTGTCTTGATCAGGCAGCTTCTCGACGCTTGACAGTTGAGTTCTCCCGCTTGACCTAGCTGGCCGCCGTCGCTCACAGAAATCTATCACCGCCTTCGCGATGGCTTCATCATCCATCTCGCCCACTTTCATAGCGTCGTACCAGTCAGCGACTTCTTTCTCAACCTCTTCGTCTGCTGCGGAGTCGGTGAATTGCCTCTGTAGGAACTTCTCTTCGAGATACTCTTGCATAGACATGCACAAACCGACCCGGCCCGGTGGTTAACCGCCGGTTCGGGCCCGCCGGTTCATGAACCGGAACCATGCCCGGAACCGGCGGGTTGAACCGGCAGAAGGGTTTAAGGGTCGGAAGGGCCGGTTCAGGTTCGGTAATATATTGAACCTGAACCGGCGGTTCGGCGGTTCGAACCGCCGGTTCAAAGGGTTAAATAGTGTTTCGTAGGTTAGGGGTTCGTAGGGTTCGCGTAGGGGTTTAGTATAGCCGTTGGAACCGGCGGTTCGCGGGGTAAACCGCCGGTTTGAGGGTTAAACCGCCGGTTTGTCGGGGTAAACCGCCCGTTCGGGAGCCAGTTTCCGACGGTTCCGACAACTTTTCAGAGGCTAGGTCGTAGGGTCAGTGTGTAGGCCTGCAAAACCGGTCAGAAACCGCCGGTTTTCGGTCAGAAACCGGCGGTTTTCTGACAGAAACCGTGGACAACCCGCCGGTTTAGGGTTGAACCGCCATATGTTTTTGTATATGCAAAAACAATTACATAATTGTATTTGTATATACTCTAGTCGATGAAGTATATTTCTCTATACGGCTAAATGAGGAAAACTTTTAACAATTCTACTATAATTGTTGCTTGTTAGACGAAACTCAACATTTAAAGTTGAATTGCTAAAGGTGTCCTTAATTTAGTTATGTAGAAAGATCTTCTTCGCCGGTTAAGAGTATATATATAATACACTTATACGTTTAAGAACTTCAACATCGTTTCTTGTCATTTGTAATTAGTTCTTCACTAGTAGTCTCATTTGTATTTAAATTTTGTTTAAGACTTCAAGACCGCCATATGTTTTCAATTTGTAATTGTTGTAACTTGTAACGTGTAATTTGTAAACATGCAATTTCAATAAAATTGCAACTTTATCCGTATTTTTTTCAATTTTATTTACTCACATTTCATACAAAAAACAAACTTGAAAAGTGTAATGTAAGTTGATTAAAATTGAAAAGTTGAAAAATGCAAAAAAAAAAAAAACAATTCGTCGAACCGTCGAACCGGCCCGGAACCGGCGGCTCAAGCCGAAAACCGGCGGTTTTGAACCGCCCCGTAACCCGCCGGTTTTTTGAACCCGAACCGGAACCGCCGGGAGCTAGGCGGGCCGGTTCAGGTTCATACATTCCCCGACCCTTGAACCGCCGGTTCATGACCTTGAACCGGCGGTTTTCGACCCTTGTGCATGCATACTCTTGCACCAGTGGCTCGGTTACGTCCACCGAGTACACGTTCTCACTGTCAGTCGGCCTTTTCATTGCTTCGTCAATGTTGAAAGTGAATTGCTCTCCTTTGAAGTCCAAACTAATCGTCCCATTGCGGACGTGAATTATAGTGTTGGTTGGCTGTGGACAGGAACGGCCTTCCCAATAAGACTCCACTTGACTCCTTCACTATTGGCTCTGTCATTTTGATGACAAAGAAGTCGGCCGGGTACAGGAAATTGTTCACCTTAACTATCACATCTTCAAGAATTCCCTCGGGGTGAATGCAAGACCTGTCGGCTAGCTATATAATGATGTCGGTGTCGACGAGCTTAGCCTCTCCCAGCTTCTTGTATATGGAATACGACAACACATTGATAGACGCCCTGAGATCGCACATTGTGTGCTCCACTTGAATGCCTCCAATCGAGATTGAGAGTGTGAACATCCCTGGGTCGGTCTTCTTTGATGGGAGGTCACTCCACTAGATCACTGCAGAGACATTCTCCTCTATAATCATTCTTCCTTCTTCATTGACCTTCCCGCCAGGTAGTCTTTAACAAATTTGCTGATAGGGGGCATCTTCAACGCCGTCAGGAGTGACACTTTGACTTCCACGTCCTTGAATAAGCTGGCCACATCAATCGTTGCATCCCTCTTCCTTGTAATCATCCCGCGGTAGGGGTAGGGCTTGGTCTTCTCCGTTACTTCGCCTTGACCTTCTCCTGAGGTCTCGCCGCATACCTTCCCTTTTCCCTTATCTCTTCCTCCAGCGGCTTGATCATGGAAGCTGGACTCTGCTTCTTCTTCGCGGTCCTGTCCAGATGTAGATACTGGGGAACTTGCAGGTGAAGTGGAACTTTGATACACCTTCCCTAACCTCAAGGAGACCTCACTGATGTTCTCCCGCCCAGTGGGCTGCACTGTGGCTGGGATCTTTCCTTCATTCCCTCTCAGCTCCCCTAGCGACATGGCAACCTGAGAGAGTTGCTTTGTAAGCATATCCAGAGCTGCCCTCTGCTCTTTTTTGCGCCTCCTGAATTTCACGCATCTCATCATTCTGATGGTGGGGAACCATAGCCTCTCCTGGGTCTTCATTTGGGTGCCTGTTGTATCTCTTATTTGAAGGTCCTCCACCGTGGCTGAGCTGAGGGTAGTTTGACGGCCCATAATAATCAGATTGATACTGGGGCTGATGGTATGGTTGGTTCCCTTGGTGCTGTGGGTTCCCTCTTTGATGCGGTGGAATGTAGCTCACCACCTGATTGTTCGGTTGTCTCCCGGAGTTGCGTGACTGGGGGCCTTGATGTCTGTATCCCCAATTTCTCTCTTGTTGTCTGCATGATCAGTTGGGCTAACTTCCGCTGGACCAGTTACTCTGGGGTCCGCCTGACCAGTTGCATTGACCACTCTGCCCTATGTTTTCTCCGATGTTCGATCTTTCTTGAATTCGAGCAGGCCAATTGGGCTGCCCTTCGGAGGGTTGTGTCTGTTGAATAGATGGTTGAGGCGGTTGTCTTTGGCTCTGATCACTCCACCTGAAATTTGGGTGATCTCTCCATGGAGCATCCCTCTGTTTTCCTGGATCCAGTGGCCATCCGGGCTCCAATGGCCGACAGCGTTTACCTGATTCGGAGTTTCTGCTTCAGGAGGAAACTTGCAGCAGTAATAATTGTAACATCCCAAAAATGACTCTAGATGAATTCATGGTTCAGGTTAAGGAATCGACGACTCAGGGCTTTCGACGAATAAATCGATATTGGAAATAATGATAGTTGATAAATTATAGTTGATAATTTTATAAGGATAAAAGGTGATGAGAATTATTTATTAGAAATAATATGTTAGTTAGATTATAAATAAGATAAGGTTTGTGTTAAAATTGTCGATTTCGAATTATCGGTGGTTGATTCGAATACGAAAAAAAGAGCCAAATAAATTAAAATAATAAGTAACAAAGATTAAGGACTAAAGTAGCATTAGAAGTAAGTATTAAAAGTATAATGAGGGTGAGAATGAGAAGAAAATCGGAGTTGAATCGGGAATCATAAATAGAATACGGTAGAAGAGCAAAATCGTCTTTTCACATGAAATAAAATAAAATATCTTGTTTAAATCATGGGGCACGAAATTTCCAGCATTTTGGATATGTTTTGACTTCAATATATGCTTAACATTTATAGAAGATTCTAGATAAAAGAAAAGAAATGTGTTTAATTGGATTATGCCACTTGTACAATTTCAAAACCATTTATTAAAGTAATGAGTTGATACTATTTTTTTTTATACTTAAAACATCATCCCTAACCTCATTCTGGGGGTGAAAACTCACGGTCCATTGGAGAGAAAGGAACCGTGAGGTTCAATTTCTAATCACGTTCCCGATTATCGTCGTACTGATCGTCTGATCGCATAAACCTTAATAAATCGAGTAAGCTCTTTCTATCCGTACTATTTTTATAGCGTGAAATTCAATATATATTAAGGTTGGAAATCTAAAAATTTCGAGCTCCATAGGTGTTGGTGCATAAATAGTTTATGTTCGATTAATTGTCGAATTCGTAGCGTTTAGACGTCGTATGCCACGTTTTGATGGATAATTTAAAAGTTAATTTGTCATGGTATAAACTTGATGTTGAGATTGAAAATACACCTTAGGGTTTGTGGTTTTAGTAGTTAGGTGCTCAAGTTAGATGAAATTTATGATTAAACATGAATTGAAATAGAATTGGATCAACAAGGTTTAATCCCCTATTTTTCAGTGACCTGTTCCGAATTGTTTGGCATGAGTAGAATAGTGGAATGTTTGGTTTATCATTTTTTATAATAACCCTGATGAGTCTAGAGAGTCCCTAATTTTTATGGAGAATTTAGGAGTTCGTTTACTATGTGTATAAATTGTTATAACGATACAGCTATGAATTGTCAAAATTCTGGTACTTTGTCATATTTAGGTATGAGTCATCCGAAATATTCAGGGCACGTAAGGTCGATGAAAACTGGATTTCATAATTTCTAAATTAACTATAAGGTGTTTAGTTGTTCTCTGAATTTTATGATTAATTAAAGAGTACAAATACCATTTACAAAAATTATTTAGAAAATGCTGCCAGAAATTGTCTGATTTTGGTAGTCTATGGGAAAACAAGAATATCTCTTAAACTATTAGGAAGCCTTGAGTGAATCATGTTGGATTATAAACTGAACTTCTTTTGGTAAATATGAGTTATTAATAGTTACGCTATTTATATTATGCATAAAGGCGAAGGAACCTATAGTGCGTTTTGGAGACAAAGGAGTGAACCTAGAAGGTAGAGAAGTATCAAGGTGAAATATGCTTATGTTCATAAGCCTAAGAGGTAGGATGTCTTTACTATGAACTTTACTTCTCGAGTTTGAACTATGTGAACTAAATGTATAATAATGTGTTATTCTATGTGATAATTGTATATATGTCATTAGAAGACACAAATGGAATTATTATGATATTTATAAACCTGATATGAAAGTTCTACAAAGAAATGGTATAAATATAATTATATGAAGATGATAAAAATAATATGGTGTGGAATGTGATAATATGTGTTGAAGTGTGTATAAATCACACTTTTAATTTTACATGTGTTATTTGATATAGATGGTGGAATATGATATGGATATGTGATTGGTGCAATGGATATGATGTTGTAAACGAATTATATGATAGAAATATGTAATTGATGTTTTACATATGACATTGAAAGTACATGAATCATGTGATTAAAGAGGATCTGTGACAGCCTTGTACTGGATCTGAAATTCTAGAGGGACCTTAATAGGAGGGAAAAGATGAGACTATGACTCTGTGTGTGTGTGTCAGCTGGCCAGGAGGGTACCTAGACCTAGCTGTGTCGTTGGGTCTGTGTCTATCTTCCCTATCAACAAAAAATACCTCAACCCACTTCTACTGGCTAGTATAGTGGAGTAAGGGTCGAATCCCACAGAGATGGATGTAGGCGAGATACACTTGCGATGACATTCTGGGAGCGGTTGGTTAGCTACCACGCTTTTTTGGGGTTGAGTTTTACCTAGTCGGAAAATGAAATGGAACCTATACCCCTCCTGACCAGTAGGTCAGGGTGGGCTCTAAATGCTGCGTGCTAAGAGAAATTAAAGTGCGTGTGTAAATTAGGGTACGAGTGTGTATGTGAGAAGCTACTAGACAAAACTTACTAAAAATGACTAGACAAAAGGTAAACAGAATCAAAGGACATGCTGGCAGACTGCCTCCTGGGTGTGCAGAAAAGCTGAAAAAGTGCAAGTACAAAAGCAAAAAGCAACAAAAGCAACACAAGTGGTCCCATTCTTTGATTGTGACATTATCTTCTTCACCAAGCTAAACAACAAGATCTAAAAAACTCCATTGATGAATGATCAAGCTTGAAAATTCGTAAATGCAATATTTAACTTGAAATCGAGAACGAAAGCTAAGAAAACTGAGATCTACGCAAACTGGTCAGCGAGACAAGGTGACAGAAGCAAGCAGAAACGATTCCCATGCATTTTTTAGAAACTTAACTCGATTAAAACTTGTAAACACTCCAAGAAAACCTAGATCTAACTAAGCAAAGCAGATTCAAGCACTTAAACCACGGAAATCAATGTAAAACTACCAGATCTAGCTACTTGGCAGAAAGAAATAATAAGCAAGCTGAAACACAAAATAAAACCACAATAAACTTCATTGCATTCAAGATTATCACCCAAAAGATATTCCAACTAAGTAGCTACTGGAATCCAAATCAAAGGCAAGCAAAAATAAGTACTTAAACTAAGAAATCTTAAAAACAAAGCAAGTAAAAGATTGTTTGGCTCATCGGAAACTGAAACTGGAGGAATTTCTGGAACTACGGCGGCTGGAATGAATCAGGCATGATGCTCCTCGCCGGCAGGTGGCCGGAATCTTCAAGTCAGGCTGCTGGATTTAGATGGAACTAAAAGCTAGTGGAGCTATTCTCCTCAAAAGTGATGTAGTAGTGATGATAAGTCCTAAGTGAAGTGGTGTGTAGATTCCTCCTTTTCTTTATGTTCAGCTCCTATTTATAGGGTGGCTTGCCCTAATTTCTAGGGCTTTCTCTTCATGTGGAATGACAATTTTGCCCTTCTTTAGATAGGTGATTATTCCAAGCAAGTCCTTCCTTCTCGTGTCCAGTTCTGTAGCATCCATCCTGACCAGTTTGCGTATTTTCTGCTCATACTGACCAGTTTGCACACTCTTCACAGCTTTTTCACTCGAATTCCTTCTGAACCTTCCCTCCTGATTTAGTACTTCAACCTGCACACTTTAACAACTATTTTGCAGATATTATCCAATAAAGCACCTTATACTGACCAGTAACCAAGGCCTAGAATGCGACTTATCAGACCTATGAGTCCAATTACAGAGAGGCCTTCGGGTCAAATACAGAGGGACCTATGAGTCCAATTACAGAGAGACCTTCGGGTCAAATACAGAGGGACCTATGAGTCCAATTACAGAGAGACCTTCGGGTCATAGAGGAATCCCGGGCGGATACCAGGCTTGACTGTTACAGAATAATAAACTGAATAGAGTGGCATATGCATATGAATATGAAATGGTTTATTTTTAAATTATGTTATATATTGTTTATGATATAGGTTGTATATTATTTCTGATTATATGTATTTCGGTAAATGAGTACTTTGGTGATCGTTATATGTGGTTGAAATGGGTTAACGTTTGCGACTTGTCTGCGTTGGTGTGTGGATAAGAATGTGACATAAAGTTATAAATGACTGAATGACGTTGGATATGGAAATAGGACGTATGACAGATTATGGGATGTAATATGCTTGTAAGATAAGAATAAGTGTTAATAAATAATAATTAGCTAATTGAATAAATTAAGGAATTATATGGAAAATGTATTTTGTAAGTAAGTATATGAAGAATTATGGTGCAATGTGATAGTATTTTTATGAGATATTATCTGGAAAACACGGTGAACGTATAGATGTTGTAATAAAGTGATATATGGTAATACAAGAAAAGAATGATGATATATGATGTCTTAAGAAATGACAACATGTGGAAGGTGATACGGAAATTAATATGTGTTGACGAGTAAAAGACTAATATAGTAAATTATGAAAGTGGGAAGTGCTAACAATGAATGGTTATAAGTAAGAGATAAATAATGTAAAAGTCTCAATATAATTTAGATTAGAGAATTGATTTTCATAGTTTGCATATATCTACTGAGCTGTGGAAAGCTCACTCCTATCTTCTTTTACCCCCACCCTGCAGGTTAGAGTTGATAGTATGTCAGTGTGGTTGAGCAGCTTTGCAATTTTTTCGCGGGTCATTGGTGGTCAACATGGTTAAAAGTCTTGGCATGTTGTATAATAGTTCAATCTTTGATCTTCCGCTGGATAAATGTTAAGTTTTTAAATGTAATAGATTTTAATTGTGCTTTTTAAGCTAAAAAGAAAATAGGAAAATTTCAGTACGGGTTGTCGATATTGAAACGTGACATCACGTATTCGGTGGGTTTACCTACCGGGTATGGGGTGTTACAATAATGGTGCTCCTCCGGATGTGGTGGCACATACGTCTTCTCCTTAGGAGCTGGAGATGGAGGCGCTCTGGTCTTTTCCACGGCTTCGAGCAGCTTCTTCTCCATTTGCTCAAATCGAGCCCCCAACTTCTCGTTGCTTCGTGCTTCTGCTGCGTGCACCTCTCCTCTTCTGTACTGGCCTCGGGAGGTCTCATAGGATCTTTTTGCTTCGATCAACCTCTCTAGGATATTCTTTGCTTGACTGAACAGGGTTTTGGAGAAATCCCCTTGGGCGGCTAGATTAAGATCATTCTTGTTGTCCACCGTCAACCCACCATAAAAGGTTGAATGAACCTCCCGCTCTCCCATTTTGTGATTAGGACACTCTTGCAGCAGTCCCTGAAATTTGTCCCAATATTGCCCGAGAGGCTCATCGTACTCCTGCCTCGCCTTTGTAATTTCTCTCTTCAAAGCACTTGTCTTTGATGTTGGGAAGAAGCGGTCCAGGAAGATCATGTGGAACTCGGCCCAGGTTCTAATCGAGCTTTTTGGCATCCTTCTCAACCAAATTCCTACATCACCCTTCAAAACGAAGGGTATCGCCTTGAGCCTGTAATCTTCTGACGTGGATCCAGCTAGTACTGGTTGAATGTCACAATATCTGCAAAATTCCTTCAAAAAGGCATAAGGACATTCCTTCGGAAGTCCATAGAAATTTGACAACACAGCGAGCACCCCCAATTTGACTGCGAGTGCCCGTATTCCTAGGGTAACTGTTATGGCATGAGTGGGCTCCTTCTCGTCATGAGCGTGTAGGGAGCCAATTCCCCAATCGTTGTCTACGACGACCATCTTTGCTTCTGCTTCTTCGGGTAATGGTATTTCCTGTTTAACTGGCGTAGACAACTCTCCTTCCTCCTCACTGGTCAGTTGCTCAGCAGTAGACGACGATGCGGCTGCTGCTAACGCGGCTCTGTAGCGAGTGGTTACTACACCGGCCTCCTAGACTCGCCACTGAGCGTTTGTATTTTTGTAAATTAGAGGATGATTCCAGTGTCCTCCGCGGTGGTCCCTTCTCATGAAAAGAAAGAAAAACAAATTAAAAGCAAGAAACAAAACTATTTACACCTATGCATTCAACACATCCACGTAATAACACCATGTTTCCCCGACAACGGCGCCATTTGGTGGAAGAGAAGATTTCGCTGATCAAGTTATGTGGAAAAATAACCGACCGGGTGGATTAGTTTGCAAATGTCGTTGCGACTTGATCAAGACGCTTCTCTCTCACACAAAAAGTATCGGGGGAGGCTGGTGGCCTGGACCCGTGCCAGGGGAAGGAAAAAGCTGGACCCGTGCTAGGGGGAAGGTAGGTGGACTCGTTGGTTCACACCTTGGCAACGAAGCGCAGCTCGGTGTTAAGACGCTTCACCTCCGACCGTTAGGTCGGGGGTCCGAGTCACTTCGGGGGGTAGATGGGGAACCATCGTCGATCCTCCTTTTTGAAAAAAAAGGAAAAAAAACATACTTTTAACGGTAAAGCAGCAAGTACGTGGTCGATCCCACAGAGAAACTGGTGCGTTGAGTGTGTGTTTAGCAGCAAGGGTTTGGCTGCGGCCACGCTTTAAGTTGGGAGTTTTAAACTACTGGATTAAACTAGGCAGAATGTAACTATCTACTTGATCAAGGAACATATCATGCTAAAAACCGTAAACTGATCAGGTTACCGACACACTGAAAATAAATGACTTAGCTACTTTAACATGCTACGAATCTACGAAACACCTTTCCATTTAACATTTTGCAAGCTCAAACTTTGGATCTGGGTATTTAAGACTAAACTAAGCTCAAACAGTCAACAAGATTTCTGAAACAAACAACTTTGATTAAAAACAGAACTCAGAACAAATTTTGGAAAATGCAGAATGTAAAACAAGAGCGGTCGTTTTCAACTACTTAAACAAACACGAAAGTTAACTAAGCAACTAAAACTGAAACGGAAGAAAGCTATAAATCCGAGAGGTCCTCGGTCGGAACTGAAGCGGCGGTGAACGGATCTGGAACTCTCTGTCGCGCTCCCTTCTAACTCTCTAGCTCACCATTCTAACTCTCTACTGGAAAACGGAACTTAAAACTACTCATAAAAGAAAATAAATGGGAGAAGAAAGAAAAAAGCCGAAAAACCCCCAGCTATGGCGATGCGCCCTCTATTTATAGGCTCTTCGTAACAACCTCCAGCTGTGATAACAAATTTGGCAGCGAATCTTCGTCCTTGCTAGAATTGCCCGTCTCATCCGTCGATACGTGTCCCCTTTTCTGTTTCGCCGTGGTCCTTGGATAACGTAGTGAGGATCGCTTTCCAGCCCATCGGCTATACGTGCCCTCTTTCTGTTTTGCAGTGGTCCCCGGCTAACTGCTTGACCACCAACTTGATCAACCCACGCTGTTTTGGGTCTTTTTCGCCTTCTGCGCCAACATGATCAGTTTGGCCTTGCTGCCCTTGGTCAAGCGGCATTCCTGCACAATTAACACTCGCTTTCCGCGTCATACTGATCAAGTAGCCTACATTTTACCCTCTAAACCAATGTATGAAATATGCCTTATCACTCATCAACGTAGTATGTTTTTTTAAAATGTCAACACGATTATACTGAAATGTCAACCTAAACTTAAGTCGATATTTAAATACATTATGTTGACATTGATATTTAAATGTTATTTGTGTTGACATTTTAATAAATTGTGTTGACTTTTTTAAAAATACACTACGTTGATGAGTTAACAAGTTAGCAATTTAAATAAAGTTAGCATTTTAACGTACTCCTATTACAGAGATAAAGTCTGTTTATAATTTTTATTTCTTTTATATGTATGTCATAATGTCCACATATGGAGTAACTAAGACAAGTATAGTAATCACATGTCGTCAGATCTACAATCATTGAAATGTTAATTATGGAGCCTAATTTATCTCCTACCATGTTTAGGATTTGTTTGCTTGAAGTATTTTTTCTTGTGATATATGTTTCCTAGTTTGACTAGAATTAGGGCTCTCTAGTTGCTTATAAATAGAGGTGCTCCCTCATTGTTAAATCATGCTTATTCTGAAATTATATAGTGAAATCCCTGGCTTGGCATTGCCCCCAGACGTAGATACACATTGTATCGAACTGGGTAAACAATTTCTTGTGTTCATTCTCTTTCATATTCGTGATTGCCTGTGTTTATTTCCCAACAACTGGTATCAAGAGCCTTTAAGAGGCAGAAATCACGATGGGGATCGATGAGAAAATTGCTGTAGAGAAGTTCGACGGATCTGATTTTGGATTTTGCAAGATGCAGATTGAGGATTACCTGTACGGTTAAGATCTCTGGAAGCCTTTAAAAACTAAACCCGAAAAGATGGAACAGGAGGAGTGGGAGCTGCTGGACAGAAAAGTGATGAGCGCGATTAGGCTATCGTTGTCCAAGGATGTGGCTTATCACACGACTGCAGCAAAGTCGACAAAGGAGATGATGAAGATCTTGGAGGACATGTATCAGAAACCATCAACGGCAAACAAGGTACATCTGATTAGACGATTGTTTAATTTTAGAATGCAAGAGGGAAAGCTGGTGCAACAACATCTCAACGAGTTCAACATGATTACTTCGCAACTGAACTCGGTTGATATAAAATTCGATGATGAAATTCATGCCCTAATTTTGCTATCGTCTCTGCCTGAGAGTTGGGCTGGCACAGTGACAGCAGTTACTGCTGTAGAGACAAACCTAACAGTAGACAGAGTAAGAGATCTGATGATTGGTAAGGAAGTTCGCCGGAGAGAATCAGGATCTTATACTTCGGGATCAGCACTGAATACAGAACAGAGAGACAGATCGAAGGGAAAGCAAAATCGTGGAAGATCAAATTCCAGAGAAAGGAGCCAATCCAAGAAGGATTTGGATAAAGTTAAATGCTGGAATTGTGATGAGTTTGGGCATTTTAGAAATCAGTGTGAGGCACTGAAGAAGTATAAGAATAAGGATCAGAAGAACAAGAAGACAGCAAACGCTACCATGTCTGATGATGATGGCGAGGCGTTGGTCTTGAGTGTCAGTAGTCCGACGGAATTGTGGGTATTGGATTCTGGAGCGTCGTTCCACTCCTGCAGCAATGTGGAGATAATAGAAGACTACGTTTCTGGCAATTTTGGGAAGGTACATCTGGCTGATGACGAGCCCTTAGATATCGTGGGAAAGGGAAACGTGAAGGTAGTGACGTCCAATGGATCCGTGATAAAACTGAATGGAGTCAGACACATTCTTGGATTGCAGAGAAGTTTGATTTCGATTGGGCAGCTTGATGTAGTAGGGTACACCGTGACGTTTGGCTGCAACAATTGGAAGATTACCAAGGGAGCTATGATAGTAGCTCGAGGTAAGAAGGAGGGTACGTTGTATACCACAACTAACTCCAAAGATTGCATTGATATTGCAAGTGAGCCAAATAATGCAGATTTGTGGCACTGTCGTCTTGGCCACATGAGCGAGAAAAGGATGAAGATAATGTGCTCAAGAGGTTTATTGCCTGGCCTGAAAACTGTTGAAGTTGGCTTGTGCGAGGATTGCGTGTTTGGGAAACAGAAAAGGGTGAGTTTCTCAAGAGGAGGCAGAAAATTGAAGACACAGAAGTTGGAAATGGTCCACACGGATCTATGGGGACCAGCACCTGTGAAGTCCCTAGGAGGCTCTGAATATTATATGACTTTCATCGACGACTCTACTCGAAAGCTATGGGTTTATTTTCTGAAGAGTAAATCCGATGCGTTTGACGCTTTTAGGAAGTGGAAATCCCTTGTTGAAACTGAAATCGGGCTGAAGGTAAAGTGTCTAAGATCCGATAATGGAGGAGAATATGAACTTGCAAAGTTCAAAGAATTCTGCGCAGAGAATGGAATCCGCATGGAGAAAACTGTGAAAGGAACTCCACAGCAGAATGGAATCGCAGAGCGCATGAACAGAACGTTGAACGAGCGAGCAAGATGCATGAGATTGAAAAGTGGATTGCCAAAGAGTTTTTGGGCAGATGCAGTCAACACAGCTGCATTCCTAATTAATAGAGGTCCATCAGTTCCCTTGGAGTTTCGGATACCCGAGGAGGTTTGGACAGGAAAAGAGGTAAATCTATCTTTCCTACGCATCTTTGGTTGTGTTGCTTATGCTCATGTTAGTTCCGTTGAGAGAAGTAAGTTGGATGCTAAATCTATTAAGTGTACGTTCATTGGTTATGGAGGCGATGAGTTCGGTTATAGACTCTGGGATGAGCAGAACCGTAAGGTTATTCGCAGTAGAGTTGTCATTTTCAATGAACAAGTATTGTACAAGGATAGATTGGAGGCGTCGAGTCCCAGCAGTTTTGAGCCACAAGTGGTCGAGCTAGACATCTCAAACTCGAGTGGGAGCAAGGAGAGTCAGAATGCTGAAGAGGTGCTTGAAGAAGAACCAAGCACTCCACCACCGACTATTCTACTTCCTAAATCGACTAGAGAGCGACGTGCACCTGATAGGTACTCGCCCTCTAATTTCTATTTGTTACTTACTGATGGTGGTCAGCCCGTGTGTTATGCAGAGGCAGGAGAACGCCCTGATAAACGAAGGTGGAAAATTGCCATGGATGATGAGTTTGCCTCTCTTCTCCTGAATGGCACATGGGAGCTTGTGGAACTTCCTAAAGGGAAAAAGGCATTGCATTGCAAGTGGGTCTATCGAATCAAATGTGAAGCTGATGGTAGCAAGCGCTACAAGGCTAGGCTGGTTGTCAAGGGATTTGAGCAACGATACGGTATTGATTATACAGATGTGTTCACTCCTGTTGTGAAACTAACTACTATTCGTTTAGTGCTGAGTATGGTAGTTGGAGAAAATCTATTGTTACATCAGATGGATGTAAAGACGGCATTCCTTCATGGTGATTTGGAGGATGAGTTGTACATGACACAGCCTGAAGGATTCGTAGTAAAAGGAATGGAAAATCTTGTGTGCAAGTTGAAGAAGAGCTTGTATGGTTTAAAGCAAGCTCCAAAGCAGTGGTACAAGAAGTTTGATGGATTCATGATGGAGATTGGCTATAAAAGATGCTACGCTGACCATTGTTGTTACTACAAGAGGTTTGACAAGAGCTATCTTATCCTGTTATTATATGTTGATGATATGTTGATCGCAGGAGGTGATCAAAAGGAGATGGATAAGTTGAAAAGGCAATTGTCTGAACGATTCTCCATGAAAGATCTTGGAGAGGCTAATCAAATTTTGGGCATGAGAATCGAGCGTGACAAGGCGGCAGGAAAATTGTATCTTTCGCAAGCTGCTTACATTGGTAAGGTTTTGGAAAGATTCAACATGGATAATTCGAAGCCAGTAAGTGTGCCTTTAGGCAGTCACTTTAAGCTGTCAAAGAAGGAGTCGCCGAGTACAAAAGAAGAACGTGCTGAAATGAAGAAAATTCCTTATGTTCAGCAATTGGCAGTATTATGTATGCAATAGTGTGTACGAGGCCTGATATTGCACAAGCAGTGGGAGTAGTGAGCCGGTTCATGGGTGATCCGGGCAAGCAACATTGGGAAGCAGTTAAATGGATCTTTCGATAATTGAGAGGTACTACAGAAAGTGTCTTATGTTTCAATGGCAAGAATATCGAGCTGGCAGGTTATGTGGATGCAGACTTGGCGTCCAATGATCTTGATGGGAGAAGAAGCACAACCGGGTATGTATTTACTTATGGTGGTACTGCTATTTCATGGACTTCTAAGTTGCAGAAGACTGTTGCTTTGTCTACTACAGAGGCTGAATATGTAGCTGCGACAGAGGCAAGCAAGGAGATGGTGTGGTTGCAGAGTTTCTTAGATGAACTTGGGAATGAGAACAAGAGTAGCATACTCTACAGTGATAGTCAGAGTGCTATTTTCTTGGCGAAGAATCCAGCGTTTCATTCTAGGACAAAGCATGTGGAGTTGAAGTATCATTACATCCGACACCTAGTGGAGAAGAAAATCCTGCAACTTGTGAAGATACTTGGAAGTGAGAATCCTGCAGATATGTTTACTAAGGTGGTGACCTTAGAGAAATTGAAGCTATGCATAGCTTCAATTGGCCTTGGAACTTGAAGAGAAGGTTAGGCGATGCTAAGCGGATGAAGGGATGAGATCACGAGGAAATGGTTGTTTAGGAGTTGTAAGTCTCCAAGTGGGAGATTGTTAATTATGGAGCCTAATTTATCTCCTACCATGTTTAGGATTTGTTTCTTCGAAGTAGTTTTTTCTTGTGATATATGTTTCCTAGTTTGACTAGAATTAGAGCTCTCTAGTTGTTTATAAATAGAGGTGCTCTCTCATTGTTAAATCATGCTTATTCTGAAATTATATAGTGAAATCCCTAGCTTGGCATCGCCCCCAGACGTAGATACAAATTGTATCGAACTGGGTAAACAATTTCTTGTGTTCATTCTCTTTCATATTCGTGATTGCATGTGTTTATTTCCCAATATGAAAATGCTAAATTACATCAATGACCATGATATTCACAATTTAGGGGAAAATCGGAAATTCGGTCAAAGTGCATGATATGATCGATCCATTATCCTTGTCTATAATAAAAAGTTAGTGAATTTACGACCATAAGTACAAGTCGAAAGATGAAACCACAATTGGCAAAGTCGTCGCTCCAGCGAGGAATTCGACGGTGCCGGACCCGAAGATTACATGGCCGACTGGCTGCATCCCAACCAGTCATTGGCTTCTTGCTCAAAGATAGATATTACGCATTGGACTTTGTTTTATTAGCTATTTGGGCTTTTCTTTTTATTAGCTATTTGGGCCCATTTAATATTATTAATAGCTTGAGTCAGTAATGGAGTGTATTACTCTCTCCGTCTCATAAGAATATGCATCATTTCCTTTTTAGTCCGTTCTATAAAAATATGCACTTTCTAATTTTAAAAATTCTTTTCTATGTAATGAGGTGTAACTTATTCTGTACTAACAATAATTTATTTACCTTTTCTCTCTACCTCTCTCTTACTTTAACAATTTTGCATTAAAACCCATGCCGAACCCAAAGTGTATATTCTTTGGGGACAAAGGAAGTACTTAATTTTCTCACTTTTATGTTTATATTAGTAGTACTTAATTAATTAGGTCCGGACTTGGAAATATTATACTGCGGATTTGATGATGGGTTACAATTTACAATTAGAGTCCAATAGACTCCCTTTGCGCGTGATAATTTCGTAGTTTACTATTCATTCATTTGATTAGATATTTTAAACTAAAAGTTGGAAAATTGTGCGAAGAACTTTTTTATGGTTTGTTTTTGAAATTATATACTTCCTAGATAGGCATGCACAAACCGAACCGTACCGTCGGTTAACCGCCGGTTTTCAAACCAGAACCGAAACCGGTGAGGCGGTTCCGAACCGGCAGACGGTTCGGCGGTTCATGCTGGCCGGTTCAGGTTCAAGAATTTCAGAAACCGGAACCGGCGGTTCAAATAACATTTAAAAAATATATTTATTATTTATAAAAATCTATTTTATATATAAAAATCAATTTTCACAAATAAATACAATAATTTCATAATAGCCTATATTTATTTGTTGGGCCTATGATTCTAAGAACCATTCTTTGTTGTTTCTTTTTTATAGAGACATCCTTGAATATTTTGTGTTTCACTTTCATTGTGGGACAAAATATGTTGAAGTATTTTCTCTTATAACTATATGTTTAGATCATTCATTCATCTTTTTCCAATGTGGGATACAAAACTTTCTTTTGTTTTCTACTTTTCTTTATTTTTTACTACATTTTATTATTCACTAACTTTATCTTTATTTTTGTTATGATTCATTTTCTAAGACAAATTTATAGATAATAATAGAATCAAATAGAATATTTCAATTAAATTTGAATGTTGCATATTGCTCATAATTTGTGTACTCATAGAATGTGGATGTGTTCAAATAAAAATAATAATAGGATTTAAATGTGCTCACTTTTAAGAATTCTAAGAAACCATTCTTGGTTGTTTCTCTTTTATAGAGACATCCTTGAATGTTTTTTGTTTCACTTTCAATGTGGCACAAAATATGTTGAAATATTTTCTTTTATAACTACATGTTTAGATCATTCATTCATATTTTTCCAATGTGAGATACAAAACCTTCTTTTGTTTTCTACTTTTCTTTATTTTTTACTACATTTATTATTCACTAACTTTATCTTTATTTTTGTTATAATTCTTTTTCTAAGACAAATTTATAGATAATAATAGCATCAACTAGAATAGTTTAATTAAATTTGAATGTTGCATGTTGCTAATAATTTGTATATATATAGAATGTGGACGTGTTCAAATAATTGGATTTAAATGTAAGTATGTTGCTAATTTTTCTCAATATATTGATTAAAATGTGAAAAAACAACAACTAATATAATTGGTATAATAATGATAAAAAATAGATAACTAAAGAATGATTTGTTTAGTGGTATAATATAGTTTATATATTTATATATTAGTAGTAGACTAATAGTATGATTTTGTATAATAGTTGTTATTCTAATAGATGTAGTATAATTTATATAAATAAAATTATTATTTGTGAATATATTCTTGATAGATAAGAATAAACAATTATTGAGTAATATGATTTGTATATAGATAAATAATTATTCATATATCGCTAGATTAATACAATTTATATAATAATTATTCTCTTAATGTGTATAATGGTATTTATTAGTTAACATACACATAAACTTATAAACAAATAAATCGATAATGATAAAGAATTAAAGAATAATACTTTATGTAATTATATTTGTTGTTAAGTTATAATAATAGAAGATAATCAAGATATAAACTAATATAAACAAAGATGATGGAGATATATCATGTAGTTATAAATAAGGAGTTTTATCCCACATTGAAAGAAAGAGCAACACATCCAAGAACATCTAGCTATAAAAGAGAATCATCCAATACACTCTCTTTCAACCCAAAGGCTCAAGTCCAACATTAAGTGAAAATTGTAACTTATAAGTTATGACTTGTGATTGTAGTCTCGTTGAAATAAACACTAAAATGATAAGAAAAAAAAAACTGAACCGCCGAACCGGCCCAGAACGGGCGGTTTCAGCCAAAAACCGGCGGTTTTGAACCGCCCCATGAACTGCCGGTTTTTTGAACCGGAACCGCCGAAACCCTTGGCGGGCCGATTCTGGTTCATGAAAATCTTGAACCGTGAACTGCCGGTTCCGAACCGGAACCGGCGGTTTTTGAACCGTATGCATGCCTACTTCCTAGTTCGGAACCGGTGGTTTTTGAACCTTGTGCATGCCTACTTCCTAGATTTGTTTTCTTGATAAATTTTATTTCTTTAGCAAAGATTTCGATTGCGACTTAATTAATACTCCCTCCATCCCACAAGAATATGCACTCTTTCCTTTTTAGTCCGTCCAAAAAGAATATGCACTTTCCAATTTTGGAAACTATTTTCACTCTAACGAGGTGGGTCTCATTCTCCACTAACAATACTTTAATTACTTTTATTCTCTACATCTCTCGTACTTTCTCAATTTTGCATTAAAACCCGTGCCTAACCCAAAATGTATATTCTTTGAGGACGGAGGGAGTAATATTGTAAATATATAAACTGATAGGAAATTTCTTAAAATTATAATGAATTTATTCTTTAACAGTGACCACGAAAACAGTAAGCATCTATCATCCTTAGAAAATCTAAAAATATTATATACTAAAAGTTGAATATTTTAATATGTCAATAGAACTTCCTCGGTTACACTATAAGTGAAGCATTTCTATTCGACGGTTGTTTTGTGAAAATTATACTAATAAATAATTAGAGTGGAGCAAAGGTGAAATAAGTAAAAGAAAAATGAAGATACGTCTATCTTCTATATTAATATTCTTTCTCTTACTTTACTTTCTCTTTAGTTTAACTATTTATTATTATTTTCACAGAACAACGGCTGAAAAAAAAACGTTTCATTTATAGTGGAAAAGAGGAGGTATCAACTTGTTTATATTTTTATTCCATTACTGAATACACGTAATAATCAAAATCTGATAGTACATTATAGAGTGTGGCTATCGTCAAGTCGTCAACCACAACAAGACGGCTGATTTAGGGGTGGGAAATTATACCGAAATACCGTAATACTGGACTTACCGTACCGGAAAAATACCGAAAATACCGATTTTTCGGTATACCGCAGTTTCCGGTACGGTATGATACCGTACCGCAGTGTTTCGGTACGGTAACGGTATCAATTTTTCTATACCGCGGTATACCGAATCCACGGTATATCAGTATACCACGGTATACCGAAACTTCGGTATATACCGAATCCACGGTATACCGGTATACCGTGGTATACCGAAGATTCAGTATACCGATAGATTATTATATATATATATATATATAATATATATATATATATATATTACATATATATTAAATATGTTGTAATATATATATTACATTTATATATATATATTATATTAAAAAAAATTTAATAGTACATCAATTAATACAATAAAATTAAACATTCAAATGATAATTTATTCAAACAAATTCAAAATTAACCTGAATTATTTTTTTATCAACTCATCCTATTAAATATAATAAACACAATAGCACATAACACCGAAAGAAGATTGGAAATATGATATCGGGAATATGTTTCAACAGAACACATTTGAAAGAATTTGTATTAACTCACACCATTTAGTGTATGATTCTTTGTGTAATGTCATATTCCAAATATACAAAGTAATTAAAAATTTTGTTTTATTCTTTGTCCCACTTCATAAAATGTCAATTAAAAATATGTGCAGCTGAAAATGAATCAAATCGTTTAATTAGTGTTTAATTCATTGTATGTTATCTTATTTTATATACTACTTAAATTGAAGGATGAATAAATAGGATACTGATCAGTCATTCTTAATTCTTAAAGAGAAATAAATGTCCAATTTAAATTACTAACTAGTGTCACGCCCGTGCGATGCACGGGTCATTTTCATTTCTTCATATTTATTTCATTTTGCGAAATAAAAGTGGTGAAATGATAAATAAAAGAATATTCGACATCCTCTTACTTTGGATTATACTTTTTCAATCACATTAACCCCACATAGACACAAGAGTGTGTTTAAATGCTACCTTTTCTTAAAAATGTCAATACAATCACATTAAAATTTCAACGCATATTTGGGTTGACATTTTAATAAACTGTCTTGACATTTAAATATCAGACTTAAAATTAAAAAGCATTTTAAATCTGTGAAAATATGAATTAACCGTTGAGTTATAACTGTAGGAGCAAGTTTACGTTGCAATAATTTAATATTGCACTGGTGAGACACTTTCTAGTCGAGATTCATTTCATTGCAATATAGCGACCCTATACACTAAAAACCCAAACCTTGAAACCTAAATCCTAAACCATTAACTTTAAAATATACTCATCATAACCAACAAATGAGCCAAATATTGATATATGTTGAATTTTAGTATTTTCACATTAAAAAAATATTATTTGCTAGTATTTTAAAAATTTATTCAAATCAAAGGAAGACCGTGCCTTGTTAATATTTTTGAGAATTTGTATGCATGTTTATAATGATAGATTGAAATTAAAGTCTAGGGGGAAAAAATTGAATCTTTATTTCATTACACTTGTAAATCTATTTGGAGATTTTATTTATAAGACCAATTATTACTACTATTGGTCTAAATAGCCAAAAATAATCAATAAGTACCTTCATTTTATCATTAACCACGATTATGGGATAAAATTCTGAATATATGTAATCAAAATAATCCATAAATATATATTAAAAGATACTTAAAGATCAACATCATCGGCAACAACAAATATAATATGATACTTGATAACATGCTAACCAAAATATAAAATTGAATAGAGTGATGGACGAATTACCGATAGCAAAAAATAATGAACAATCGAGAAACCAATTAGTAAATGAACAAATCAAGAAACCAATTATTTTTCGGTATACCATTACCGTTACCATACCGTTATTACGGTATACCGTACCGTGTTTCGGTATACCGTTAAAAAACGGTATACCGAAACACGGTACGGTATACCGTAATAACGGTATGGTAACGGTATCAAAAAATATCATACCGAATTTCCGGTATACCGAAAATTCGGTACGGTATCGGTATTGAATTTTGTCATACCGTACTTTCCGGTACGGTATGCGGTATGGCACGGTCGGTACGGTATACCGTACCGACCCACCCCTAGGCTGATTGGGGCAGGGCCGGCATACATGGCAGGTGGGCGGCAAGCAAGGTTGTAGAGCTATTGGAGGCTTTTTTGATCTCGGATCCACCCCACTTTCCTCCTTAGCTGCTGAGTTCAACTAACAAAAAAAACAACTTTAAACATCAAATTATTACTCCCTCCGTATTTGAAACGGCACGAGTTTTAATGCATAATTGGTAAAATAAGTACGAAAAATTGGTAAAGTAAGAGAGATGAAAATAAAAATGAGTAAAGTAAGAGAGAAGAAGAGATCAAAGCAAAACCACTCAACATTTTGGAACCCATTTTTTTTTCTTTCAAAGTTATGTGCTTTTCTTTTATGTAATATGCCTGTTAGTTTTGCTTCTCTATTTATAAAGAAGAATCACACTAGATTTTTTGAGTTGATATTAAAGTGGAGAATATCGTATGACTTTTCCAATTTTGCCACGCACTCTTATCATTTTGTGATTTCATAAGTCTAGAATAATTGACTATCTAGCACAATTTAGTTGGTAAGATATTTCCTTCAATCTATTTGAGATATATCCAATGTATAAAATGTACATTTGTGTGTGAATTGTATTTAAAAAACAATGAGTTTGTATTTAATTAAGCTTATGAAGTCCGAATCAATTTCACAATATATAAATATGTTCGTGTCAACCTATTAAACCCAAACATGCCCACGGTTCACGAACCGGCGGTTCCGGTTCGGTCGTCTTCGAAACCGGAACCGAACCGTGAGGCTATTTCACGGTTCCTGTTCCGGTTCGAAAACCGGCGGTTCCGGTTCCGGTTCGGAACCGCCGGTTTTCCGGCGGTTTTGGCGGTTCCGGTTTTCGAACCGGCGAAACCGGCGGTTCAATTATTATTTTTTTAAAAAAATTTGAAATTTGGCTTTATACAATAAATTGGAACAAGACAATGCATAATTCAAGCACAAATAAGACGAATAAGGAGGAAATGAAATAAATTTTATTGATTTTGAGTTGTAACGGACAACGATACATTACAATTTACAATACATAAGTATACAATAAAATACAACAACATACAACAATATAATATAATTTACAAGTGTCGTCGCCTCGTGGGACTCGGAAGGTAAATAAAAAAAACATGAAATGGGGGGGAAAAAGGAAAAATTGAAAAGGGCTTGGGATCAACTTAAACTTTCAAAGTTAAACTTTTCAAATTTAAGTTGAGTTGTCTACGTATCCACAATTTTATTGAGGAATCAAAGCCCACGTAGTTCTCTTACCTTAGGATCAACCATTTTTTCTTGCAAAATGTTGCCCATTTTCTAAGCAAACACATATCAGCACGCCATATACACATTGCTGCATTTCTAATAGGGGCAATTTGATCTTCCAAAGCAATCAATGCATCTCGAACACACATAGTCAGAATATTATTCAAGCATGGAAAAAATTAGCACTAATAGATAGTTTGTTCTGATTTTTTCCATGATAGATGCTTGAATAATGTTCTGACCATGTGTGTTCGAGATGCATTGATTGCTTTGGAAGATCAAATTGCCCCTATTAGAAATGCAGCAATGTGTATATGGCGTGCTGATACGTGTTTGCTTAGAAAATGGGCAACATTTTGCAAGAAAAAATGGTTGATTCCGAGAAGAATTGTACTTGAAGATCATTAAAATATATTCCCCATTTGATAAATATCTTATTGGTGAAAAAGTGGGTATCTTTGAGGCAGATGGTACTGGAACACAAATTTATATATGGAATCTGGATGATACTTCAAGATCATATATAAATTTGTGTTCCAGTACCATTTGCCCCAAAGATATCCACTTTTTCACCAATAAGATACTTATCAAATGGGGAATATATTTTAATGATCTTCAAGTACAACTTAGCAGCAACAACGATACATTACAATTACAAATAAAAAAACATGATGGGGGGGGGGAAATAATTGAAAAGGGCTTGAGCTCAACTTAAACTTTCGAAGTTAAACTTTTCAAATTTAAGTTGAGGTGCCTACGTATCCATAATTTTATTGAGGAATCAAAGCCCACGTAGTTCTCTTACCTTGCTTACCTTTTTGGTCGGCTGTGCTCGCCGTTCACCGCCCCCCGTCGACTCATTGCTAATGTTGAGTGCTCTCGCTTCTGACCTCGTCATCGCCATCGGAAGAAAATTCTTCACCATCACTCTCTACACGGAAGTCGAAATCCGGCTCTTGTGCTCTCATGTCCGCCTTTGCCCAATCGTCAAGTAACATAGTGGCTTCCATGTTCTTGGCGGAGAGATTGCTCCTTCTGTCGTCTAGGACACAACCGCCGACACTAAAAGCTTGTTCAACGGCGACGGTGGAAGCGGGAACGGCGAATATCTCCTTAGCCATGATGGAGAGTATCGGAAACTCTTTGTCATGTGTTCCCCACCAATTAAGGACGTCAATTTGTTGAGTAGGAGGACCTGCATCTTGCAAAATAGAGCGCGATTCCAAATATATATCTAATTCACTAGTCGCTCTAGTCCTATTGGTTGTAGTACCGTATAGATCTTGCAATTGTGATACTACGTCGGGATCAATCATGATATTGGTAAAATCCCTCCACCAAAATCAAATGTAGACGGACTAGGAGGAGCACGTACCTGGTGAGCGGTGTTATACCGCATTTCATATTCCGCGTAGAGAGAACGAAGTGCACTATCTAACCTTAGTTTGATTTCATCAACATCTGGAATACTTAGTTCGAAGCATTCTCCTCTTGTCAAGCCCATTTCGCGGAGTTGGGAAAAATCCAAAGCGTGCAAATAACCATAGTACATGTCTAAAATTTTATAAACACCATGCAACTTCCACTTTGGATCTAAGCATTTTGCAATCAAAAACACATTTGGAATACGTGAAAAATATTTTAACCATTTTTCAACCATGTAAAACAAAATAGCCTTCAACTCAATGAATTGAGTATTTTTCACACAAATTTTAAAACCAATTGCCACATACATGCAATCCTCCAAAACGCGCACAGAAGTAGGATAATAAACACCGGATAACTCAACAGTGGCATTTTTGAAAGCGCGGAATAATCGAAATAAATCCATGCTGTGGTCCCAACAAGCGGGTATCAAAATCAAATCAGAAGGAACATGAGGACAACTTCTAAAAAAATCACATAAATACTCAATGTGGTTCAAAGTCGACTCCAACATATCATATGTCGAGTTCCAACGAGTTGAAACATCCAAACAAAAGTTGGTGTACCTGCATTGCTTACCATGACAGTATCTCTTCGCAAAAACCAGCGGTTTTGGCGGAAAACCGCCGGAACCGCCGGTTTTCCGGCCAAAACTGCCGGTTTCTGGGCCGGAACCGCCGATTCGGTCAACGAAACCGTCTGCAAAAGCTGCGTCATGTCGCCTCGTTTCTCGCGCCGCATCCGGAACCCCTGAACCGGCGGTTAACCGCCGGTTAACCGCCCAAAAACCGCCGGTTGCCCCATCCACATGCCTTGAAATTAGCGCCCGAACCGGCGGTTCGGCCGGTTAACCGCCGGTTCCGAACCGTCCGGAACCGCCGGTTCGGTCACGGTTCCGGTTCGAAATATCTCGAACCGGAACCGGACCGCAACCCGAATTCTGACGGTTCCGGTTCGGGAAAAAGGCCACGGTTCCGGTTCGGAACCGGAACCGCCGGTTCCGGTTCGGCGGTTAACCGCCGGAACCGGAACCGGTGGGCATGTTTAATTAAAACTAGTAAAATTGAACAAATAACTCAATTACGATACGTTAGTGACATCATAAAATACAAAATGGATAGATATTAAACCATTTAATAAGATTTTCGTATGAATTATAAGAAATAAATGTGTGGTATGTGAGTACTTTTTAAAATTTCTCTTATCTCATTCGTCTTCTCTTCTGGTTAGCAAACATTGGATAGTGATATAATATGGATAAGTTGGGGATATTTCTTTTTTTTTTCTAAACTAAAACTTAGATTCCCTAAGTGTACTAGAGTTTTTTTTTATTTCGGGTTTGGGAGACGCATGACCCTCATGCGTCTCCTTTTAATGAGACGCATCACGGACATGCGTCTTTCATAAAGACGCATGAGGGACATGCGTCTTTCTATTTTTTCAAAAAAATTTTAACGACGCACAACCATCATGCGTCTTAGGGAGAGACGCATCTCCCTCATGCGTCGCTCATTTTTTTTACAAAATCATTCTTGGTTGTTTCTCTTTTATAGAGACATCCTTGAATGTTTTATATTTCACCTTCGATGTGGGACAAAATCATTCTTGGTTGTTTCTCTTTTATAGAGACATCCTTGAATGTTTTATATTCCATTTTCAATGTGGGACAAACTCATTCTTGGTTGCTTCTCTTTTATAGAGACATCCTTGAATGTTTTATGTTCCACTTTCGATATGGGACAAAACTCATTCTTGGTTGTTTCTCTTTTATAGAGACATTCTTGAATGTTTTATGTTCCACTTTCGATGTGGGACAAACTCATTCTTGGTTGCTTCTCTTTTATAGAGACATCCTTGAATGTTTTATGTTCCACTTTCGATATGGGACAAAACTCATTCTTGGTTGTTTCTCTTTTATAGAGACATCCTTGAATGTTTTATGTTCCACTTTCGATGTGGGACAAACTCATTCTTGAATGTCTCTATAAAACATAAAACAACCACATGAACATTTAGCAAACATCTTTTCCTTCTTTTTCTTTCATTTTTTGTTAGAATAAAATTGATAGTTATGTTAATTGTATTCCTAAATACGATACTAATCAGCAACACTTTTCTAGGTAAATTGACTTTTCAAAAATAAATAAAATGAAAATATACAACGAGCATATAAACTCATTATAAGTTTTAGTGATGATAGTTTAATCATGAAACCAACTGTATAAACAAGTTATCAAAAACGACTTATGAGCAATTACTCTTTTATTCAATTGGTTGTTGTGATGGGTTTTATATCATGTAATTTAATATTGAAACATTATATTTTGTAGTTGTTTCATGTTTATTATGTTTTAATATTGATTTTTCTTTATTATATAGTGCTATATTTTTTGTTTATAATTTTCATATAATGATATTATTTTAATTTCATTTAATTAGTTTATAACTTTAAATCAATGTTTCAAAATATCTTAGTCCGTGCATCGCACGGGTGGTGTGATGACTACCTACCATTTTGAGTAAGAGTAAACCGTGATTTTTAGTCGTGGACAAATTAAAATAGTAATCTAGCCCTGCTAATGACGGGCGGAGGATGTATTTATTAGTGATTGTGGCCTTGAAATGAATAGCTCAGATGAAGTTTGGAAAGAAGATTGATGTTGGATACATCAGTTGGAGGCTTCATCAACGTCTTATAGTAATTAACTTGTAAGGCTAGCTCCAACAATTACATCAAACTCAAATTCATCTTTGAGTGGAACATAAAACATTCAAGGATGTCTCTATAAAAGAGAAGCAACCAAGAATGAGTTTGTCTCGCATTTTTTAGTGGAACATAAAACATTCAAGGATGTCTCTATAAAAGAGAAACAACCAAGAATAAGTTTTGTCCACATCGAAAGTGAAACATAAAACATTCAAGGATGTCTCTATAAAAGAGAAGCAACCAAGAATGAGTTTGTCCCACATCGAAAGTGGAACATAAAACATTTAAGGATGTCTCTA
This sequence comes from Salvia splendens, assembly GCF_004379255.2. Lineage (NCBI taxonomy): Eukaryota > Viridiplantae > Streptophyta > Magnoliopsida > Lamiales > Lamiaceae > Salvia > Salvia splendens. Next base: position 16,634,602 of record NC_056033.1, read on the forward strand.
TAAAAGAGAAGCAACCAAGAATGAGTTTGTCCCACATCGAAAGTGGAACATAAAACATTCAAGGATGTCTCTATAAAAGAGAAGCAACTAAGAATGAGTGTTGTCCCACATCGAAAGTGGAACATAAAACATTCAAGGATGTCTCTATAAAAGAGAAGCAACCAAGAATGAGTTTTGTCCTATATCGAAAGTGGAACATAAAACATTCAAGGATGTCTCTATAAAAAAGGAACAACCAAGAATGATTTTGTAAAAAAAATTAGCTACGCATGAGGGAGATGCGTCTCTCCCTAAGACGCATGATGGTTGTGCGTCGTTAAAAAAATTTTCGGAAAAATAGAAAGACGCATGTCTCTCATGCGTCTTTATGAAAGACGCATGTCCGTGATGCGTCTTATTAAAAGGAGACCCATGCTCCCAAACCCGGAATAAAAAATAAACTCCAGTACACTTACGGAATCTAAGTTTTAGTCTAGAACAATAAAAGAAATATCCCGGATAAGTTGTGAATGATTTTTTTTCGCAATGTACAGTATTAGGTTAGCGATGAGTCATTCTCAAAAGTGATTTATTATTTGTTTTTTTGGTTATTAGAGAAGAGTAATTTGGAATTATGTTTGAATAATTGAATATCAGTGTCGAACCTATACATGGGTCTGAAGTTTTTATTAAGCCCAACCTAAGATTTGGATTGAACTCTTGGAAGGTTTTTTTTTGTTTTTCTTTTTTTTGCTATTGGTAAATATACAAAAATTTAAAGGTGGCATTAAGATTAGGCATGCACAAACCGACCCGGCCCGGCGGGTTCATGAACCGGAACCGGGCCCGGAACCGGCGGGTTGAACCGGCAGAAGGGTTGAAGGGTCGGAAGGGCCGGTTCAGGTTCGGCAATATATTGAACCTGAACCGGCGGTTCAAAACCGGCGGTTCGGCGGTTCGAACCGCCGGTTCAAAGGGTTAAGTAGTGTTTCGTAGGTTAGGGGTTCGTAGGGTTCGCGTAGGGGTTTAGTATAGCCGTTGGAACCGGCGGTTCGCGGGGTAAACCGCCGGTTTGAGGGGTAAACCGCCGGTTCGGGAGCCGGTTTCTGACGGTTCTGGTAACTTTTCAGAGGCTAGGCCGTAGGGTAAGTGTGTAGGCCTGCAAAACCGGTCAGAAACCGCCGGTTTTCGGTCAGAAACCGGCGGTTTTCTGACGGAAACCGTGGACAACCCGCCGGTTTAGGGTTGAACCGCCATATGTTTTTGTATATGCAAAAACAATTACATAATTGTATTTGTATATACTCTAGTCGATGATGTATATTTCTCTATACGGCTAAATGAGGGAAACTTTTGACAATTCTACTATATTTGTTGATTGTTAGACGAAACTCAACATTTAAAGTTGAATTGCTAAAGGTGTCCTTAATTTAGTTATGTAGAAAGATCTTCTTCGCCGGTTAAGAGTATATATATAATACACTTATACGTTTAAGAACTTCAACATCGTTTCTTGTCATTTGTAATTAGTTCTTCACTAGTAGTCTCATTTGTATTTAAATTTTGTTTAAGACTTCAAGACCGCCATATGTTTTCAATTTGTAATTGTTGTAACTTGTAACGTGTAATTTGTAAACATGCAATTTCAATAAAATTGCAACTTTATCCGTATTTTTTTCAATTTTATTTATTCACATTTCATAAAAAAACAAACTTGAAAAGTGTAATGTAAGTTGATTAAAATTGAAAAGTTGAAAAATGCAAAAAAAAAAATAAAAATTCGTCGAACCGGCCCGGAACCGGCGGTTTTGAACCGCCCCGTAACCCGCCGGTTTTTTGAACCGGAACCGGAACCGCGGGGAGCTAGGCGGGCCGGTTCAGGTTCATACATTCCCCGACCCTTGAACCGCCGGTTCATGACCCTGAACCGGCGGTTTTCGACCCTTGTGCATGCCTAATTAAGATGGACTGAGAACTTTTGCCTTAAATTTAACTAAATGACAGTCTGCTATTAATTAATACCTGTTTTTTTTTGCAAAATGCATGGGGAAAATATAAATGAAGCCCAACTCGCTACTTTATTTTCAAACCCATGCATTATTCTATGCCAAACAAAGTGTCCATATTATCTTAAGTCCACTTTCTGTTTTTCTCTTTTGGGTAATGCGATTGATACTAGTGGATAGAATATTTGAATGGGGAATATAGAGAAAAAAGAAAATTTTAAAATTAATTAGACAATGACATATGAAGAAAGCTGCCATCGCCACTAAATCAAATGTATGTATACCCAGAACAGATGTGATGATCTTACTTGACGCCGCCAGCTTTTGCAGACAGATTTTCCCAGAGTGGATTCCACATCACTAGTAGTGTAGTGTAATATAATCGTATAAGTTGTAAATAAAATAATGTACATGAGTAATATGTTGTTTAACTATTCCATATTTTTCAAGGACAGACTAATAAGAATATAGTTCATACGAAAACTTCAAATTCGATGTTCAGACAGAACATTATTAGCAGATGGGTGCCGAGCCCAGTCAATGGGATAATTCTGAAATTTTAACCGAGGAAGTAACTGCCTTGTGAGTTTTTTACTGTATATTTTTATTTTATAATGAACCACAACTACTATGTGTGGATACTTCCTTCTGTGTGATAATCTAGAATGTTTGTTTAATAGTTTAGGCTCATTTTAGGTTTGTACAAATCCGAAGCCATGTTCAGATGATTTTGGTTTTAATTGTTCACGCTATGAATAAACTTATCTGAAAATAGGCTTCTTTTGTTTGATTTTCTCTTTGCTTTTAAAAGCAAAAACGATGAAGAAAAGTAAACTATTACTACTATTATGGAGTAGTATGATTATGAGTTACAAGAATAATTTTTTATTCAGCTTTAATAGGAAAGTTGTATGCAACATGAATAATAATGTGAAAGAAAAAACCTCACTTTAATTAAATTTATTAAAAATCTAAATTGTTTTTATAAAAAAAAAAAAGATGGCCTGAAAGTCGAATAAAAGTAACAAATAGTTTCTCAAACAATACTAGTTCGTTAAATCTCGTGCAGAAGTAGTCTGAAGATAGGAGGGGCGGAGAGAATACATGATAAAAGCCAACTGAAGTAAAATATTGAACTAAAATCGTATAACTGTACAAAGTAATTAACTTAAAATTCTTAGGTACAAAACTTTGCAACAACCGAGTTTAGTTCACCTGATCTATCTCAACGATATACTATGTTTTAGTACGACAATGAAATTCACATAACATGCACTGAGAAAATTACTACTCTCTCTGTTCCATAAAAATAGGGATTTTGAGAATGACACGAGTTTTAAAGCAAAATTTGTAAAGTAAGAGAGATGTAGGAAGGAAAAATTATTGAAAGTATTGTTAGTGTCTCGAATGAGACTCATCTCATAAGAGAGAAAAAACTTGTCTAGAATGGAAGATGACTATTTTTGTAGGACGGCCCGAAATGGAAACAGAAGACTATTTTTATGGGATGGAGGGAGTACTACTGAACTTAATGCCATACAAATATACGTGTAGTAACATGATTCATGATACGATATTTTGTAAGGTTAAGACAATACAAAGTGCGGATGCATCCACATTGCAAGAACATTAAAAAACACTTTCATCTCATGTTGCAAAAGTTCAAGAAAGTGAAGATGAAGCAAACTGTAGTTCAAATTTGGATTCTCAAACAACCTAACGTAAAAGGTAAAAGGGGGAAGCAAGGAAGAAGAAATTAGGACTTCTCATGTTTACCAAAGATGCCAAAGAGTAGATAAAACCAAGAACGCAAGGTGATACCTGTACAATTTCGAGCTGACCTAGCTCCAGATAGACGGGTTTCTAAATTGAGTAGCCATTGCCTCTGATAGAAATTTTACAAGGTTTTCCCTCTCAATTTCTTTCTCTCTCTTGAGCTCTAGATGCCGAACCTAAGTAGTGAGCTAGAAATATTAGAGATACCATCGCAAAAGACCAGTGTAACGTATCACAAAGAAGACATGCTAGTACATATAGACCAGAATCCAACCTGAACCGAGCCTTTTTGGGATACACCGGAGTCGGTGATGACAACAAGACATTTAATATCATGGTCGCTTGCATATTCGTACTGTTCAGTAAGGCTTGGATCACGCAAGGGGACAAACTCTGCCTGTACAACTTGCTTTCAGTAAGTATTATTTGTGCAGGAGAAATACCAAACAATCTTGCATAAAGATCAGATTACCGACCCTGATATTCTCCTCCCACAACTCGGCCACCAGTTCCATGCGCTCGAACAATAAACCACCCCCTCCTCTCGAACAGACAAGAACATTAATGCCTATTTCATTTCTGTTCATGTCAATGAGATAATCCCACATTCAGTAGATGCATTAAATAGGAACAGTCAGCAACAACAGTGGACCCATACAAGAAAAGATCATCACCTATGAGATTTATTATCTACAGAAGAGTGTAGCAAAATAGTTTCTAGTGCAATACTAGTTCCAACTGCACCGGGTGGACTTGATTTCTGGCAAAAAGAAACAATCATGAGCGGATTCCTGATTTCTGCTAGGAACAAGTACAGTGTCCAATGGGAACAAAAAAATGTGGACAGATACTACGTATTGCAACAATTAAAAAAAAGACAATTTGATATTTCTTCCTAAAACACTTTAGTGTGAAAACATAACTCGACAGAGATCTAGTACTAAACCAACAAACCAACCATACATGAGCCAGAACATATATTTAGGAGAGAGTCAAAACTGTTACATTGGTAGGGAGAGCAGCCCATAAACCAAAAATAAGTGGAACCTTTCCCCTATTTAATTTTATGCATTTCATTCTCTATTTGGCCCATTTCAAACAAAATGTTTTTCTGCTGAACAAAGTGTCACCTTTGACTGCCTAGCCTAAAATGGACACAGGATTACTCAGTATAATGAGTGGTCAAGTTATACTTTTTCAGTAAATTGCTGAAGCAAACGAAAGGGCAAAAATTGTTAGTGGTTTAATGCCTGAGTGAAAAAGAATTATACTATACGAGTTCCTTCTTCAGAGTCATACTCATATTCTTCATCAGTTCATCTTCAAATTGTCAAAAAATGAAACAAAAAAAAGAGCATGATCTCTGCCAAATCATATATCTATTCTCACCATAATCAAACCAAAGATGCAAGCATGGTAATATATACTTCAGAAAACCTACATATTCAGAATCAGTTGTTTGCTGAAGCAGGTAATCATAACGGCCACCAACAGCAAGCAGTGTTCCTTCTGTTAGTGCTACAGGATTGTTATCCTTTCTGAGATATATCTGCAGAAAGAAATTGAGTATCAAAGAAATGTTCCAGTATGTTTTAACAGCACGAGCTAAAGTGCTTCTGATCACCACCTCTAAGCAAGTAACAATTACTAAAGAACCTCAACAAGTTTAGATACAATTCCCGGTTCACGGAAGGCACATTTCTGTCTCTTTTTATTTGACTCTTCCAATTACAAAGAAAAAATAACGTGGTTGTGGACAGTTGTGGTTTAAGTTTTAACAGAGCGAACTAAGGCAGGACATCCAATATTCAGAAATAAAAACCCGAATTTTTGGCAGAGGAAACCTTGAGATCTTAGCCTTAAATGACAGAGAATGCGTATCTGACAGATATATTTTGGATAAGAACTTGTTCTAGTACCTGGAAATACAAGTTCCTATGATAATATTCAGTTGGTGGCATCAGTGCATCAACAAAGACATGCCTTTCAATCTTCCAAACTCTCAGGTAGTTGAAAAGTTCAGAAACCTCATCAAGTGCCTTGCGTATTGACTTATCTGCAATCATGATCTATCACAACTTCTGCTATTGGATGATTTCCAAAGATATAAATATCTATATACAAAAGTTTCAAACTGATGAAAAGATACCTGCAGGCAGGGCACCTCGTAGTCTTGGTAGTGCCTGTTCAGCAGTCCCACAGAACCTCAATCCCACAGTTTGTAATCTGTTTAAAGCATCATCAGAAAGATCAAGTTCCTGAAATAACAAAGAAAGAAAACATTCAAATCCTCATGATTCTTGAAGCAGACAACATGTTTTCCGCTCAAGGAAAATTTGACGATTGCTGGTATTGACATGTAAAATCATCACTATCGTCATTCTTGAAAGATTAATCAGTTCTTCAGATAAACTATCAGACTACAGAGTGATTAATCTGATGAATGGTTTTTTTTGTTTTTTAAGGTAGAATCATTTCATACCAATGCTTCCATTTATATAACACAGCTTAATCTCGACCAAGGAAAACATGATCTTCAGATGATAATCCTCCAAAGATTCCTAAACACTTATGTCGCTGAGCATTCTTTTTTATATTAGTTGAAAACGAATGTTATGAATCCTCACTCTTTACAGTTGATTACATTCCGTGACAGAATAAACATAGCTTAGAGACCGTAGCCAAACTCTCTTACTTAACACTAGTAAATCCAACAGAATAAGTGTGCAAATATTCATATAGAAAGAGCTAGCAGACCTGTCGAAGTTGCCGCCTTATAACTACCCATTTTGACTTCCTTTCAGAAGACTGAGGACGCAAGGAACCCAAAAGTGAGAGAAGCTGCGAACATATGAAACTATTAATTAATATGTTGTCAACAAGGCTTAATCATTGATATCGATCTAACCTCAGCAACTTTCTGTCTATTTTGAGGTTTGATTCCTGTCCAAGACCATATTGCCTCCAATATGTCAGCATGGTTTAGATGAATGTCACACGATTCTGAATTGAAAAAATGAGAAACAATGTCGACGGAAGCCTGTAATACAACAACAACAAAAAAAACAAAAAAAACATTAAGCTTTATATCTCATTGATCTCTGACATGCTCAAGGTTATTATCATTATGTTAATTTCATATTTTGGATATATTTATATGCCAAGTGTAGGACCTTTATGATCTCTGCCTCTGTCAATGCAGTTGCTCCTCCAACAATATCAAAATCTCCCTGTAAAATTATGATTTTAGCTAACAAGGGCATTGTTTCCTTTACCAAGTTCTACTGTGGAAATTTTATGTGCAAAACAAAACTGACCTGTAAGTACCGATTTGGAGGTGAATGGCCAATTGCTCTTCGGTATACATATGATATTTCGTACCTCCTGAAAAATGATTTCTGCAAGAGACTGAATATTGATTTCTCGAGGAAAGATCTCAGCTAGAATATCACCAGTGGAAGCAAATGATGAAAATACAAAGGAAAACATTAAGCTAAAATAAAAAGAAAACTACAGGGCACCTATTGGAAATGATTGAGATGAAAACATGTGAAATACATCTAAACCATGCATATAGTGCTTGTTTTAAAAGGGTCAACTGAAATGTAGAAATTAGTAAAGATTATAATCCACAATGTTATGCAAATGGTGAATGTAATGGAACAGAAGAAAATAAAGCAGAAAATCCTGCTATGATATTGCAACAGTCAATTTATGGAAGTTGTGAGAACAAAAAATAGAAACAAATTTAAAATGGGCCTTGTGGTCATTTTAAATGCATATCTCACTAAGTACTCGGCAGGAGTTGGTCATATTCTGGAAGAGAGCTAGTTACGACCCCTATAGAAACTAACCTGCTTTGCAACGACCCAATTCACAAAGGGATAGCGTAGCTCATGGCAAAACTCAATCATGTCTCCTCCATGGGATAACATTTTGACAGCACTCCTTTAGTAGTTCAACAAAGTTTCAGAAAAAGAAACATAAAAAGTAGTCATTATAAGCTTCTGGAGATGAAATTCAGATGCAAATGAAAATGAAGGGAATATTTTTTTTCTAAAGAATCATGCAGACAAAAAGTCGATGGTACCTATTTACTTGATGGCCATCTCCCAATATTCTCATTGGAAAGATCTCCAAATGCTTTGCACCATGCTGCCTGTAAACTTCTCTAACAATATCAACAACCAGATCACGGTTAGCAGTATCTACATCTGTGAAACAAGCTGTTGAGATATCATCTCGAATAGATTTCAGTCGTTCAACATTCTCATGCTTGTCCTTTGTCCTTAACTTATCCTCGTCAAAAATTGCAGACACAACTTTTTCGTATATACTTGAGTCTTCTGAAGAATGAATTGTCCTCAAAATATCTGCAAGTCCAGATAGAAAAAAGACTTAATTGGATAGTGAACAAGTGACATTATCATTTACCATAACCTGATTGTGAAGAAGTTAGAAAAGGGATATTCAAAGAAACAACTTCACTAGTAATAAAATTAAGGGTGTCTTTATGAAATTCAGGAACTAGGGCAGACACCTTGATAGCACCATGTTAAGCAGTGAAGTATAGAGACATGTAGAGACAAGAAGAATAGTATTTCTCATTCAGTTATTATACAAGAGACCTTATACACACACACACACGCACAAATAACATTTCTATTACAAATACGATGGTGAAATATTTAACAGTTTAGTTTCTCTTCTCTAATGAGATCGATTGCTTTTTTTATTAATTTCTTGTATAGGAAAAAAAAGGATCCTGTAAACATTTCAGCATGTATATAAGATATATAACTAGCCAAGTATAACTAATCAAGTAGTAAAGGGGAAGCAAATTATGTTAGAAGGTATAAAGGCGATAGTCATCTTTAATACACACAAATGCCTGTTCAATCTACAATTCTATATGTACTTCTATAATTCTCACATCGAAAATTGTATTAGCATCGGTTTAGAATCTTTTATCAAAATTCAGTAAGCGGGTATCAATCACTTACTATCTAACATTTCATACTCCATGTGAGGTGGAAAAGCATGCTTAAGAAGTTCCGTGGCTGAAGGCCGATCTGATGGACTTGGAGACATCAAGTGTCGAAGCAAGGTTGCCTGTTCTGGGAATTCTGTGACCCAGCTAGAAGGAAGCTGTCCTTTTAGTTTCAGATCAGAGAGCAAAACATGTCTCTCCATTGCTGTCTCGAAAGGATGCCATAGTTCAAAGAACATAACTCCTAAACTGTACATATCAGCCTATGATAGAGTGAAACAAGATGAGCACGGGTAGACAGTTTCTCAACAAAACACTAAAGTATATGAAACATATGAAATTAAAATTGACCTTCTCATCAATCTTCGGCCAGCCTTGCTCTATTTCAGGGGCAGTGTAGAAATATGTGCCAACTTGACCTGTACCATCAATTGATAATCCAACAGTTTCAGTCGCATCCACATCTTGGTCCAGTTGCTCAAACTTCAGAAATTTGGCTGAAATATAATACAAAAACACATGTAAAGAGACCCTGAAGGAAATCTAGACAGGCCAGGAATTTTCAAACTGAACATGGAGTTACATGGTAATAACATGTTTTGCCTGTCAGAGGACAATTATACTCCCTCAGTCCCACAAGAGTATGCACTCTTTCTTTTTTTAGTCCGTCCCACAAGAGTATGCACTTTCTAATTTTGGAAACTCTTTTATCTCTATTGAGGTAGGACTCATTCTCCACAAACAATACTTTAATTACATTTTCTCTCTATCTCTCTTACTTTACCAATTGTCATTAAAACTCGTGTCCAACCAAAAATGCATACTCTTATGGACCATATATTCACCTGATGTCACTTCATATTAATTGTTCTCCTAGGAAAGGGATATGCAATGACAACAAATGGGACAAGTAAATCCATGTAGGAGCAGGAAGTAAAAATTCCAAACAAACAACGCAAGGCTCCACATATGAAAAACATGCATATACATCACCCTAATGCAAGCAAATAATCATCCACGAAATAGAGATAATTGCGCTTAAATACACTAACTTGCACCAAATTCTGGTTTTACACATGAACTAAATTTTGGCTTTCAAATACATAAACTTTAAGTTGTTCTTAATTTTCACAAAGTTGTCAATTTCTGGAAAATTAAGCCATCGTGGCTAGCTGAACTGGAAAATTAATTGACAATTATGCGAAAACTAAAAACAATTGAAAGTTCGTCTATTTGGAGATAGAATCATTAGCTCAATACCAAACCATAATTTGGAGAAAATTCGCGTAGGCACACAGCAAAGTTCTATAACCATGCATGATCGGCCATGTACGCAAAACAGAATTCAGGTAAATACACATAGGAGCTCCAAAACCAAAGGAAAATAGTTTCACCAAGGCAATGTTAAGTTTGATCTTATAGGCATTACAAGTTTTTGAACGATTAATTCATATTTATTTTAAATTCCAAAATGAGCAAGAATCGACTCTTACCAAGGCCAAAGTCTCCAATTTTGATGTCATTTCGAGCATCAAAAAATATGTTATTAGGAGTCAAGTCGCGATGGATAATTCCTTGTCCATGGATATGTGCCAGGCCTTCCACAATTTGGCGAAACAAATGCCAAGCAAGTTCCTTATCAAAGTGATTATAGGATTCGAACTTTTGCCTCAGAGTCCTGAATCATATATGGAAAGTATAAGTTAGACATAACTGATTAGTGACTTAAAGAACCAAGAACTAACATGCTCAAATCTCTTGAGGTATGGGTAGTAAACTCCTTATTTCATGTTATTTTTGCACTAAAAGCATTTATGATCTTGATATCATGAACATCTATCTTTAGACAAGTGCAATCTGGATATCTGTAACTTCAAAACATAGTCAGTTTTTCACTCCATCACCTTAGAAAATGCTTCAGTTACACTTCTACCGTAGAGAGTAGAGACGACCAACAACTTGAGAAACATATATCTAAATTTTTAAGAAATGTAAATTAATTGGTGAATCAAGGGTTCTACAAGGAATTTTAGCAATGCTGAAGTTCAAAAAAACATGTATTTCTTGTTGATCTCAGTGGGAGCAGGAATGGATATAATATTAGCTACCTAGGGCAGTATTCCATCTGAATATAGAGGTAGGTTGACTCTAGCTTATTTTCATGTGCAAACTGTTCTGAAGAATCAGTTTCCTTGAAGCTGACACTGGAACTCACGCCCGTTGTAGAACCCCATGCAGGGCCTCCAAGGTTTCCAATTTCACCTGCTTCATACCAAGCCTGATAGAAAAAGAAAGTAAAGGACAAGAACATGTGTGTGTTTCATGAATTATACTAACTCAACAAGCAAACCGGCTTCAACATCCTATGCAAAATAAATACCCCCTCCATCCACCATTTAAAGAGCCTTTTGACTCGGCACATGTTTTAAGAAGTTGTTTAACTTTGTGAATAAAAGTAAAAGGAGAAAGTGAGTGGAATGTGGGACCCATTTTTAGTAGTATTACTTTTATAATGGATTTAGTGTAAAAAGTTAGTGGAATGTGGGGTCCGCATACTAAAAGCGGAATAAAGTAAATGGTTTATAAATCGTGGACATCCCAAAATGGCTCTTTAAATGGTGCACAGAGGGAGTATAAAAATGACTTCTCATACATTAATACCTGATAGTATCGTACGACATGCTGATGCTGCAATCTAGAAAGAGTAGCTACTTCCCTGCAAACCCATTCCACATAAGTGCAAAGAAATTAAAGTCAACAGTAGACATTAAAAATGACAAAAGAATTTAGAATTTCAATACGCCTATGAAATATGAATACAGACCGTAATATGCGGTCATTTACAGGCAGGATTTTGTCCTTTAATCGGATCTTCTTCACGGCATAATGCCTACCATCTAGCTTATTCTTGCATAACACCACGTGACCGAACCCACCATGTCCTGCCAGTGTACAAAAATAATTGCATAGTTAGTTGCACGGGGTATGAAAGTAGTATCAATAAATCAACTCAATGAAATCCAAAACTGAAGCTTTCACATGCAGTTATCATGTTAAAAGAAATGTTAATCATGCTTTGTATCTCCCATTTTCAGCGTTTCCAATTAATGTCCCCCACTAAGTTTTCCCTTCAAACACCATTGACGTTTAGATAGTTTGATTTATGTCCCACTTGACTTAATCTGGCGGGATAATGACTAGTCAGACCTACAGATTAGGTGGACTATAATTTAACTGTAGATTATTTCCACCTCAACACTAAATGATGGCATGTCAAGGAAAAAGGATTAAAAATTCCACTCATATTACACTCTAATTTTCAGAACAAAGTCCCGTCTCTCCATCTTGCCCGCCTCTTCTTCTTTCCACTCTGTTCGGATCACATCAAACCCTTCTCATCTCAGTCTCTTCAGCTCACAACAAATTACAGAAAATTATGACAAGGCAGAGGAGAAGAGAGAAGGATTTCTTTTCGTTCAGCAGGTGAGGTCAGAGGTGGAAAAGAAATCCATCTTAATAAAACTATTATCCACCTAATATGGGAAGCTGACTAATGATATGTTTCCAAATTATGTCAAGTGAGACAGAAATCGAACTTTTTCAAAAGTTGGGTCATAATCCTAGAAACTTTATATATCGAAAAACAAACAGGGTCATAATTCTAAATCCACAAGAAACAAGCAAAAGAAAATGTAAGCCAATATGCAAATCGTATACGCTGAAAATGTACTTGTTTACCAAGAGGTTGGAGCTCCTCAAAGTCATTTAAATAACGGGAATTTGGAACTGAAGAACTTTGGCCTCCTAAATCAGAAGCAGTTTTCCAAAAGCCGGATATTTTTGATGAGCTCTGTCACATGGAATTCAAGATAAGGAATAAGATCACTGACTAAATGGATACCAAACTAGCATGGTTCTGGTTCTAAATAAATGCTCAGTTACTAACAATATGCTTCCCAAACACACGATCAAAATTTTTGTCATAAGATGATGATGGTTTGATAGCCATATCTCGTACGTTTTCTGAAACAATCTGGAAAAGAACAAACGTATATGAAGTGAATGCAAACAAATATTTTATTACATATGTAAGACACAAGAAAATACACACCCCCAGATTGAGGAGCTCTGATGTAATTTCCGGTAAAGCATCAGCAAGTGCTCCTTTAGGAGCACAAGCAAGACGAAGTAAGTGGGCCTACAGGAAGGAAAAAACATGGTAAATGTAGGTTTTCGAAAAGGATGGACGAGTCAACGCAACAAAACTTACCAAGAGCAAGTCCCTCTGCATAGTCTGGAAAGATTGAAGTTGATTGGCGAACTCAGACTCAGACAACTCTGAATCACTATTTGAACTATCATTGTCAGTTTCTGATAGATTTCCTACTACAAACATATCCTGTAAACGAAATTGTTATTTCTTGAGAAAAGACAAGGGAGTGAGAAAAATAGAAAGGAGTTGATCGTAGATTATTAGCAAACTTATGCTAAAAAAACAGTCAAATGAAGGACTTAAAACTATTTGATCACAGGTTTAGCTGTGATTAAAAGTAAAAGGAGGAAAGGAGAAAAAAGAATTAAACCTTTACGTGGTTAATGGTACCATTTCCAACTGATTCATCAGAACCCAAATCAGTACTTTTTGTCTCATCTTCACTCTCTTCTTCAAGAGTACCTAATCTTAATGACTGATTATTTACATTCTCAGGCTTATAACTGTCCACCAACGGTAACTTCATAGACTTGTCTGATTGCTTGTCCAAAGTACCATTTCCCACTTTTGGACTGCCAATTGTATGAGAAGACACTACCTCACTGCTCTCTTCCATTTCTAGGTTCCATTGCCACAACTCTCCAGAACCACTGAAAAGATCTAAATGGCTAAAGACAAAAGGTCCTCTAGAAGAACAGGTCATGCCACTTCTGACAGTACCCTCCTTTGTCGGGAGCTGGCAACTCTTATCAGTACCATCGTAGACAACCTAAAGAAGAACCAATCAAGATAATGAGGATCTCTTGACTCTAGTCAGATAAAGTATTTCAATCAAAGCATGATTTACAAATTTCTTAAAAATCCCAAATCATATTCTAGAGCTATTTAATGCTACAAAATTTCAAAAAAGTTTGGTCATAATGTTGCAGGTATAATTAAACCTATTAGTAGTTCAAAAGTATTAGTATTAAATAGAAAGATATCCTTTACGTAGAAGTAGAACTAATATCAATTTTATGAGGTTGGTTATTTTTACAAAAATCATAGAATCTTATCCCGAGTCCCTTTTAGTCATTCTAAGCATTCTTCCATCAAGCCAGTGGAAAATTTATCTACTCCATACATCTTGCCTTGACACAATCCATGAGTTTCAAGGTTCCTATCTCCCCACGTCTCATATTACTAATTATCTTATCACTGTGGCATCATTGGATAACAATACTGCAACTTGCTCAGGAAATGAGCTTGAAACTGAAATCTCAGAAAGATATTGTTCATACAGATTCACGAGTCTGCTCTTGAGGAAGAACTTCAGACAAGAATTCTTGCGCAGCTTCCACTAAATTGTAAATCATCACGCGCCCTTCTCGAGCATTAGAATTAGCCTGCAGTATGTAGCCACAAGATGGTCATGATTAAATAAAATAAAAAAAGAGAAAGGGAACATCAAGATTTTACAGGAAATGTGTAAAAAGAAGTGCAAGGAGGGGAATCAGGTCAATAGATTAATAATACATATGTGATGCACATAACTGAACTCTATCAATTAGTCAACTTCGAAGCATAAGTTTACAAGCTGAATCTAACATTCAGATTCAGAGATACTTCAAAGATGCTTCAAGCTAAAAGAAGACAACAGTCTAATTTGAAAATTTAGATGAGCGCCTCCTGCACTTAACAAGAGCCGACAAGATAGAGGATTTAGATATGGAGTACAAAGAGAAAGATAAGCTCTTTGTGACTACCATTTGTATCATTTCACAGGTTAAAAATAAGAACTCACAGAAGTTACCGATAGACAGTTAGAGCACTTGCAAGAAGTTGAGTCTTCTTGAATATATGGCTATCACTAAGGCCCTACCTGATCATAAAGTAGAGATAAAAGATTATCAGCATCAGTTTTTGATAAGCCTTTCTCTGGTATTATCTGCAGCTTTGGGCATTTGTATGGATAACCTGGTAAACATCTGCGCCAAGAACATAAACTTAGTAAAAATTTTGAAACAAGCACCTTTAGATGAAAATGAGAATTGGTACAAACCTCACAGAGAGCTGGACACAAACATCAGAATCCTCATATCCGGTATCCTTTGAGTATGGCCTACAGTGTCATTCAATAAAAACTCGACAAAAGAGAGAACGGAGCCTGGGATTTAAAGTCAATAAATTATCACAAATCTGGAACCTGAGCTTGATGTTGATACGAGGAGGTGATTCAGAAGCAACTATGCAATCTTCCTGAAATATGGCACACCTGCAAAGCGAGGCATGAACTTACTCGTAAAGTAGAATATCATAGATTGAAGTTCGTTAATCATCACAGAATTTCAGAAAGAGTCTAAGTTTTTGAACAATTAAACTCCTGGAACAATAACCATGAATTCAAACAGGATAGAGCAACAGGAAACAAAGTCATTATCTATATCATGTGGTTCAAAGACAGACCAATATTAGGAGTAAGTTTCACCAAACAAATCCAGTTTTCAACTCAAATTGAATTCAACTTTTGAGAAATTTCCTATCATGGATGGTGAGTTTTTAAGTATAAGATTGATAGTATGATTAGAATAACAAGATTGTTCTTTTCTCGAAAATCAAAGACAAGCAGCAAATGAAGCTATTTTTAGATAATTTCATTCATAGCTTGAACAACTCAAACCAAAATAATCTCAACATTTTCAATATGAGGCTGATTAATACAACCCTCAGACAATCTCAAACTATTGAACAAACATTCTAGATCATATCTACACATAGTAGTTCTCGTTCACTATAACAATAAAAGCCTAAATAAAATAAGAAGAGAAACTCACAAAGCAGTTACTTCCTCGGTCAAAATTTCAGAATTATCGGCTACAGTGGAATGATGGTCCTTCGACTGGGCTCGGCGGACCCCGCCACTCCGCTTCTTCTTCTTCTTCGAGCCACCCATCCGCAAATAATGTTTTGCCTCAAATCGAATTTGAGGTGTTTCAGAGTAATTAGTAGTATTAGGTTCCCGGAAAATCTGAGGTCCGTTTCAAATTTGAAATGATGCTCGGAATTCGGAGAGAAGAGTGAAGAGAATAGTTGAAGGTGGAGATAGAAACCGGCGGCGTCTGAGTAAGATCATCACATCTGTTTTGTGTACATATACATTTGATTCAGTGAAGGTGGACAGTAGCGATGGCGGCTTTCTTCATACTACTCCATTCTCTAAATAATTTTAAAATTTCTTTTTTTTTTCTTTTTATTAGATATGTTATCCCAAGTCAAAGTCAAATCTCTATCTTGAGTTTGAAGTCGAACCCAAGCTTTTCTAGAACTGGGCTAAAGATATTATTGACACATGGTTGGGCTTAGAATAAATATATGGGTTTGAAAGTAGTGAGTTGGGCTTTATTTATATTTTTCCCATGTATTTTGCAAAATAAACCAGTGTATTGGCCTAGCGAGCATTTAGTTATGGCCTAAAGTCTCGAGTTCCAGCCCACCATGACGCTAACCTTTAAATTAATTTACGTGTAGTTTCCAATCAAAAACAAAAAAATTAATAGCAATATAAGAAAGAAATATATAAGTTCTATAGCTCAATCATAATCTGAGGTTGGGCTTCAGAAAAACTTCAAACCCATATATATAGATGCGAGCACCCTAAACTCATAACACAAGCTGACAAGTTAAAATAAAATAATTAAATAAATGACTTGAGAAGGAGTGATGCTAGATAATTATATTATAAATTAATAAATTTAGGCAATAATTAATAAATAAAAAATAAATTGTAATTATTGAATAGTTTAATTACTTATATAACCTATGCTTCATTTGTCCGTCCTCAATGTTAGAGGTCCCCAAACCGAACCGGCGGTTCGGAACCGGAACCGTCAGCGGCGGTTCGAACCGTGACCGGAACCGCCGGTTCCAACGAGCCGGTTCAGGTTCAATTTTTGCGCGAACCGTAACCGGTGGTTCGGCGGTTCACGACAACTTTTCAGGACTATTTCTGACCTACCCCTAGCCTTTGCAGAAACCGCCGGTTTTCGTCAGAAAACCGTTGACGAAACCGGCGGTTTATACCAAAAAACCGGCTGTTCCGGCGGTAAACCGGCAGTTCCGCCGTTGTTTTCAAAAATTTGAAATTTTGAATCCATCGAAAAACCGTCGGTTTCCACCGAAAACCGGTGGTTCCTCCGTTTTTTTCAAAATTTGGTTTTTTTTAAATTTAATCACAATTTTCCCCTATAAATACCCCCCTCCTCTTCATTTCTACTCACCCCATTCTTGTGTTAATAAGAATTTCTCGTCTCAATCTCAATTTCTCTATTCTCCATCCTCATTCTCTCAAGTTGTTTACGTTATTTGCGCTCATAATTTACTCACGTTGTTCACGTTATCATCTTCACACAATCACACTACTCTCTATTCTCCACTTTCAATTTCCATAAATATCATGTCTTCATCTCGTCGTGGTGGTGATCGGAGCAAGGGAATTGCCCAAGATCAAAGTGATACTCGTCGTCGACGTGCCCCTACTAGAGCACAAGTTGCGGAGGATGTGGGAAGGTGAGCCGCTCTTCGAGCACAAGTAAGTTCTAATATGTTTTTGCTTTTTGTTAATTCATTTTTATTAAATTCATAATTTCATTTTTCAACATCTATGTGTCTATGTATTTTATTTTTGTGTTAGTATTTTTACTTAGTTGTATAATTTTCGTAGGAGGAAGAAGATCGAAATGCGGCCTTGTTACTTGCCCTCGCCGACGACGACCAACAAGGGGTGCATTCGCATTCGGCTTCGCGTTTCGAGTACGATGTGAATCTATCGTCGGACGAAGGCGATGATGGATCGCATCAATTCCCCCCTTCTAGCACCGACCAAGTTGGCGAAAATGATGAGGAGGTCGATGCTCCTCCTTCCGCAGGACGACAAAAGAAGAAGATGCCTCCTAAGTTGAAATTTGATATCTTCACCAAACATTACAAGAAGGTCCCGGTGGTAATTTCAAATCCTAATGATCCGACCACTACCGTGGAGACAAGTGAGTTCAAAGCATACTGCAACTATTGCGATAAAGTCTATCCATTTGGAACCGGTGGAGGATATGGTACTCTCCATCGCCATTTGAAGACAAAACACCCCGTGGAATATGGGCATACTAAGTCCCAAAGCCAAATAAACTTCCCCGCCGCCTCATCGTCTCAAACAGGTACGCCTCTATTTAAATATGATCCCAAAAATGTTATCGATGCCATGGTAAGATGGGCGGCAATGAAACATTTGTCGTTCAATTTTTTAAATGACAAAAAATATGAAGTTACTATGCAAACCGCTTTTAATGTTGCAACAAAAAGAATTCCCCCCTCAACTGCTCAAAGATCTAACAACCGGCAGTTTTTTTGATAAAAAAAGAGAGGTTGGAAAATTTCTATCCAACTTGGGGCACAAAGTTAATATTTGCTCCGATGTGTGGACGGATTCTTTCCAACGAAATTCTTACATGGGAATTTCATGTCATTTTATAGACAATAGTTGGTCTTTAAATAAACGTTTGATTGGTTTTAGACAATTTCCTTCACCACACACCGCACAAGCAATTGTATCTTTAATTATTCAAGTTTTGAATGATTATGAGTTATGCAACAAGATATTTTCGGTTGGTTTTGATAACACAACTGCTAACACCGCAAGTATACCCGATTTAATTGCGGCTTGCTCCCCGGTGATAAGTGGTAAGTATTTTCACCAACGATGTATTTGTCATATATTAAATTTATGTGTACAAGATGCTTTGTCATTATGTCAAAGACATATTCAACCTATTACAACAGTTGTATCCTTGATCCACTGGAAGCCTCAAATTGGCAAGCCGTGGAAGAAGTATTGCCACTCGAAGAAAATAAGGTACACAACTTTTACTTTAGACGTGTCTACTAGATGGAACTCTACATATGATATGTTGCATTCTACATTAGAGCATATAGAATATAGAATATTTGGTTGACTTTTATAGAACTTTCCATGTTGATGATTTATATCTAACCTCTTCTTGTTGGGATCAAAGCATGAGCTTATTTAAATTATTCAAAGGTTTTCGAAATGCCACCGTTGAGTTATCGGGTGTGTATTATTGCACATCCGTTCGTGTTTTAGAACATTGCATGTACATATCACTTGGTTTTAAAACTGCAACGAAAAATTCCACAAACAATCTTGAGTTAATGTGTGTTTTATATTACATGGTTGAAAAATGGCTCAAGTATTTCAATGAGATCCCAACGGTTTTTTTGCTTGCCAAAGTTTTGGATCCAAAGTGGAAACTAGTTGGTACTTTAAAAATTTTAGAATTTTATTACAACAATTTGGCTTCTATTGATCTTGAACCACTACGAGCTTTGAAAAATGACGAGGACGACAACTACATGAACCTAGCCCAAACATTCCAAATAAACCTCCCCCACCTCCCAACCCTCCAAAGAAGTTTTGAGTTCGACTTGCGGGCTCTCTTTCACGATTACGAAGCCAAGTACAGCAGTACCCACCAAGTGAGACCTAGACCCCCCGTCAAACACATAACTTTGGCTTCTTCCAAGTTGATGACCCCGACGCCCAATCCCAATTGGTGGACCTATACGGCTTCAGCAGCGGAGGAAGGACGGCAAATTCGGCAAGTGAGTTAGATTTATATTTTGACTCACACTTTTCATTCAATAAGGAAGAAGGAGGTCCCATTCCCCAACAAATCGACGTCCTAGATTGGTGGGGATCACACGAGAAAGATTTTTCCATCCTTGCATCAATAGCCAAGGAGATCTTTTCGGTTCCGGCTTCCACTGTTGCCGTCGAGTCCGCCTTTAGTGTTGAAGGCAATGTCTTGGACGACATAAGAAGTAGACTCACCGGGCAAAACATGGAAACCACTATGTTATTTGATGATTGGTGCTCCGCCGAAATTAGAGACCAAGAACCGGATTGGGACAATCAAGTAGTACAACCCGACCAAGACTACTTCCCCGACGAAGAAGAGTACGAGTCAATTCCTCCGATCAAGCCAAATATGTAAGCAAGGTAAGAGAACTACGTAGACTTTGATTCCAAAATGCAATTGAGCATTGAGGATACGTAGACATCTCAACTTAAATTTTAAATTTAAGTTGAGCTCAAGTCCTTTTCCTTTATTTCTCTTTTCTCCCCTTTGTTTCGAATATTTAATATGTAAATTGTAATCAAGACTTTAAGTCTTTTGTAATTTAGAATTTTTAAGTTGTGAGTTGTAATTTGTAATTTGTAATTTTTAAGTTGTAATTTGTAATTTTAAAGTTGTAATTTGTAATTTTGAAGTTGTAATTTTTATCAATAAAATTGCATTTGTACATCGCTTTATTCTAATTTTATTTATGCAAATATATTTACATTTTTTACTTGAATTACAAATTTACAATGTATAAAAAAAATGAACCGCCGAACCGGACGAACCTGCCCGGAACCGGATATGCACCGACGGTTCCTGCGGTTCACGTGAACCGGCGGTTCACGTGAACCGGCGGTTCACGGTTCACGAACCGGAACCGCCGAACCTTGGCCGGGCCGGTTCAGGTTCACTCATTTCTTGAACCGGAACCGGCGGTTCCGGTTCGTGAACCGTGAACCGCCGATTCCCAAACCGTGGTGACGTCTACCCAATGTCGTCTCCATCTTCCTGAAGAGTGTCTAAGGTCTCAAAAAAGTTTTACTATTTGTTACGCTTTCTTCATCTTTTCATCCTTTTCGTCCATTTCTTTTTATATATCTAGTGTCGTTTTCGAAAATATTATTGAATATTTTAATTGCATTATTTGTTCTTAAATAGAAAAGAATATTCCCATTACCCACCATCCTTAAAAAGTAGTACTTCCTATGTTTCATAGTAACAAAATCATTTTGCAATTTTGGTACGTTCCGTTCCATAGTAATAGAGTCATTTCATTTTTTTAGTAAAAGTCAACACATTTCTCACCACCTACTTCACTCTCTTACTTTATTTTCTCTTCATCTCTCTACCTTTTTCAATTTCACTTTATTTTCCCTTAGTTAACTCACCTAATACAATTTTCTTAATCTCCATGCCGAAAAAAAAACGCATCCATTACTATGGAACGGAGGGAGTATGGATATTGTTTTATTAGTCCATCCATAAAACTAGTACTATAAACTTTCGAAATTTAGAATAGTTTACCACTACACGTCATTTTATTTACTTTATTCCATTCCATTACTATGGAACGGAGGGGGTATGAATATTGTTTTATTAGTCCATCCATAAAACTAGTACTATAAACTTTCTAAATTTAGAATAGTTTACCACTGCACGTCATTTTATTTACTTTATACCATTAGACTACACTACTAATGACATAAAATTCACTATCATCTAACATTACTTACACTACCATTTATCTTTCCCTTTCGATCTCTTATTTTATCAACATTAATACTCCATTAACCATTTTAATTGGTAGGTGGAATACAAGAGTTAAGTCAATTGTTAAAATAAAAATATTACTTCTCTATTCCGTTATAATATAAATATAACATTTGGATACAAAATTTAAGAAAATTATGTTAAGTAGAAACAGATAATAATAGGAAACGTAATAAAGAATAGAGAAAATTAAAGAAAAAACGAAAAAAGAAACAACTCATCGATAATAGGCACTATAATGAAACAAAGAAAATGTTCCATAATGTACAAAAGAAAAATTAGTGCTCATTTCAAAACAAAACAAAACAAATCAAAATTTAGTAATCAATTTAATACCAATACTATAGTCTAATAAACATTCCACAAGAAATCAAATTAATTAACTGAATGATGAACTGGTGAATAGTTTAAGAAACTTCAATATATTATGACCAAAATAAATTACTTCGTGATGAATATAAAACTACGGCTTATATAAATTGACAGCTAACTCTGCGACCATCAAAAGTAGTTTCATTGAAACTTGCATAATGAAAAAGGTTGGGAACATAAATGGAAAGGTCTATATTAAAGATAGTGCATTTGCAATCATTGCAGTATCGGAAAGAAAACACTAATGATGGCACAAAACTTTTCTACTATCAAAAAATCCACAAACTAGGCTTCACTTTTGAGTACGGAGTTCATCAAAATCTAAAAGGATCCACCGCTGCAAAATAAGCAAATAACAAATTCGAGTAAATATAAATGAAAATAGTACTCCAATGTCCACTAACAATAGTCTTAGCTAGGCCTCTCCACTACCACGACTATCGACGACTACCAATAGTCGTGGTAGTGAGTTTTAATGTGAAATTAACAAAGTAGAAAAGAGACAAATAAATTTGGAGTATTCTTAGTTCGATTTAGGTCAATATAAATGAAAATAATACCCTTCGGTAGTAAATGGCACTATAAGGTAAATTGGATAAATATGAGGGAAGAAAAAGTAACAAGTATTCTTAGTTAACAGTGGAAACTGGAAAAATAGGCTGTGGGGGGGAGTGGAAAAGAGAGGCTAAGAGAAATGGAAAGGGACTACTTTTTTTTTAGATGGAATAAAGAGACTATTGGTTAAGGGTGGGGCAAAAGTAGAAGATTAGCCCACATGTAGTGAATCTTTTGTAAAACTTTTTCTAATGTGTATGTTTCCATTTGTGAAGGAGGATTGAATATATGGCAATCTGTGGATGAAAATCTAGGTTAACGTAGGGCAGATACTTTGATTTATAAGTGTCTGCCCATTTGAATCTTAATGATTGGTGGTTTGCATGGTTTGCACAATATTAAACCAATACACAACCTAATCATCAAAATTTGTAGAAGGTAAGGGTTGACAGGTGAAGGTAACAGTGGTGGACTTATAAGTAGCAAATTCTTATTGAATCTCTTCACATTAGACCAAATTCCTGCGATACATTCCGTTGCTACACAAATTCAACCAAAACAAGCTGTAATAAATGCAGTATAATTTCATTTCATCAAAGCAAAATCCATAAATCCAGATTCTTAGCATCAAACTAGACAAGCTAAGAATTAAGTTTCGCACCTTAGATGTTGCTAGGATACATCATCACCCTCACTCTTGCACCCTGTTTCACAAACAAAATTATGAATCATTACAATTCAGGAGTCCAGTCATCAACCTAAACAGCAAAAATACTTAAATTGACAGGTAAACTCACCATTGATTTAGGGGGGAGATTGGACTTGAACTTGGCGCGGACAACACCGCTGTTACCATGCGGCCGGGTAACCTTTCCCCAAATGCAACGGTAGTGGGACCCGTTTTTCTTCACCTTGGCCTTGTAAATGTACGCCATGCGCTTCCCGAGGTACCACGCCACTTCCTCTTGAGTGTTGGTGCCCTCGATCTGAATCAAGGAAGTGTTTGGGTACTGATTCGACTTCGACCTATAATTCACGCAATACACACACTGAATCAATTATTTCTCTCTATTAACACATCAAACAAACACAAAATACACACATGGAATCAATTATTTCTCTATATTAACACATCAAACAAACACTGATTCGACTTCGACCTATGATTCACGCAATACACACACTGAATCAAGTATTTCTCTCTATTAACACAGCAAACAAACACAAAATACACACACGGCATCAATTCTTTCTCTCTATTAACACATCAAACAAACACAAATGTAGCTTGTTTGAGTACTAATTCAACTTCGACCAATAATTCACGCAATACACACTGAATCAATTATTTTTATCTATTAACACATCAAACAAACACAAAATACACACACGGCATCAATTATTTCTCTCTATTAACACATCAAACAAACACAAAATACACACACGGCATCAATTATTTCTCTCTATTAACACATCAAACAAACACAAATGTAGCATGTTTGGGTACTGATTCGACTTCAACCTATAATTCACGCAATACACAGAATGAATCAATTAAGTCTCTCGATTAACACATCAACCAAACGCAATTGTAGCTTGTTTGTTACCTCTTGTATCCCAAAATAGTGCCGCGGACGTAGAGCCTGCGTAGAAACGATCCAAACAAGAAGAAAAGATTAGGCACTAAAAATAAAATTGAGCGATAAATCGGTGTTGGATTCACACGGAATCTGGCAAAAATGAGTCGGATTAAGGGAGAACCTGACGCGCTCCCCCTGACGGCCTTTCACCATTGTCGCTGTGTGAAAGCAAGCTTCGGCCGACGGCTGCGGAGAGAGAAGAGTCGAAATGCTGAGAGAGAGTGGCGGAAAACCTAGATTGAGGGTTTATATGTAGCTTCGTCAGAAATGGTTTGCAGCTTCATTTTGCACAATAGCTTATTTGGGGCTGATCGAGTAAAAGCCCGTTGATATAGTACAGCAGTACATTTTTATGAATAATATTGTGATAGGCCCATTACTACTATTTTATTAATTTTAATGGACGATAACTTTCAATCACAAGTAGCTCTCTATGGAATTGGAATTAATAAGATACAATTATAAATTATTTATTTAATAAAAATAAAGTAGTAATTGTAGTATGAAATTGAATATGAAGGAATTGCATATAAATCACACATACTTCACATAGACCCTCAGTATATGTACACAATATACACACTACATGCACTTATACACACAATTTAGTGCACATACATATACATATACGCATAGAACACTACATGCACTTATACACGCAATGCACTGAACAATACATACATTGCCCACCCAACACATATTTCACACACAAATAACAATACCAGACTACACATATTGTATAGGCACCAAATATTTTATTTGTTTTCTCTTTTTTTATATTTTTTTACTATAGTTTCTACTTTTTATTTTCGTTTTGTTTATTTATATATTTGTCTTTCTATTTTTATTAGTTTCTTTGTACTCCCTCCATTCCACGATGGTTGAGTCATTTCATTTTCTACACTCATTAATAATAAATAGTTAAAATATAGAGAAAGTAAAGTAAAAGAGAGAATATTATAGATAAAAATCTTCTATATATTATCCTTTCTCTTACTTTACTCTCTCTACATTAAAAATTTATTATTATCATTTTTCTAAAATGAGCGCAGAAAATGAAATGACTCAACTACCATGAAATAGAGGATTTTTCGCTTTTTCATATGATATTCTTTACGTCTTTCTACTATTAATTTTTTTACGTCGCAGTAATTTTACATCTTTCCTCTTTATTATAAAAAATAATTTATGTTTTATTCATTTCTTTATTATCTATATCAATTTTTATCATGGAATTTTATGAATAACGATAATAGATAAATTATAAAAGAATAATGTAAGATTTCAAAATATCAATATGAGTTATGGGTAGGTGGAAAAAGAAATACTATGTATATTTAATAATGTATTCAGTTAATATGTTAATAATACATTACAAAAAACAACAACTTTACTTCCGTCAGCCATTCCAAACTTTTCGTCGACATCCTGTGTTAATAAGGATTACCGACGAAAAATTCTGTCGGTAATTACACATAAGTAATTTGCTTTTAGCTATGGACTACAGAAATTCCATTGGTAATTCATTGAATCCGACAGTCACATAGTTTTACCGATGATGTCCTTCTCCAATTGTCGTATATACATTTATTTCTTGATTTTGCCTTCACAATAACTCTAAAACTGGGATGGAGATTACTTGTGTTTATATATGAAATAAAGATGCCTAGAGGTGTCGGCCAAATGGGGGTTGGAAGTATTCCATCCGTCCCACATAGGATGCCCATATTCATGAGTGACACATAATTTTAGGATTGCTAGATAAAATAAGAGAGAAAAAAGTAGTTGAATTTTTAATGAAGAAAGAGAGGAGGGAGAGATTTATTTCAAATATGAAAACTGAATATCTTGAATGGACAACACTACAAAAATTCCGCGTTTTAAATACCAAAAATCCGCTACTAAAATTGGTTACTAGCCCGCTGCTAATTACTTCGCTGCCAAAATATTGTAGCGGTAAACATCCACTACTAAAATTTACCAGCGTACAATGTCCGCTGCTAAAATGTTCCAGCGAACAGAAAATACAAGAACACCTGTGAACAAAATTCCAGCAATATTTCATATTCAATTCAAGGCTTCAACCATTTTATTCATTATTTTTTTAATATTTTTAATCATTCCTAAAACTCCAAACACGTAATTAAAATTATATGGCAGATGCACAATGCTATTACAAAGAGATTTGATTTATGCTAATCAAACAACTCATGTTCTTATTTTACACTTCAAGTTTACACTTTAACACTTAGCAAAGTGAATGAAAATACAAAGAACTCAAAAATACAAAGAACTTAAAAGTACAAGTAACCTAAAATGCTAACTATTCACAAATAAATGCCGCAGGAGATGGCACAGAGTGAAACAGGTCCCGACGTTCGGAGATTGGGGGGAGTGGGGCGGCGACATGATTGAGAGGGGAGAGGGGAGGCAGCTGGTAGAGTTTTTGGGGGAGAAAATAAGTTATTTTTGAGATAGAATATTTTAGGGTTCGAAGATATCACTTTATATTCAACTAAAATAGGCTATTGAAATAAAGATCCGCTCTTTCATATTTTACTTTATTTTCTTTGTTAGAAAAATTAATTTTAACAACATATATATTTTACCAGCGGATAGTACATTGCTAATACGCGGCTAATACCAGCGGACTAGAGTCCGCTAGTAAATTCCGCTGCTAAAATGAGCCTTTTTTGTAGTGTTATAAAAAAGTAGGACATTTTAAGTGGGACGGATAGAGTATTTATTTTGTTACGCCTACTTTCCAGAAATTTCTCTCATCTTCTATTTATTCTTTTTTTTTTCTAGGCCACTTAGTCAAGGTTCTAGTCTTATCTAGTCCTCCTACAAATTAGAACAAATTGACCCATTTTTATAGCAATATTTTCAATTTACTTAGTTCTCATTTTCTATAAAGTTTGATTCATACTTTAATTCCAACTCTTAGCAAAATTCAGTATCCTAATAATAATATTTTATCACACTGACTATAATACTTTACTACATCCTCCGTCCCATTTAGGGGTAGCAAATCGTGCGTGTCGGGTCGTTATCGTGTCGACACGATAACGACACGAACACGATAACAACAAACACGAACACGACCCGTTAAGAAAACCTCAAACACGAACACGAACACGACACGAAACCCTCAGACACGAACACGACACGAACACGACACGAACCCATTAACGACACGAACCAATTCAGGACAACACGACACGATAACAACACGTACATGAGATGACACGATAACGACTCGATAACAACACGACCTGATAACGGTTAAACCTATTAAAAATGAAAATAATAAGAATTAATAATATTAAAATATTATTTGTTAACGGATAACACGAACACGACACGAACACGACACGGACACGTATTGTTAACGGATAACACGAACCCGACACGGACACGACACGAACACAACACGAAATTTTCGTGTCCTTAACGGGTCGACCCGATAAGGACACGAACCCAATAAGCTCTGACCCAAACCCATTATTTTCGTGCCGGTTCGTGTCGTGTTATCGTGTCGTGCCAAAAATTGCCAGCTCTAGTCCCATTCAATATGTCTACATTTTCTTTTTAGTTTGTCTCACTCAAGATATCCATCTTTTATATTTAGAAATAAATATCTCTCTCATCACTCATCATTAAAAATATTCAACTAATTTTCTCTGTCTATTAACTTCACCTAACAACTTCTTATAAAATTGCGTACTACTCAAGATTGTGCACATCTTGAGCGAGATAGAGGGAGTATTTAAAGATTAAATCATTGAAACTTTAAACAAATAACATGAATATTCTAATGTAGTCTCTATTTAATATAGATAAGTAGAATTAGTTTAGACATTGTGCGTGCTTCAATTGATCGGGAGGGGACCTAGACCTAGTTTTGTCGTTGGGACTTGTCTAACCTTCGTATCAAAACATCAATCCACTTCTATTGGCTAGTATATTGGAGTAAGGATTGATTCCACAGAGATGGAGCTGAACTTGATACAGTTGTGATGATATCTCGGAAAGGATTAGCTTACTGCCACGCATTTGTGGGGTTGAGACTAAACTACTGTTAACCCAAACGAAAACATGATATTTACCTA
This sequence comes from Salvia splendens, assembly GCF_004379255.2. Taxonomy (NCBI): domain Eukaryota; kingdom Viridiplantae; phylum Streptophyta; class Magnoliopsida; order Lamiales; family Lamiaceae; genus Salvia; species Salvia splendens. The sequence continues at coordinate 16,662,686 of NC_056033.1, forward strand.
AACTGACCAGAAGGTCGGGTGTGACTCAAATTGCAACATGATGTAAATTGGTGTGCGTCAACAGTGGCGAAGCCAGGAGTTTTACGATGGGGGGAGGCAAGTTACTGTTAATAGTTATAAGATTTTTTCAATGTTCGTGACGTCGGAAGCTAGAATAATTGATATTTTCATTTTTTATAAAGTATAATGAACAGATGGAAATATAAATATCAATGAAAATATAAGTAACAGATAGAATACAATAATTATTTTAAAAAAAATTTAATTATGAGTTTAATGATGGAAGAAAATTGTTGGAAAGAAATCAAAGGAAATCAAGTCAAAAGGCAATAAATCAAGGAGATATTAGATTGATATTATGATTGATCCTTTCCATGTAATATGGAATCAGAAATTAGAGTGAATCTTTACCTTATTGTATTCCTAAACCTATTTAAAGGCATGTACACAATGATACAAATCAAGTTGAATGAGAATGACATTTTAATATGACATCAGAGAAAGTCTCAGAAAAATATTCATCATAGCCCCCAAATATATCCATTCTCGACCAATAGAGGCAGATCCAGAAAACCATGGTAGATGATTATAATAAACCCATCAGATGACCACAAACTAAGGGTAAGCAAGAATGTCATTGTCGTTGTTAGGCTCAATAGAACAAATTATCCGTTATGGGCACGACTGATAAAGATCCAGATTGGAAGCAGGAGGGTACTCCGACACATCAACGGTAATCCACCACCACCAGAACCCCGGGCGACCAAATATACAGGGTGGGAGGAGACAAACTTAATAGTCTTCTCATGGATATTGGACAATATTGAGACCGATATTGTCATCAATTTTGCCCATCATCAAACTGCACAAGCATTATGGGAAAGCTTAGTCGTAATGTTCGAGAGCATGTCCGATCCCTACCTAATCTACGACCCGGAGGGGAGAGGGCAAAATCATACAGGGGAAATGATAAGGCTCGTTTCATGCATGTGTTTTGTGACAAAACCGCACCAATTCTGTAATCTAACGTGTAAATGTGAGCCATGTGTGTGTGAATTCCGCCATAACCAGAGAACGAACGGATCAATTGGGCAGAAAGACAGAACAAGAAGAAATGAAGTAGAAACTGATGTGCTGAGTTGATCAAGTCGGAATTTAGTGGAGCCAGCAAGAGCCTTCCCCACATGGAAGATTGAGAGTAATTCGTAGACCCCAAAAGCCAAGGGCAGAAGCGACTTTTTGAGAGGACGGTACCCTAGGGATTTGAGCCATACGCCTCTCTCTATATACAGCGCGAGTAGGAAAAGGACGGACAGAGGGGTACACAAGATACATCTTAGAATTCAGCTCTCTTTTAAGGCTGAAATGAGAGCCCGTCCTACTTCACAGACTTAACTTCTGTCACACATGCACACTTGGTTCTTAGTTTAGTTTATTTGGGAGCGTGTAATTCGTAGACCCCAAAAGCCAAGGGTAGAAGCGACTTTTCGAGAGGACGGTACCCTAGGGATTTGAGCCCTACGCCTCTCTCTCTATATAGAAAGCCCAGCGTGAGTAGGAGAAGGACGGACAGAGGGGTACACAAGATACATCTTAGAATTCAGCTCTCTTCTAGGGCTGAAATGAGAGCCCATCCTACTTTAATCACACATGCACACTTGGTTCTTAGTTTAGTTTATTTGGGAGCGTGTTGGTGTTGGTTTTATCAATTCTATCTTTGGCTTCTTGAAGTGCGTGGTTTGCGTGTGTGGTGAAAATACGATGTGCTAGGTCGAGATGCCAGGTCCTATGAATCCACTAGATCACTTGGTCTAGGAACTCAATAGAACACGGAATGCTCTGTAGTTGGACACACTAACTCCCCTTCAAAGATCCCTCAACCCGAATACTATGATTTAGTATAGAGAAGCAGGGGTCGATCCCACGAAGATGGACACGTAAGAAAGCATTTAGAGACTCTTGACAAAAGCAGCTGCTGCCACGCAAACAGGGTTGAGGTATTACTACTACTAGACCTAGGCAGGAAATGTAAACACTAGACCTAGAAAACTGTAAACATGCTGAGATCAAACATCATCAAGACTTCGGTATATTAAATTCACTTACTAGACCGTATAAACGACTACCTAAATTAGTTAGACAGGAAACAACTAACAGTGGGGACCATGACCCAGAAATAGCAAGAACGACAGAAAAGCTGCAAATAAATAACTTAGCATTTAACTAACACAGCATGCATTTCTTCAACGGGATTAAACACGAAAATGAAGGAAACAGAGCACATACCCAGATTCGAACAGAATGTAAAAGTTTGGTCGTCGGAAACTTACGACTAACCGGAAATAACTCAGATCTACATATACTAGACGAAGCGAAATGAAAACACGAAGACTAGGCATTAAAATAAACCAACTCTGCTCAGATCTCACGTCGAACGCTTAATCCACTCCGGATCCAAGCAATCCGAAACCAACAACAACTAGATTCCACTCCAGAACTTTCGATCTAACAGATCTACTCCGATCAACATCAAATTTAAACGTTTCCACAATCAAAACTACAAAACCAAATTCAGACCTCCGATTCATTCACCAACAAACTCCGATCACTCTGATTCAGCCATTACTCTGCACAGATTCAATAAACAATTGCGAAACGCATCCAAAACAAGCAAGCTAGCTCAAAACTCCAGAAAATCACAATAGCAAAATCAGACATCGACATAACAGAAAATTAAACTTGCATAAAACACGGAAATAGTCAATAAAACAGAATACCGAGCTTCGAACAGCGAAGCTCGGTGGAAACCACAAAATGCGAGAAAAGTAAATGGGAACTTGTTTCTTCACCCTCAACAGGACGGTGTTACAACCCAACTTGAAACGAGAAAGCCGAAAGTGAACCCCAGTGCGGAACCCCCTGAATTTCCCTCTAAAACCCAAGTGTATAGAAAAGTGAACTAGCTGCCGACTGTTAGTGAGGTCTCCCCCGAGAAGATCCCTCTAAAATGCATGCAACCTTCCTTTTATAGACACGGACATAATCTTCTAGAACCTTCGTAGAAATCTCCATTCTACCCTTCAGTTCTGAGATTTACTCCGTCTTGCAATTTCTTTCACAATGTTCACTTATTCGCCAGTTTCCTCGGGCGTGTGATTGCCTCCTTCTTTTCCTGGACCTGGCGAATTTCTTCTATACAACTGGCTTAAAACATGTGTTAGACCGAGCAAATTCACAAATTTATCCACTAGACCTATGCATGAAATTAGGCTTATCAAACTGCTCACACTTAAACCATGCTTGTCCTCAAGCATGAAAGACATGAAAAAGAATAAGGCGAATTTCAATGCACGGTCCCCAAGAATGACTCTACAAACAAGACACTAACACAAAACAGACTCCTAGACAACTACAGACTCATAAAAGAAGACAACACACAAAAAGAAACAACAGACAAGCATGAACTAGTTTCAACTTTTAGGCGACTGTCCCCACAAGCTTAAGTTCTCTCCGATCGTCTACAGTCTTCAAATCCTCCCCCTTCCTTCTTCTACCTAAACGGTCCGTCAGTTCGTCAAGATAGCCTATTGATTTCCCAACGGTTAGGTTCGCTCGATCACTCATTCCTCACCAGGGATGTTAGGATCGAAACGCTCCAAAGTTAAAGTTACACCACTGATGCGTTGGGTTATGAGAGTTTTCTCCTTTCTATCGTCTCCCGATTTTTCTATATATTTTTTTTCATTCCTGGGTCAGGTAATTATCACTTCCTGCCCTTGGGTAATTAATCTTCTTTTTCCCCTTTTTTCCCTGGACTTCGTCCAGCTTATACCTCCGATTTGTTATTTTATTCCTCCCCTGGACTTCGTCCAGCTTATACCTCATTTTTCCTGGACTTCGTCCAGCTTATACCACCAGTTCTGGACTTCGTCCAGCTTATTCCTCCATAACCCATTTTTCTCTCCTTTAGACTCTACTCCGTAAGCATCAAGTGGCAGCCCATTTTTTCCATGTTAGCTCAAAGTATTTAGGCTTATAACTCGCTTTTATAGTAGGCTTGCACAGCTAAGTTATCTAAGGCATTTTCTATCGTCCTTACTTCATTCATACCGCTTTTAGTTTATTAAGGAAAAGACATCAAAGTTGACGTGTATCCTTTCTTCAATCGCTCTCACTAAGGGAATTCTTTGCCTTATTATATCCACTAGCTCATGCAACACACAAACATAAAAACTTAGAGACTCTAAGACTATTATTAAAAAAAACAAAAATAAAAACTAACAAAAACAAAAACTGCACTTACTCCCCCCCTCCCGCTTCACTCAAGTTTGTCCCCAAGCTATCCTAGTGAAGGGGGGAAATAGGGAAGTAAGAACAACACTACACAGACCAAACAACACAAAACAAACAAACAAAAAACTTCTCACACTTAGACCGTACACCGGTCTAAGTGGGAGAAATCATAACAAACAAAACCAAAACATGCGAAAATAGAACAACCCCGTCTCACACTTAGACCATCCGTGGTCTAAGTGTGGGAAGTTGCAACACGTATATACAGAGCAGAGCATGCTGGCACAGATAAACGCAAACAGAAAATGAAAAAAATTAAAAGATGAAAAGTAAAAGTTACTTGGTTTGGGGGAGGTGAATCAATTAGGGGCCTGGCCCCCGCGAGAGCCAGACTTGGGCGGGACGGAAGGTTGGGTCACCTTGGCTTTCTTCTTTGCCGGAGATTCCGGCATCTCCTTCTCTGTCTCACTCGGTCTGGGGACTGTCTTCTTCACGATCAACGGTCTAGTGGAGGATGGGGTAGTCAAGGGCTTCGATGCCTGTGGGGGTTTCGGAATAGCTACACTTCCTGGACTCGGTGATTTGGAACCGCTGCCAGGTCCAGAAAGTGACTTTGGTGCATCAGGGAATCTCTCACGAAACCACTTTGCCATCATCATCATTAGCGAGACGCCCTCCGCTATCCTCTCAGTGTGCTTAGACGATGTGGCCACAAGATCATTAATGCGCCCCTTGAGGGCCACGATTTCCTCCCTGACTCGCCCGACTTCCATTCTGACTTCAGTTACTTCCTTCCTTATTTTCTCTACCTCGACACTATCCTTTTTATTACCCCGTAGGGTCACAATCCCCTCCAGAACCATCTTAATTTCGGATCGCAACCATCCCACCTCCTGTCTCATATCTTCAACTCCGATCTTAGCACCTACCTCCACACTCGCCGTTTCCTGCTTCACCGGAACTTCTGACCCGCCAACCTCGTAAAAACATACCTCCTTTCCATGCGTATATAGGAGCCCCTTGTTGAAGAAATAATCCATATTGAAAACTTCCGGGGGTAGGTACATCTCCACTCCTCGGCAGGCTTTATGGACTTTCAAGATCACGTTGCGCTGCAAATAAGCCCCTAGGAGATGACATGTGTATAAATGTCTGGAAGGGTTGGCAGTTACCTGGTGGCAAGCCTGGGCAAGCCAATAGCCTAGATGGACACATAAGAAAGCATTTAGAGACTCTTGACAAAAGCGGCTGCTGCCACGCAAACAGGGTTGAGGTAATACTACTACTAGACCTAGGCAGGAAATGTAAACACTAGACCTAGAGAACTGTAAACATGCTGAGATCAAACATCATCAAGACTTCGGTATATTAAATTCACTTACTAGACCGTGTAAACGACTACCTAATTTAGTTAGACATGAAACAACTAACAGTGGGGACCATGACCCAGAAATAGCAAGAACGGCAGAAAAGCTGCAAATAAATAACTTAGCATTTAACTAACACAGCATGCATTTCTTCAACGGGATTAAACACGAAAATGAAGGAAACAGAGCACATACCCAGATTCGAACAGAATGTAAAAGTTTGGTCGTCGGAAACTTACGACTAACCGGAAATAACTCAGATCTACATATACTAGACGAAGCGAAATGAAAACACGAAGACTAGGCATTAAAATAAACCAACTTTGCTCAGATCTCACGTCGAACGCTTAATCCACTCCAGATCCAAGCAATCCGAAACCAACAACAACTAGATTCCACTCCAGAACTTTCGATCTAACAGATATACTCCGATCAACATCAAATTTAAACGTTTCCACAATCAAAACTACAAAACCAAATTCAGACCTCCGATTCATTCACCAACAAACTCCGATCACTCCGATTCAGCCATTACTCTGCACAGATTCAATAAACAATTGTGAAACGCATCCAAAACAAGCAAGCTAGCTCAAAACTCCAGAAAATCACAACAGCAAAATCAGACATCGACATAACAGAAAATTAAACTTGCATAAAACATGGAAATAGTCGACAAAACAGAATGCCGAGCTTCGAACAGCGAAGCTCGGTGGAAACCACAAAATGCGAGAAAAGTAAACTGGAACTTGTTTCTTCGCCCTCAACAGGACGGTGTTACAACCCAACTTGAAACGAGAAAGCCGAAAGTGAACCCCAGCGCGGAACCCCCTGAATTTCCCTCTAAAAACCCAAGTGTATAGAAAAGTGAACTAGCTGCTGACTGTTAGTGAAGTCTCCCCCGAGAAGATCCCTCTAAAATGCATGCAACCTTCCTTTTATAGACATGGACATAATCTTCTAGAACCTTCGTAGAAATCTCCATTCTACCCTTCAGTTCTGAGATTTACTCCGTCTTGCAATTTCTTTCACAATGTTCAATTATTCGCCAGTTTCCTCGGGCGTGTGATTGCCTCCTTCTTTTCCTGGACCTGGCGAATTTCTTCTATACACCTGGCTTAAAACATGTGTTAGACCGAGCAAATTCACAAATTTATCCCCTAGACCTATGCATGAAATTAGCCTTATCACTTCTGTAATTCCACTTCGAGAAGAAGCGATGAAACAATTTCTACTCTTAGTATTATTCACTTTTAGTTTATGCTTGACCTTTCAGACTTTGGATGTGTTGACTCAGTGATTTTAGTTTAACGACCAATGTTTTGTGGAAGTTGTTTACCGTGCATGAACTCTCTGATCTATGTTTGATTTCTGATTTATTATGAGCATCTTAGCTCGATTGTTTTGCTGCTGTTTATTCTGTTGGATCTGCTCTGTTGTCTATGAATCTTGCTCAGTTATGAAGTAATCCTGGATGGGAGGCGTTAGGTGAAGAGGTTCGCAGCGGAAGCGTATAGAAATCAATTACATAATAATTCTGATCTATTTAGCAGATTATTTAGATAAATTCTATTTGCGCAATTATCCCGTGTATCATGCTCATAACTTGAATTAAATTATGCTTTAGCGTAATTGAAACCTAAAACATGATTTCTACGGATTAGCCATTTTACCTTGGGGATTCTCTAAAGAATCGAAGATGGCTAGCGCCTTCTCCACGTGAAGATCTTGAGTACTAAACCATGGATCTTCTGACTGGTTACTAGGACTTAAATAAAGAAGACAGAATCTTATCTCATGGAGGAGAGGAAAAATCGTCCCTCACAGAGAAGGAGGGGGGATGAAAATTTGGAGTAAAAATTAAGTGTATTTTCTGTCTCCTTTATTCTCCTATTTATATTAAGTCACATATTGGGCCCAGTCAGGGATCTATGGAATGTTTTGGATATGACATCCCCCAATTACCTTTTTACTAATTAAATTGAATCCACAATTTAATACAAGCTTATATTGGAATATTACGAGCAGCCACTACGGAAGTAATATTGCACTGTCCATCCAAACCCGAAATTATAAGTAATCCGATTTTCATTTATTTGTCGTTCATTTCCCACGCTTAAGATAAAAACGTCCATTAATTAATTAGTGTCTGCTATGAACTTAATTAATTTACATCTTATTAATTCCAAGAGTGGACTTAGCAAGAAACGCTTATTTAATATTCATAGAGTAATCAAACTCCAACTAGCTAGGTTCTGAATAATAAATCCTTGTTTCGAGCTCCTCTTGAGGAAGTTATCAAATGAGACTCACCTCGCGCACGATTCAATATAATAGCAATCCTAGCACCACTAGATATTAATCACCACTACCCAATATACAAGGATTATTGGGTTGTGAAAAACCCGCACCATTTGGTAAGTCAAAGTAGTGCATAATCAATACCGTATGCCCAATGCTAACGTACATTGATTAAGAAATAAATAATTTATCAAGATCTCGTCATTTATTAGATAGCATAAAGACTTGTCTCGCTGTTAGATCCAATTCAGTGCTCTACCACACCAATGTCATCTTATTTCAGTAAGGCTTAGAAATATGCGGACTGACATTGCAACCTTTCACGATAGGTAGTCTAGGCCTATCTGGGTTGTGGAATTCTTATTTTTTCTTTGTTTAGAACTGACCGTGTTACCTTTAAGTGGACGACGTGCACAACCGGTCTACTAAAACAAAGACTTAGACTTTGTTAAGTTACTTATACATTTAAACATGCAATAAACATCCATTAAATGTAAAACACAACAACATTATGACAAAAATAATCAGTTTCATCCATTGGAAAATAAAATAAGAGTTTTACAGTATTCAATCACTCGAAAGGTGATTTCTAGTATACAAACTCTAACATTAGGACGTTTAGATCTGCTAATTGGCAACATGGTTGTGTAGATCTGAGTATGTTTGCGCTGATCGAAGAAGCGACCGTGTTTGATTCGCTTCGGTAGTCGTAGATCTGAAGTTTCATTTTAGTATTTGCATGAGCATGAGTAGGTCAGTTTGTTACGTACTTATAGCCGTTGTTTTCCGCATTGATTTGGAGTTATGCATTAGATTTATAAGTTTGTGCCTTCTTGCCTAGTTTGTTCTGATGGAAGTCTCTGCAGATCTGATTTACTCTGTTCCTTAATTTGGTTGTAGAAGAAGATGAGTTTGTTAGTAAAATTTTGCTTTATCGTACACCCAGCCAACCCCATCTTGTCTGCAACCAATGTAGAACACATCATCTCTATGGGATAGATCCTTACTTCCCTATACTAGTTAATAGTATTGTGGGTTAAGATTTTGAAATGCCCTGAGTTCCCATCCATCTCACTCAAGTCGGATTAAGTCAAGTTGACCAGTTTGAACATCCACTGGATCCACCCTCCGGTATTCGCAGGTAGAAGGCGTACCTTTGGCTGGCTAGATCAGTTTGACAATATAACTTGAGCAGTTCACAACGACAGAAGAAACGCAAAAGAGAAAGAAGGGAAGGCGCATGAGACTCGGGACAAACTTTCAAATGGTGCCGTTGCCGGGGATGATGGCGTTCTTTATAAATTTGTTGCAAGATATTTTGGTGTAAATATTGTTGATCATTTGTTTTTCCTTCTTTTTCAGTTTTCAAGTTGAAACAGAGACGGCTCAAGTCACCCAAGAGTGTTAACCACAACTCCTGTCCGTGATGAACAATTGTCGTTTGGTCCAGAGGAAGCTAACCCGCTGGTTTGGACCAAGGGGGTGGCAGGGGAAGAGTAACACTTGATGGGCGGAGCATCTTAGGTTACTTTTAAGAAAATCAGTGTAAATCTTGTAAATAAACTTTTTGTTGTTTTATGTTTTCCTCAGTTGGAAGACACCGAGTTTGAGAGGCAACCAAAGGGAGAAGTGGAACCAGTCGTTACCTAACCAAGACGACCTCCTAGCCAACTGTCTGACTCGGATGCCATCGGAGAAAGAAGTCAGGGCATCACCCTCGTGAGTCCGTCTGAACCAAAGGCCATCTCGAATGAGAAATAAGCTACCATGTTTGGCGATCAGGAAGATGATCCGGAGATAGGGTCACTCTATGCCCACAATGAGAATGAACCAACCCATGCTATCTTCAACACCTCCGGTCAAGAGTCAATATATGTTGAGCCGGACCTGCTGGCCACATTACCTGTGTTCTTGTGAACTAGTATCGAAAGTCCAATCAAGTTCTTGCATGAGTTCAGTAGAGTGCAGAAAAGACCAAATGGGTCGAGTGAGGAGGACTTCAAACTGAGGGTAATACCCCTCTCTTTGAAGGGCGAAGCGGATACTTGGTTAAGAGGATTGTTACCCAACACCATCAAGACGTAGTCAGATTTCAGGGAGGAGTTTCTTAACCAATTCTTTCCAGCAGCGAAGACAAATGCACTCCGAAGGGAAATCAAGGAAGCTACTCTGGGGTATGATGAGAGCTTGAGTAAATATTGGCACAGATATAGAGGTCTTTTGGACGCATGCCCAAACCACAACATGTTAGAAGTAGAGATCTATTCAAGGTTCTACGATGGGATGGATGCGAAAAACAAAGACCTGGTGAACTCATCAAGTGGGGAAAGTTTTTCCCAACTCCGGTTGAGTAAAGCCAAGATCGTCTTAAAAAAGCTTCTAAGTGCAAAAAGGGGCTACGATGATACATCAGACACTCTACCCCAATGCAATGTAAAGAATACATTCACGGAGGATGACGACGAGCAACTGAAGAACCGGGTGGATAAGCTTGAGTGGGCGTTCCAGTCAGTGCTTGAAACAAATCACCCACAAGCTTCCTCAATCAAGACCTAACCCCAGGCTGACCAAGTAAGTCACCACTAGAGCACGGGTGGGATCTGGAATGCAAACAGGAGTTGGAATCCTGGGGGGCAGCAGACAGATGTACACCAACATGAATACTCCTACTATGGAGAATGGAAGAGCAGTAGAGCCACACCTCAATGGAGCTGGTATGAGGACAATCCATCTTTCCCATATCCATCGGAACCGCATCCGAGCGTTACTCAAATGTCCACATGGCAAATGAGATATCCAGACCACCGATCTTACTCCAATTTCCAAGGCTATGAATCCAGTCAACCAATGTGCCAAACCGTTTGCTCTAGTTATTATCCACCTCTTCAAAATCAACCTCATTATCCAGGGCTCTCCAATGCCGAAGATCATCTTCCAACATGGTGAGGTGAGGACTGGCAGGCTCGGAATCACCAGTCACACCAGAGCCAAGTCCATCTAGGTCAATATCAATACCACTCGCATCCGCAACAAGATTTTGAACTGCCATCGGAAGGAAATTAGCATGCTGATCATACAGAGGAAAGGATCGAGGGATTGATCGTATCCTAGCAGAACATAAGGCGTTGCTTAAAATCAAATGACGAACTGACGCTGGAAATATAACACACATATTATGAGCAAAAATCCAGCATGGACAAAATGATCAAGCAGGTCTCTCAACTAGCCGATATCATGAAGGGGATACAAGAGGACAAAGCAAGGTTTAGGGAGATAAATAGATGGTAGGTGAAGAAGGTGTAAGCCAACTTGAAGAGAAGGGACCGACGGATGCTGAGCAAGAGTTGGATATACCACTGGAGAAGCAAGAAGAGGTAAGAATTGTTGAGGCCGAACCAGTGGAGAAGGAATCCCAAGCGGAGGACAAGTCGATCGCCGCACCTCTCAAGGATGAACTGTCACAGCAAGTGCCATAGGAGGCAAAGGATGAACCTCAAGAGAAGGAAAAAGATACCCTCAAGCGCTGTGAAGAACTCGACGCTACACTATTTTACCTCCAGATAAGAGCAGGGCATGCCTTTGAAGAGGGAATGGAGAGATATGTGTCCAGAGTGGAAGGAGAGAATGCACATGTAGAGAGACCACCTCCGGTCATAGATAAGCCAGATGGATGCTACGAAGAGGAAGGGCCAAGCCCAGGATAAGAAAGAGCTAGGAAATGAGCTGCGAAGCTAACCCACTGCAAGCAACTGAGGCCGTGGCCTAAGCCGCCTAAGGTGCAAAAGCCTCCTGACCCTGGACTACGCCCCATGGAAAAGACAAAAGTGCAAGGAACCTACAAGAATCATAAGAAGAAACGGGAAACCTTGATGGCAATGTACCCTCAAAAGAACAGATGGACATGAAGAACTGCTAGAAGAAAAATTGTCTCAGGATCTCCAGTTACAGGGAAATTCCCCGACGGATCGTCGACCTATGAATTGATCAAGTTGAAAGAAAACTCAGAATCGCTTGATCCAGCTAATTACAAAGATGGCGGCAGGAGCCGAGGGATGGAAGATTGCGATGAGGGAAGGAAACTGCCAGCTGACGAGCACAAAGTTGCAATGGCTACAAGCAGGGCAGAAGTACTACTCACCCAGTCTTGGTGGGATTCAAGATCAATCAAGCTCAAACAAGCAAGGGTCAACTTGCAAGCGAATCGATCCACCACACCCTGAGAATTACAAAGTTTCAGGGAAGTATCCTATTCCATAACCTTATCTTACTAATCCATCTGAGCGAGAAAATGGTAAATAAGTCTGTAATGTGCATAGCGGGAGAAACCCCGCCACGCATGCTCAGCTTGATCAAGTAATAAATGGTCTGGCACAACTCTTGAAATTCACTTTCTCAACTCATTTACACTTGTATGAGCAAAGCATTGGATCAAGTGAATTCCGGGAGTTGCCCGTGACTTGGAATAAAGTTTTTGTTTTTATTTTAGAAAATAGCAAAAATAATTTTTCGAAAAAAAATCTTGGATGTATCTGGGAGGGATTCTTATTTTCAATGGGATATCTTTAAACTCTTGAAGAAAATCTCTGACCAGTACTCCACAAAAATCTCTTATTTTGTTTCTTTCATGTTTAAGTAAAATTTTGACAGAAAAGCTAAGGTAGAGAGAATCACTGCGCAATTTTGTTTTTAACATGAAGAGAAAAAAGGGGGAAAATCGAAAAAGTTTGAAATTCAAAATCTGTCGCAGAAGGCGAACGATCGCTGATGTCATGGCAACCGTTCCCTCTCCCCTTTTCACCCCTATTTTATTAAACTTCCTCTTCTCTCTCACCTTTTCACACTCCTTTGCACTCTCATACCTCCCAAATTCCTAATTTCTTATTTCTTAGTTTCAGGCGAAGTCACTCTCCATCATCACCCATGGACAAATCATCCGCCTCCAGCCAGTCCCAGAAGCCCTTAGCCGGACGATGAGTGCGACTGATTCCTTCAACCCCTCTCCCAGAAACCATGATACCTCCAACTCCCCAGTCAATGACATCGCCAACAGCCGGTACAGCTCAACCAATGGAGACGTCCTTGGGTAGTACGTACCTAAGAATTCTTGAAGATGTAGTGGGGAGATTCAGCCCGAGTGGTAAAATGAGTGAAGACTTCTCCCAACTAGCACAAAAATTCAAAGATGAAGAGGAACAACTTGCCCCTACTGTCATCGGAATTTCAACTGGAACACTGATCCATACAAACCTAGCTGAAACGCAAACCCTCGTAGCATTAACAACCTCTCAAACTCACTCACCTGTGACAGAGTCCCCAAGAATTGTTGATAATCACGAAAAAGGAAGTGACCGAGAGGAGGAGAAAGGCGGGAAATGAATGGGAGAGGGAATAAGGAGGCCAAATGAGGAGAAATCCACCGGACAAGAAAAGGAAGTGGTGGATGTGGATGAGGAAAGATCGGACGATAACGGGGAGACCCTTGATCGGAGGGCGGTTAGGAGAAGCTCCCGTGCAAGAAGGGGGCTGGAGAGAGAAGGACTAGTAAGCCTGCGAGAGGAAGCTGCAGTTCTGCTGGCTGCGAAGAGAGAGGCGACAGAAAAGAGGAGGAAGGGGAAGTAAGTAGCAACCCCTAGCAAAAGTAAGAAATCAAGACCGGGATCACTGGGCGTAGAGTTCCGGGAAGTTGCTACCAATCCCACCCAAGCGACCCACTATCAAAAGGAAGATAAGCATATCGGGGCATTTAAGAGGATGGAGGTCGATCTAGACCAAAAGCTGCTGGAGGCTATGGTCTATTTCGAGGACCCAAAGTTGAAGAAGAACTGTGCGGGAAGAGTGTCGGAGTCAAGGCCAGCACAATCCGGGAGGAAGATTCACTATCCGTCCCTGCCTATGATGGGAGTCAAGGAGAAATTCCTTGGTTACATCAGAGGCATTGATTTTGGCTGGTTGCTGGAACACGCACCCTGTGAGGTGCCGGTTAACTTTGCGAAGGAATTCTTTACATCCTTCCACTTTGATTATACTACCGATTTGGACAATGAGTCGGTCTATTTCAGAGCAATCAATCAGGAGATGGCTACGACCCTCAAAGAGTGGTCATTGAGACTAGGGCTGCTAGGTCACGAGACGGACGAGAGAGGGGATTGGTCTTTGCGGGAGATTGGCCAACCCAAATGTACTAAGGAGTTTAACACTGAGGAGGTGTGGAATTTGATATGGGCTGAAGGTGCAGACCCTTTCAAAACCAGTGTATCAATAGAAGAAGAGATAACTGATCATGTCTTGAGAATGATACATCTCTTTTTGGCCCACGACCTCCTTGGCCAATTAAACACTACTATCACCACGATAGAGTTGTATTTCATGTGGTGCATGCTCAGGGAAGTTAAGGTGCATTTAGGCTACGGGTTGGCTCACTCATGTCACAAAATAGCCCACCACCCAGTCCGCCGCTTGTATTACTGCCATTTACTTGGGGCGTATCTGATAAGAAATGTGATGCCAAGGCTAACAATTCCCAAGTCACAGGACGATAACCCAGACACCACTCCCACCAAAGCAGTCATGAAGAGAAAGACCACCACCAGCCAACCACCCACTGCCTCATCATCGGCCAAGAGGGCCAGGCTGGCACGGGGTTCTGGCTCCTCAGGGAACAGAAGAAAAACTAAACTAAGACGAACCAAGTAAATTTTACTTTCAGTTTTTAGTTTTATGTTTTTCCTTGATCATGCTTCTATCTGCTTGTATATACGTTTGTGTTTATGCTTTGTGTTATCTTCTCCCACTTAGCCCATTGCTCGGTCTAAGTGTGAGAAGTTTGTTTGTAAATATGTTCACCTTGATCCTATTTTTCATGTGTTCTATTTACCTTCTCCCACTTAGCCCGTTGCACAGTCTAAGTGTGAGAAGTTTCATGTACATAACATGTTTTATTTGGCTTCAGTTTACGGCGTTGCCCTTCTCCCACTTAGCCCACTTCTTGGTCTAAGTGTAAGAAGTTTTGTCTGTATATACGTTTGGCATGCTTGTTGGTGTACATGTGTGTTGTGTTACCTTCTCTCACTTAGCCCATTATTTGGTATAAGTGTGAGAAGCTTGTGTTTTCTTTGCCCAAACACTGACCACCCTGTTTTCCACTTCATCAAGTTTGCATGAGGGCAAACGGAAATGGAGTGGGAGGGGAGAAAAGTCAGTGTAGTCAATGTTTTTGAAGCATGCATATTTAGTTAAGGCCTATATGTTTTTAATATCAACTGGTTTAAGAAAATAAAGACAAGATTCCCTTAGTAAGAGTGATTGAAGAGAGGATACATGTTGATTTGTGAGATTCTCTTTTTCAATAAACCGAAATCTGTTTGGATGAAGTGAGAATGATATAAATGCTTAATCTAGATCCTCTGTATGTGAGTTAAAGGCCTAGAGTAGAATACTTTCTACTGTTAGATAAATAGAGTGGCTACCATTGATGCTATGAGAAATGTGACTGAAGACAGTAAAGACTAAAGGCACTAGGAATAACCAGTTGAGCCAAATTCTTTCGAATCATGTCCAGCCTCACTGTAAAGGCACCCCCTAGTCTGCACAATTGAAACCTAAACACTTAACCTCTCCCTTGTAAGCCAATGTTTTACCTACATGTGAACAGAGGAGAAAAGCTGAGGCAACTCACCAAATTGGGGTAGAAAAGACAGGCTGACCCGGTGAAGGAATTGGAAAAATGAGAGGGATATATGGGTAGAAAAGTAAAAAAAAAGATGAATGAGCTTGTAAAAAAAGAAAAAGGGGAAGATTCATTGCAACTTAACCCCACAAAAAAAATTTCTCAAAAAAACAAAAGGGCATGAATTATGTAACCTGACCCGGAAAAAAAATAAAGGATAGAAAAAATGTATAGAGTAAGAATGGCCAAGAAAAAATGATCACTTTGGGGAAATGATCAGAATAAATAGGGAGGTTGTCCTGGTTCAGTCTCTAAGTTCACATGCTCACAAATTTTGAATTCTCGTTAGTTATGAAATTAGAACCCTTAAGACACTCACCTGATTTCCAATAACAACCCTTCAGCCCCTTTATAACCTGAACAAAGACCTTAAGGAACTGTCCTAAGTCAGGGATTCTCGCAGCATCAATGGTATGGCAAAAAGCATGAGAGAATGGTCCTAACAATTCTGGTGAGGATTGAGTGACTGAGTGAATCAAACAGTTGGAAAAGATAGGAGCTATCTTATCGAACAGACAAACTGATTAAGTAGAAAGGAGGAGGGAAAGGAATCTGAGACTGTTGACAATTGGATTGACCTTAAGCTTATGGGGACGATTGCCGAAAGTGTAAACCAATTCATTCTTTTCTTTCTATGTGTTAATGCTCTTCAGTTTGCTTGTGTTTCCTTTTCATGAACTCTTACATGCTTTATATGTATTGAATAAGAACCATGCATTGAAACTTGCCTTCTTCCTTTTTTCTTGTCTTTCATACTTGAGGACAAGTATGGTTTAAGTGTGAGCAGTTTGATAAGGCTCGTTTCATGCATGTGTATTGTGACAAAACTATACCCAATTCTGTAATCTAACGTGTAAATATGAGCCAGGTGTGTGTGAATTTCGCCATAACCAGAAAACGAACGGATCAATTGGGCGGAAAGACAGAACAAGAAAAAATGAAGTAGAAACTAGAAACTGATGTGCTGAGTTGATCAAGTCAGAATTTAGTGGAGCCAGCAGGAGCCTTCTCCACATGGAAGATTGAGCGTAATCCATAGACCCCAAAAGCCAAGGGCAGAAGTGACTTTTCGAGATGACGGTACCCTAGGGATTTGAGCCCTACTCCTCTCTATATATAGAAAGCCCAGCGCGAGTAGGAGGAGAACGGACAGAGGGGTACACAAGATGCATCTTACAATTCAGCTCTCTTCTAGGGCTGAAATGGGAGCTCATCCTACTTCACAGACTTAACTTCTGTCATAGATGCATCTTTGGGTTCTGTAATTCCGCTACGAGAAGAAGCGATGAAACAATTTCTACCCTTAGTATTGTTCACTTTTAGTTTATGCTTGACGTTTCACACTTTGGATGTGTTGATTCAGTGATTTTAGTTTAATGACCAATGTTTTGTGGAAGTTGTTTACCGTGCATGAACTCTCTGATCTATGTTTGATTTCCGATTTATGACGAGCATCTTAGCTCGAATGTTTTGCTGCTATTTATTATGTTGAATCTGCTCTGTTGTCTATGAATCTTGCTCAGTTATGAAGTAATCCTGGATGGGATGCGTTAGGACGTTTAGATATGCTAATTGGCAACATGGTAGTGTAGATCTAAGTATGTTTGCGTTGATCGAAGAAGCGATCGCGTTTGATTCGTTTCGGTAGTCGTAGATCTGAAGTTTCATTTTAGTATTTGCATGAGCATGAGTAGGTCAGTTTGTTACATACTTATAGCCGTTGTTTTCCGCGTTGATTTGGAGTTATGCATTAGATTTATAAGTTTGTGCCTTCTTTCCAAGTTTGTTCTGATGGAAGTCTCTGCAGATCTGATTTACTCTGTTCCTTGATTTGGTTGTAGAAGAAGATGAGTTTGTTAGTATGTTTTGTTTTATAGTACACTTTTCAGATTTCTGACACTAGTTACTTTTATGTTTTTTGCTATTTCAGGAAACCGTCATACAAGGCACAGTTAGAATAAGTTGATCAGTTTAGTTTAGTCAATCGCTCAGTTTGTCACACCCTTAGTAATTCCAACTTAACCCACCATAGTGAAGCGTGGCAGCAGCCAACCCCATCTTGTCCGCAACCAATGTAGAACACATCATCTCTATGGGATCGATCCTTACTTCCCTATACTAGTTAATAGTATTGTGGGTTAAGGTTTTGAAATGCCCTGAGTTCCCATCCATCTCACTCAAGTCGGATTAAGTCAAGTTGACCAGTTTGAACATCTACTGGATCCACCCTCCGGTATTCGCAGGTGGAAGACGTACCTTTGGCTGGCTGGATCAGTTTGACAATCTAACTTGAGCAGTTCACAACGACAGAAAAAACGCTAAAGAGAAAGAATGGAAGGCACGAGAGACTTGGGACAGACTTTCAGGGAACAGAATCTTGAAACATATTGGCGTCACTTACACGGGATGTGGATCGATACCAAGAACGGCCTATTGCCTTCTGCTCCAGCTTCCGAACTTTGACGTTTTTATGCCCCTTTTTAGCTCTATTTTGCACATTTTGCACAAAACACGTCAAAATACCAAAATGAATATAATATGCAAATAATGGATATATAATGCAACTTAGACACTCAAAACGGACCAAATAATGGTCTTAAAATAGTGCAAAATCTGAGCGTATCACTTGTCCACTTTCCCTTCTCCAATCGAGCACCTAATAATGAACTGGTCGGGATCTCTTTGATTCACGGCCTTCTCCCTTTGAATGATCTCGCTACAATGGTGAGGCAACTTAAGGTCTACTTTTGTAGGCTTTTTCTTCTTCATCACGGCCTCCCTTAGTAGCTTTGCTTACCTAGGTATTTCCTGCAACGATTCAACAAGAGGGATATTAGTATGGATCTTACAGAATATATTTAAAAAGTGCTTGAGCTGCTCTTCAAGCTTGAACTTCTTCTTTGGCTGGAAAGGGAGTACAATCCTGTTGTGCCGCACGAGCTCCTGCTTGGCGGCCGCTTCTGCCTCTTTGGTGGCGGCCCGCTGAGGGTTGTGCAGCGGTCCGCTAGGAGTCGGGCAGACCCAAGAATTCGTTCCGGAGGTGCTGCCTTCATCATTTTTCTGCTTGGCGACCCACTTCTTGTTTATATCGGCCACTCGTGCTGCTGCCTTTGCCTTGTCCTCCTCAATCTTTTCTTGGACTTGGTCCATTTGAGTCTTTATGTTCGAGACGGCAGTGGCAATTGTGTTGATTCCGGCCTCGAGGTTGTTCAACCTTGCTTCAATGACTCCAATCTTTATATCATTGATCCTCCTATCTTGCTCTAGCACCTCTAAAATCTTCATAATCCATTGGTCGTACTTCTCCTCCTTCTTGATGGGTTCAACTACTTCACCTTTGCTCACATTAAATCCTGCGGGGGGTTGCAAAAAATTATTTTTAGAGTATGAAAGGTTAGGATGAGGACGGTTCCCATTATAATTATTGAAATTACGTCCCCCATGGTTAGGGGGATAATTGTTGTTGTAAGCCTTATTGGGACCGCCTCCTTGTTGCACATAGTTGACAACCTCCATAGGAGCAGGAGGAGCGTCGTGTTTGGTGACCGCAATGATGGAGGTCGGTGGAGCTGGATCCTCTCTTCTCGATATGTCCATTTGGTCAACCCGAACTCTAAGTTCGGCCAATTCATTTGCAAAGGATCTTCAGCCTCCTCTATGGCTGCTACTCTCCTTGAGTTGTGCCTATCTTTCAACCACCCCCTGCTGTTGGTGGCGAACTCCTCAATGACCGCCATGGCATCCGGTCCACTCTTCCGCAAGAATCCTCCATTAGCCCCTGAATCCAACATAGCACAAATTTTTTCGTTAAATCTATTATAAAGGATTTCTACCTGATGGTCCACGGTGAAATCGTGGTTGGGGCACTTGCGGAGGAGACCTTTGAAACGAGAAATCGCCTCGTAGAGGGGCTCGTCGTGGCCTTGCATGAACTGAAAGATCTCACTCTTGAGCTTTAAGATTATGCCCGGCGGATAGTACTTGTCGAGAAAGGCAGCCACTATATCTTAACACGTGGAGACTTGCTCTGTGGGTAGACACTCAAACCACTCTTTAACAGAATCAATCAATGAAAAGGGAAAGAGTCTCACCCTAATGGTGTCGTTGTCAACACCATTTAATTTCAAAGTGTTGGTAATCTCCACGAACTTCGAGAGGTGGCGGTTGGCGTCTTCCGTGGCCCGCCCTGCCTGCAAAAGAAAACTGCTCAACCCTTTGTATAAGGGGCATTCGCAGCTCAAAATTGTTAGCATCTATACGATGGCCTTCGGGAAAAGTAATCATATTCTCGTGATTGAACATATGCATCACGGGCACTATCTCCTTATTCTTCTTTTCTTGCTCCTCGCGGGCAACCTTCTCCGCGTCCCTCTCATCTATCAACAACTTGACCATGGCCTGAAGCCTCTCTATCTCTGTCCTGTCCCCCATTAATCCTTGATCACTTCTTATTTTCCTACGGCTCCTTTCAAGTTCGAGATCGAGCGGCTCTAAGATGCTCTTCCCTTAACGCGTTCACATACACAACCTGAAAGAGACAAAACAAAAACCAAATTAAACAAAAATTTTAAAAAATAGAAAGCAATTAAATTCCAAAGTAGTAAAATTGTTCATTTGAATATATCAATCACAAAGTGAATGTAGTCCCCGACAACGGCGTCAAAAACTTGAGTAGAAATAGTATAGCTAAAGGTTAGTACCGAATATCGATCACGGGAAAAAAATCACAGACTGTCTACCTTCTACTAAAACTCAATTACTATTTGGAAAACCGAAAGTTTTGGAGAATTTTTAAAAACAAAACAATTTGAAAGCAAGTAAACAACTAATTGCAAGTAAATCACGAAGATAAAAGTATAGAGATAAGGGAATTCCAGTGATGTGCGTTCACAGTTATGGTTATACAAATTCTAACTACAACACCCTAGCACAGTTCTTACTTTGATAGAACGAGTCACCTAGCTTATGCTCATGCGATGCAAACGTTGATTACAAACATTGGGGTTGTCAATCCTAAATACGTAACTCATAAAATCTCCTAAGACCCTTGAAAAGTCCCCACTCTCAATTAACAGTGTCGTTTTAAAGGAAGCTAATTGTAGTGTCTACTAAGTGGATCTAACTCGCCAACCTCCTCTCACGATTATGTAACAAGTTATATTAAATCACCACAGAATGTGTCACTCAAACTTGAAGCATTATCCAATTACTTAGGGAAGAAACAAAGTAAGAACAAAACGGATATTAAATAGAAAAAGGAATCGTATAACCAAATTCGTTACTAACACATCCCTAGAATCATATGAGTTTAGTTACACATGATTGAATAAACTAAAAACATAGATTGTAGGGAAGACAATGAAAATATAAGGACTAAAGCAAATAAAAGCCAAAGGTAGAATCCTTGTAGCCTTGATGAATTCTTGAACCCTTCTTTAACCCCTTGCACAATGAAGTACTCTAATTTTTAAGCTCTGGAAATATTTGGCAGTCACGCCCGCCCTCACTAAGGATAGTAAAGAC
Organism: Salvia splendens; assembly: GCF_004379255.2. Lineage (NCBI taxonomy): Eukaryota > Viridiplantae > Streptophyta > Magnoliopsida > Lamiales > Lamiaceae > Salvia > Salvia splendens. The sequence goes on from NC_056033.1 coordinate 16,683,893, forward strand.
GGGGAAATCGTGACTATGGGAAAAACAATAAAGGTCGACATTTATTATAAAAACTCAAATAAATTTTCAAAAGAAATATTTTGGTCTATCGAATAGTTAAACAACGAATTAATGTCTCAAGGTAAATAATGTCATAACATAGTGTGGGGAAAAATGAAAGACTTTTAGAAGGAAAGCAATTTCAACAAGGCAGCGGAAATCAAGTATCTAGAGAGAGTCATAGGATGACGCCCATGTATGAAGACACGATGCATCCGAGAAATCTAAAGGCTCGACTCAACATCCGCCGCAACATCCCGCTCAACCTGCACATAGGGAAAACACATGCAGGGCTGAGTACTTGATATACTCAGTGGGCACACGCCAAAATAGTTGATAAAAGTTATGTCACACATACCACAGTGAACTCGAGTTTTTACATTTAGAAAAGAAATATCATCGAGTATCACAAAAACAGTTTTATAGACTGGCCAGTCAAAACAATCTCCCTACTTTCTCATCAATCAAATAATCACATACTCTTACCATAGTGCGACGAAAGTGTGGCCACACTATTCGCCCACGAGATCGGCCGACTAGCAATGACGGCTCCCGATCCCACCAGTGTACACAGCCTGATAGGGTTTGCTGCCCTACTCAAACCCGAATTCGTTTAACACAGCCCTATAGCCTAACGGAGCAAGCTCAAACGAACTAGACATCAGGAAACAATCTCAACATCAAAACAATCATGGCATGACATAACACTTTAAACCACCCTTATAACATCGTATCATACTTTTGAAAGCGTAAAAGAGTTTAGTAAAAGAAAGCCCACCTCGCTTGCTTATACACACAATTCACAACTTTAATGCGACCCTTGCTCTTGGTACCCTCGTACGCACAACCCTTGTCAACACCATAACACAATCAGTCTTTCCATCAATACATTCATCATGCATGCCCTATCGTTCCTTTCATCATTTTTCTCATATTGCCCATCTCAAACGTTCACCAACATAAACGAAACGAGCACTCTAGCATACAACAACGTGCAACACATAGACACATCATAGGATACGTTCCTTATTCACACATGTATCATGTAATTCACTCAAACTTATCAACAAAGCTTATTTCAACAAAACCAGAATCAGGCAGAACAACGCAATCTTTTTGTAAAAATCATTAAAATTCCATCCGATATCATATAAAGCTAAAGTTTGGTCACCGCCCAGTAGACACATCAGGTTGGATTGCACGTGGACCTCGATAGTAGTGGATTCAACCTGCAGGAATCAATTAATCAAAAAAAACAACACAACAAGGAAGATTTAATTTCGTTGTGTTTTACATGCTCAACTTGCAACATAATTATGAATCTAGATCTGTTATTCTTGTATGTTATTTCCACTGTGCTCATTAGATGAATACAAGAATTTCTAATAGCTTATAGTGAGCTCGAGACTATTTAATTTCTTTGTATGCACTAATTGAAAGTTCATCATCTTCCCTAGACTATGTTGGCTGCCATTAAATTGGAAGTCATGACTCCAACTGTAGAGGCACCTGATGAGGGATGCATAGGTAATATAGTAATATGTATTACTAGTTTTATCGCATTTTAAACGTTAGTTTCTTTTAAGTAATGATGTCAGTAACTTGATACACTTATTATTTGCGGCCATTGACTTCCACATGCCACCTATATTTTATTTTTTGACATTATGGCATTGCCACAATAGAGTTAAAATAATAAATTTTTTTAGTATATTTTATTTATAATTTAATTTTCATTTTGTAAATATATTTTAATACCCCTACATATATAAAACGGTTAATTTGTATAAAACGGTTAATTTGCATAGGAGTATTGATTTTGGAAGGTTAACTATACATATATTTTCAAACTACACATTGTTATAAGGTTACACGTATTGAGTAGTGATCTAGGGAAACCACTACTTAAATACATAACTAAAGAATACGAATTGTACTGAATTTTCATTGTCGGACTTTGTATGGTTTTTGATAATTACTTATGGGGCATCATTCCCCTTAAGTTACTTCCCCCCATCGGCATACTAGGCTTCGGCTATTAGGCATGTATCCCTCGGGTATGCCGGTGTTTTGCTTGTAATTTACTTTTCGCCTTTATATTCCATTCATTGATTCATCAAAAAAATAGAGAACATGAATTTAGTTCACTATAAGAGTGATTTAGTTCACTACACGAAGGAGTGATTCAAAACGTCATTACAGTGAACTCTAATCCTTCACGGAGTAAATACTTCACTATAATGGTGTTTTGGTTCACTCTTTGTTTTTAATTTCATACTGTGAACTAAAACATTCATATAGTGAACTAGATTGTTTTGATCTAATGGCTGAGATTCGTTCTCTAGTTATGCACTTAATATTAGTTATACTTTGATAGTGAACTAAATCGCTTTTATAGTAAACTAAATTCGTGTTATCTAGTTATGCAGTAGTGGTTTCCCTATATCACCATTCCCCCTTGAAGTGATCTACACGTATATCTTTACTTTCCAAGATACAAATTTGAATAAGGTATAGTATATCTTTACTTTTCAAAATTTCTTTGAAAAAAGAAAAAAAAGAGTATTATTTATATCTTTAAATTATAATTTAGATAAGTTAAAAATATTTAATTATATATTTACTGAATTTTGAAGTGAAGTTCTAAAAGGTTAAGAATCTAAATAAATTAAATTTGATGTATTACAAAATAATACTAATTGAGTTTAAATTTTTTTATTTTAATAATTTCATAATTTTGATTTTAATTTCATATTAATACTCATTGAGTTTAGACGAATGGAATATAAAATTATAAATTTATTAGTAACTTTTTACGATAGATCTACATAATTAATTAAGATTAATATGAGAATCAAATATGTTGTGACAGCATAACAATGTTCTTTTGGATAAAACAATCTCATTTTATTTTGTGTGTTACTTAAAAAATGCCAATTCATCCGAATCAACATGATTTTGTTGTCACATTTGATTACATCAATTTCAATTTTGGCCATTGTTTTACAATAGCGGAAAGTGAAAAAATTACTACTATGTTTTATATTCAATTCAAAAAATTGCGAAAAGTCAATTAAAAATTATTATTTCGATAAAAATTACTATTCCTTCCAAATGGAATTTCTATACAAGGAATAAAGACTGTTATTCTGAAATTGATAAATAGATTTACAGAATTATTTACCAATCATAAGATGAAAGTACATTTAACAATCAGATACTCCATTAATTAGTAATTTATTACTATAATTTAATTGTCTGAATATAAAAGAAATGTACCCTTGAAGTTAAGCAAAAAGGAAAAAAGAAAGAACATAATTTTTGCTTAAAAATATTTACAGCTTATAGAAATTTACAGCTTAAAGAAAATTTTATATACTCCTACTATAAATATTTCAGAGAAATCTGAAAATAACCAAAAAGGGAAAAAAGAAAGATCAGAATTCGAAGTTGTCCCGCCATTTTCAAATACGAAAAAGATAAAACACAAACAAATGGATTCGAAAACTGTGGTAGCTTCATTTCCTTCAAACATTGAGCGCAGCGTCGCCTCCGCGCTTCTCAGTCTCTCTTCCTGTCCTTCCGTGTAAGAAATTCATCGCCGTTCACCTCTATTTATCGTTTATTTTGATGATTGAATTTCCATCGTTGAATTTGGATTTGACTGAGTTTTTTTTTCTTCACAGGGGAATGAGCTGCGGCGACGGCGACAGTCCGGAGAGCCTCGAGAGCACGGCGATTTCCGCTCTCAGAATCGGCGGATCGCCGGCAGAAGTGAGTGCGGATGATGAGTCGTCGACCGCTCTGCAGCTGATGGCGGCGGCGTTTGCGTCCAGATCGCATGATCTGAAGCTCAAGGTGATCCTCTGCTTTGGTTTTGAGTAGATCTCAGTTGATTGTGGTGTTTCTGAGTTTGAAATTTCTCTTCGCTGCGTCATTTGGATTATACAGCATTCAACTTTATGAAATTTCGGTCGTGCAATGCAACTTTCTGCAAAACGCTGCTATTAGCTGATTGAGATCTGACTTTCCCTCAGATTTCCTCTGAGCTTGAAGCTCAAGTCAATTTGCTAGCTGATTGTTCATGACACCTGATGTGTTTACTTCCAAAATTGAACCGCCAGTTGATTTTCTGTGTATATTGATTCATCACAAATTTAGCGATTAGCTGTGAATTAGTATTTGATTCCTCTCCTTTTGTAGTGCTATTTGTCCACTCCGCTTTTGGTATGATTATATTGCTTGTGAAGATGCATTAATATCTATGAAACGTATGGAAAGTAGATGATGTATATACAAAATGATCAAGCCCTGAAAAACTCCGTTTCACAAATTCAGGGATGCCGGTTCAATTTACAGTAGCAATCAGTCAGTGAAGATTTCTCACTGTGTGTTATGTTCAGAACTCATCTCTAGTCGTGAATTTTCTGGGTCAAATTCTGTGTCTAATGCTCTCCTTTAGTTACTTATTAGTATGTTGAAACAACATTTGCTCTGTGCACACAGTCTGGTGTAATGCTAGGCAATATGACCATTCAATTCGGATCTTCTCTAGCAATGCTTCTCTACATTTTTTGCTCTTCCTCCATAAAACTAGCTTAATATTCAGTCCTGAATAAATTTTTCAACAATTCTCAGATAGTGCAGAAGAAACGCTCAAGAAGTATATACATCTCCAATGGCAAGAAACTGAAAACCAGCAGCAAGCCAATAGCAACTCCTGCTCCTTCTGCGTCATCTGAGACTTTCTCCGAGATAACAACCGAGGTTTCGTCCTGCTTTTCTAGCAACTCCAGGCAAAGTCTTAGTAGCAAAACTAGTGCTGTTGCTAAGGGGAGGGAGCCAGGTATGCCCGATCACATGGGCCACAAAGCTGCAGCCATTATGAGGTTTCTTGCTGATGGAAGTGCTTCTGAAGTGATGATCCGTCAGTTGCTCGGAGACAGCCCGTCCACAAGCAAAGCATTGCGAATGTGAGTATCATCAATTGACCCCTTCTTATGTTACAGATAAATATTTTCTGTACATTATCAAATAAATGTGATTATGCTTATGAAAAACGTTGGTGTTTTGATCATTTGCATGGATTAGTGTCTACATAACTCAGGAAAAGCACACTTGCTTAGATGATCAATGATAATCTGTAGTGTTGCTATTCAAACCCATCACTCTCGTTCTTGATTTTTGGAATTGTAACATCATTTCATCACAAAGTCTTGTTGAAGCCAGATTTTCATTTGGTGTGACATTGTATTGAGTGATAACAATCTCTAGCAGAAACAATTGTTTGTTATAAACAGGTTGCTGAAGTTGAAAGCAGTGAAGAGATTTGGAGCAGGAGGCCGCTCAGATCCTTATATTTACATGGTAACTAACTACTTCAGCTTCAATATACTCATCTGTTTGCTAAATTAGGTGCTGGTTTCTTAATTTTCTTTTGTACTAATATTTATTTTGTGATTCTTTTTCCAGATTGCCTAGTTAGTTACAGAAATGGATCGAGTTATCTTCCCAGTCAATAAAATATACTATAAAAATCAAGGTGAGAATTTATAAATTCTAGCACGTATTTTGTCCAGTATCTTAGGTATATTTGTTTATATTAAAAATATTTCTTTAGTTGTAATTTGATATTGAGATTTCGTTACACGAAGACGAACCTCAATAGCAGGAATTTTGTGCATCGCCCAATTCTTGTCAACGGTGCCAATTTTGCTTTTATGTTTTTATGGATAAATAAATAGAAATGTTTAAAGATCGTGTGTCTATTTCTTAGTAGTAGAACTAGTTTTTTTTAAGTGGAGTCAATTGGCCACCCGCACAAACAAAATAAATTACTGCTAATAAACTGAGTACTGTTATTTATATAATAACAAAAATATTTTTTTAAAAATAATAAGCATATATTCGTATTATAGACTATAGTGTTCAACATCTAATTGCAAACTTTTCACTGAAATTTTAAGTGTTGGATAATTTTAACACGATATAAAAATTCGATACAAACACACAAAATTAATACTCCTCGACAACAGTTTTCACGAGTTTTCGAGCATCAAATGAACTCCATATAGAATGAAATTTTAACAGACCATACTATATATGTATAGTAGTAGGATCTAAGACCGTATAAAATGTTCGTCAAACGAACGCATGCACACAGCTGTACATAGCCACGAACATGGCAGTCTGACTATTTTTTTCGACTTTTAACAAGAAGACAAAAAAACATGCATCGTAGAATGCAAGCACACATAAGCATCAAGTATCATTCAAATTTCAAACCAATGAGAGGAAGAGGTTAACCGCAAGTAGCTATGAAGCAGAAATCGAGCCATAGGACTCAACTTCTACACTTAGCCGAGAAGAGTTGTGCTGCAAAAAAATCGTGTGGTTCAAGGACATGAACACTTCGATTACCAACTAAGCATAAATGGTTCAAGATCAACTGGAATGAAGAAGATGAGCTCTGGTTTTCCAAAAGAAGTTGGTGAAGAAAAAATATGAGAGAGGAGAAGGAGAATGAGTGTTATAAGGGTTGGGCACATTGCTTTAAAATTCGCAGTTTAATGAAAAACAAGCATTTGAAAAGCCACAAGTTATACAAATGCTCACGTTGGGGTCTTTGGAGGGTCGGTGCGGATTGGTCCCAATGAGTTAGGGCACGGGACTGGTGGCTCGTGAAAGCTAAAGTATAGGGTTAAAATTACCAAGAGCAGGCTTGGTTCAAAACACGGAATAAGCAACAAATGATTCGAAGTCTAGATTTTTATGTGTGTCAATTAAGTATGAGGAATATGTTAATTCAATGTTAATAATGAATGAATGGTTCACATTGAATTTAATATATAATTAAATAGATAAAATTATTAGGTTTAACTAACTGGTCCTATGGTCTAGTGGTTAGGACATTGGACTCTGAATCCAGTAACCCGAGTTCAAATCTCGGTAGGACCTTTTTTCATTCATAATTTTTTGTTTTTATTAGAAATAGGAATGCTCGGAATACAGCCCACTCTTTCAGTCCACAAAATTCTTGACACTTGAAAATTAATAGGAATGCTCGGAATACAATTTCCATTTTTTGTTCAAAATAATTATAAAAAGATATAGTTTTCATAAAAATCTCCATAAATATATAAGTATATTAATTATGACACTTGAAATTGCAAAAAAGCACAAGTAATTCACATAGCTCACAAAATTTAAATATTTGAACTGAACACACCATTGAAATTAATAAAAATAATATATTATCACTCAATAAATCACATATTCTCACTCACAAAAATGCCCCAATTAAATTCTCACACTAATAAATAAATAAAAACACCAAAATCCAAAATTGGTTCGAAAACTCACTAAACCACACAGAAATTAAAATGCACACCAAATAGCACAATTTATTACCTAAAAACGTCACAAAGATTAATTTCATTAGTTAAGGTCGCTCCGATCCGGCATAATAACATTATGCATATTTCACTACTAGCGTGTTCACTCTAGGAGATTTCCATTTCTAACATTTGGAATAATTAAATCTTATAAGAATTGAGCCATAATTAGCCACATATATAATTATTTTCCCCATTGTTTAGTATCCTAGAATTGGCCCAAATGTTACCCAAAATAAAGACTTTGATCTAATTGATTTATGGATTGACAAATTTATCCCTCCAATGAAAAGGTGGAAAAATGAGGTAAATGTGTAAAACCAAATCCATTTCTTGGTGCACTTTTCAATGCACAAACAAATCTTACCTATGAGAAAAGATTTCAATTCTTCCCCAATTGGCATGAATAGTGCGGACCCCACCTAAATTGTAAGGCCGCCAACAATTAAATAGTGGAAGGTGAACAACCATTAATCCCCCAATTATACCAAGAATTGCTCAATTCTTACACAGTGAACACGCATAGAGTTAGTATAACTGAGATTCGGCAAAGCAAAATTTGCATTAATTAATTACTATATCCCTTCAAAATCCAACGGCATTTCTCATTTAATCCAATTACCCAAATACAAAAAAAAAAAAGCAAAATGCGGATGCATCACTATAAATGAATGCGAAGAAAGTACTAATGAATACGAATACGAATACAATGGCCTCACTCTCACCAACCATTTTGGCATCGGCAGTGGTTAAATTCCAAGAAAGGATGTCATGGCAAAATTTATCCGCCATTTGTACCCTGAAAAAAAAAGTTTCCAGACATAGGAAAGACGCGAGAAGCTGTCGCGTGTTTTAAAAGTATAGACGCATTAGCCTAATGCGTGTTTAAATAAAACACGCATATTCCTCTCGCGTGTATTAAAGGAGAGACGCGTCTTCCTCTCGTGTGTTTAAATAAAACACGCATATTCCTCTCGCGTGTATTAAAGGAGAGACGCGCCTTCCTCTCGCGTGTTTAAAGCAAAGACGCGACACGCTCTCGCGTGTCTCCCTTGCTTCACAAAATCCGCCCAGAAGGCAGAACATACCACAAAACGCGAAGCAGGAGCGAAAAACAGTGAAAATCGGCGAAATTCTTCCGAAAATCAGCGAAATTCGAAGCCTAATCCGATATTTAGCTCTCCTATTCCAATTTGAAGTGTTGTTAGGTAACTTTCAACCCTTACTTTCAATTTTTATTGGTATATTTTAGGTGGGTATAATAGTTAGGGTTCATGGGGTAGAAAGTATTTTGTTGAATTTGGTTGAATTTGGTGATGAATTATTCAATTTGGTTGATTTTATCTTGAAATTGGTTGTATTTGATGTTGAATTATTCAATTTGGTTGATGTTTTGTTGAAGTGTTGAATACGGTCGAATAAGGTGTTACTTTGTTGAATTTGATGTTATTTTGTTGAATTTGGTGTTAAGTTGGTGAATGTGATTGATATTTTGTTGAATTATTGAATTTGGTTTTGAATTATTGAATTTGGTTGAATTATTGTTGAATTATTGAACATGGTCGAATAAGGTGTTACTTTGTTGAATTTGGTGTTATTTTGTTGAATTTGGTGTTAATTTGGTGAATGTGATTGATATTTTGTTGAATTATTGAATTTGGTTTTGAATTATTGAATTTGGTTGAATTATTGTTGAATTATTGAACATGGTCGAATAAGGTGTTACTTTGTTGAATTTGGTGTTATTTTGTTGAATTTGGTGTTAATTTGGTGAATGTGATTGATATTTTGTTGAATTATTGAATTTTGTTTTGAATTATTGAATTTGGTTGTATTATTGTTGAATTATTGAACATGGTTGAATATGGTGTTAATTTGTTAAATTTGATGTTGATTTGTTGAACATGGTTGATATTTTGGTTTTGAATTATTGAATTTGGTTGAATAATAAATGATTTTGCACGAGGGGATCATAAGCAACACCCAAACCTGGGAGCTGAATAATTTTTCCATCCCAATATAAACTCACAAACACCATTAAACCTACAAAATAAGTACGACATAACATCATATACTATAAATTCAACATACTTAAATAAATATTGAACAAAATTAAAACCGAAAATTCAATACCAAGTTCAATGCCATAAACCCTAAATCTATACCTAACTAATATATATAGCAATGATAATTGAAATTAATAGTCAAAAATTACCTAACACCACTTAAATTAGGAATTAGAGCATCAAAATATCGGATTCACTTCGATTTTCGCCAGCTAGAGACGTTGGCCGTCGCTGAGAGGGAGAGAATGAGCGAGGTGGAAGTGAGGTCGAAAGTGAGGTTTCTGCCTTCTGGACCGACTTTGTAATTCAAGGGAAACACGCGAGAGCGTGTCGCGTGTTTGCTTAAAGACGCGAGAGCGTGTCGCGTGTTACATATACACGCGAGAGCCTGATGCGTGTTTAATTAAACACGCGAGAGCTTCAAGCGTGTTTTGTTAAAACACGCGACAGCTTGTCGCGTCTTTCCCCTCTCTGGAAACTTTTTTTTTTTCGGGGTACAAATGACGGATAAAAATCGCCATGAGGCTGTTTCTTGGAATTTCGTCCATCGGCAGTCTCGGTCTCAGTCTCCGCCGTCTCTTTACAAGAGATATGTGATCAAACCCGAAACTCGCTACGCTCTCTTGAACGGCCAGGCGCTCGACAATCTCCGACAGCTCGACGAATCCGTGCTCGTCGCAACCACAAACAGCGCTTCGAAAACGACCGCCAAAATCCAATCGCTTCTTCCCGGAACCTCCCATCCCAATCTGAAGGTGGTTTACAGCCTCTGCTCGAACTACTACCGCGCGGCGCTCTCCCCGGCCAAGGAGAAGATCGGATCGGGCGATTTCGGGAGCGTCAGGTCGGCGGCGGATACCGCTTTAAGAGACGGTAAGGAATGCTGGATTGCGTTTTCGATGGCGCCGACGAGCCCTATCGCCATCGTAAGGGAGAACGAGGAGTTTATGAATTACTGCAGTGTTTTTCTCGCTATTTTTCATAAGCTCTACACCATTGAATATTTTCTCGATTACGAGATGCTTTCTCAATTATATTTAATAATATCAAATTTCAATATTTGGATGAGTAATAGTTATTGGTAAGATAAAAGGGAAAGAGAAAGAGAAAGGGAAAAAGATAGGAAAATCATTTTTATGTATTATTAGTGGATTATGTAAATTTTTTTTTACTAAAATGGCTATATCCTATAGAAGTGTTTGTCAAATTAAAAAGGTGATGTTTGGGAAATCCACTTTATTGTGAGGCCGTTTAAAGGATTGTGTACTTTTTTGACAAATTGTATCCCATATAAGAAATGATATTTGAGTATGACAAAGTTTCTCAATTAAATTACGAGAAAAGATATGTGAAGGCACTTATGCTTAGGACTGCGGAAAAATGCATACGGTGATTTTCGGTACGGTATGATATTTTATCCAAAGATTCGGTAAGGTAACAACATGAATTTTCATATACTGCGGTATACCGCTTCATACCAAAATTCGGTATATATCGTAAATTAAGGTATATACCGTAAAATATAAATATAATTATGAATTTATTGTGAAATATAAATATAATTATGAATAAAATATATTTAATTATAAAATGTAAATAATATTCTAAAAACTCAAATTATCTATTTTCATTGATGTTGAAAGTAAGGTATACCGCAAAATTACGGTATACCGAAAATGAGGTACGGCATCGGTATGGAAATTGGTCATACCGAAAATAAGGGTATATCAAAAATTTTGGTAAGGTATGATTTTTTCGTATACCGAATTTACGGTAAGGTATACGGTATGGTGATTTCGGTAAGGTATACCGTACCTACCCACCCCTTATGTATTTTATTTCATTCGGTTTTTGTATAAATTTTTTGTTTTATTTTATAATTTTTTTTATTAGGTCATTGTATTAATTTTTTCTTTTATATATTTTAAAATTAATTCAGTTATAAAATTGACTCAAAGATCATTGGAAAAAACATAAATTTATAAATTGATAACGGAAAATATCAATAAAAATTTCATTTTTTAATAATTCTTGAGTCGATATTGCAACTGAATAGATTATAAAAAAATCTTAGAAAAAAAGAAAAATAAATAAATTTAAGTAACACAAAAAAGTCGATTAAATTTTGAAATACATTAATAAGATTCAACAAAAATTAAAAATAAAAGTATAAAAACTTCTTATATAAAAATGCATTAGTATAAGGAGATAATGACACACAAAAAAATTGTAAAAATATCAAATGAAACAAATACAAGGACCTAATGAATATTGCAAATAATGTACATAGGAAATAACCATACACATGCAATTATTGTTTGGGATGATTGTTTTTGAAGTTCGTGTACGTTTTGATGCTTTTGCTAACCCATATTTCGGTGCCGGCATCGCCAGTAGAAACTGCAGCATTTGTGGTTGAGGTCGTGCGAGATATATGGTTATTGAGAGAGAACCAATTAAAAGATGAGCGATAAAAATCAAAGATACATAACAGTTACTATCAGTAAAAAAACGTCGACACCAAATCATATTTACACTACCTATCCATAATCGTTATCAATGATTCGAAATATTGCACTCGTATTTTTATATTCTTTCAATGATTTTTCAACATCTCTACAAAATCATATGGGATTAATTACGCGATTATGCCAAGCCAAATCTTGACACATTAATAAAAAGAGTGAACTACCTCAAAAGTGCCTAACGTTTCCAGTTGTGTCACTGCAGGCCCCTAACAAAAAAAATATATCGTCAGACAACTCTAACCTTAAACATAATCACATATCGTGTTTTTTGTGACTATATTGCCTTTTAGCCCTAAAAGGGCATCTTGGTCAGTTCAGGGAACATGATTGACAGCGGCCTGCCTGCTGCATGCTGCCACTTTTACTGTGCCTGACACAAGTGATTGTTGGGTTGGCCGGCGATTGGACATATTGTGCAGCCATTTCGTATTCTTCAAGTAAAAACTTGGGGCGAGTATTTTAAACCATTTCAAATTATTCACACAATTTGACTCTACACTTCCCTCCACACCACTTCACTCCCACACCCCTACTCAGTAACCTCCCTTCGTCATTGATAGCCAAAATTACCATTTTCCTCTTTAAATACACATTTTGCTCCAATTCTCATTTGTTCAAATTGATCATTATAAAATCTAATATGTTTCTCATTTTCGTGAATCCCAAAATTTTAAAAAGTAGCTTTCCAAATTTGTTTGATCCTCCACTGGTCAAATTCTGCATTTTTGTTCTTTTAAAAATACGAAATCATTCGCTTTTTCAAATTTTTTATGTTTTTCAATCATCCAAATTTCTCCTGACCAAGTTTTAGTGATCATTGGTGTTTTGTGTATTTTTATTTTATTTATAAATGTTTTGTGTTGTGGTAGTTTCAATTTTATATAATCAATGGTTTAGCCGTATTATTTTTTCATTTGGCACAATTAAAATATAGTACTCCGTATTTCTATATATTATTATTATTTAAAACACTTTATTTAAATATATAATAAAAAATTGTGTACTAACTAAAAAAGCCAACAATATCCACCAAAAAATTGTTGAATTTATGCTAAACATTTCCATACGAAAAATGCTAAAAAAGCCCACAATATCGTGAGAAATTTCAAATATGACATAACATTACAGAGGGTAGGTCTGCAAGGCAGTGGAGGTCTGCAGTGTGTACATGTTTTTGGTAAGTTGACTAAAATGCCCCTGAAGGCATTTGGGTATTTTGGTCCGAAAAATGGCTACAAATATACGATATGTGATTATGTTTAAGGTTAGGGTTGTCTGACGATATTTTTTTTGTTAGGGGCCTGCAGTGACACAAATGAAAACGTTAGGGACTTTTGAGGTAGTTCACTGTAATAAAAACAACAACAATTAATATATATAGATGAGAATTGAGAAGAACCAAACGAATGATTGCAACAATGGCCTCTCTTTCTTCTCTCCTTGTGTTGTTGTTGGCCACATCAGCCTACGCCTGCCCTCTAAACAAGATATGCAACGACTCCAAAAACCCTGATTTCTGCTACACTCTCTTAAAAGGTCACGCAAATGAGAACGTGCAACAAATTGATCAGTTCGTGATCGATGAAACATTCAATGTAGCTTCATCAACGAGCTCCCAAATCCAATCCCTTCTCTCCCAAACCTCTGACCCGAAGCTGAAGGAAGTTTACGGCTTGTGCTCGAAGTACTACGGCGCCGCGCTCGCGTCCCTCTCCGCGGCTAAGGACAGGCTGAGGTCGCGCTATTTTCGTTATGTCAGGTCTGCGGCCAGTGCTGTTTCGGGCGACGCTGCTGCCGGTCGGGAGGCCTTTGCGTTGGCGCCGTCGCGGCCGATCCCTGTTGTAGGGTTCAACGCTCAGTTTGAGGATCTTGCCAATGTTTTTGTTGCAGTTTCTGCGGTTTTTTTTTGTAGCAGTTTCTGCGGTTTTCTTTTCATGTCATTCAATTATTATAAAGAAATCTACAAAGTGGTTGTACTTAGAGGTTGGGAAAAAATACTGAAATACAACACTTACCGTACCGAAGATATCAGTTTGGCGTTATACCGCAATTTTCTGTATGTTATCATACTGTACTGAAAGGTTTCGGTAGTATACCGCATATACTGAAATATTTTCAGAAAAAGATTTAATTATTGAAGTACTTTTATTGATTTCAATGTTATGCAAAAGATTTGATTGTGTTGGAGTTTTATTGTCTTGGACGTTATTTAAATAGTTAAATTGTTATTTAAAATATTTTGGATAAAAAACTGATTTTTTCATGATAACCCATGTATCATTCCATATTTTGGTGTACCGCAAAAGTACGGTATACTGAAATATTGTATGGTATACCGCAATAACAGTACGAAAATGGTATTGAAAATTTGGTATAGTATCGGTATAATATTTTGTCATACCACAGTTTTCGATAAGGTATGCGGTATGGGGTTTTCGGTACCGACCCACCCCTAGTTGTACTTGTAGGTATGCATACTTGGATTTGTGAAATGCAAACCAAATTGAGTCATACACTGAACTTATCCCTCTTTTATAATCAGAATAGGCTAGCTAGTTGATAACAAAAGAATCATGAACTTTAATTTCATAATAATAGCATTATTTTCTATTGAGTAAAGGTCCATTTTGGTTCTAAACATACGGCCGAAATACGAATTTGGTCCAAAACATTCACTTTTTGAAAAACAAGTCCATAACATATGAAATTCGTGTCGTTTACTTCCATTTTTTACAGTGCCGTCAATTTTTAACGGTCAGCCATCGATTAGCACAATTTTGACCCGATTAAGCTTAATCTTGGATTATTAGGCATCTAATTATTTTGCTAATTAAATGGATTTAAATTCTTTTTCAATTCCTTTAGCATTTTTAATCGTCTCCCAACTCTCCAACTATCTCCTCTCTTCTCGCCGTTCTGCACAGAAAAACCCTAGCTACGAATCCGACCAAGAAAGTGAAGGGCGGTCAGAGCCCGAAAATCAAGGTGAAAGTGAAAGGCGGTCGGAGCCCGATCCTGTCGGACACCATTCTCCTCCTCCGAAGCAAATGGAACAAGGTCCGTCGGCGAACCCTAATGCCGACGCAGAAATCGAGCTTTCTCCAATTCTAGAAGTCGAGCCCGACGACGAAGTACTCCCTGAGAAAGAAGACAACACAAGGAGGATGACGACAAACCCTAGTTCTTCCGACTGTGGAGCTCCACCGTTCAATTTTCCAGAAATCAACGATGATTTTGAGAGGAGGACTAAGCTCCGACACGACCTTCCGGTTCCGCCGCCTCAGAGACCGAAAGGGAATGGGGTGTGTTGGTTGGTGGTGGGGAACAGGAGGTTTGGTTGTAGGGAACCAGACGACAAGACCTTTTGCTATATTTGTAAATGTTTAGGACTAAGCTGGTTCATTTGGTAAATATATTGGACCTGTGTGGTAATTAGAAAATAATTAGATGCCTAATAATCCAAGATTATGTTTAATCGGGTCAAAATTGTGCTAATCGATAGTTAACCGTTAAAAATTGAGGGCACCGTAAAAAATGGACGTAAACGACACGAATTTCATATGTTATGGACCCGTTTTTCAAAAAGTGAATGTTTTGGACCAAATTCATATTTTGGTCATATGGTTAGGACCAAAATTGACCTTTACTCTTTTCTATTTAAATATTATAATTTCAATGTACACAACTGAGATTTTTGGTATATAATGACAATATACAAGGATCATTTTGTGTTGTTAGTTGTCACTACCAGTAAATAAAAATATTCACAACTCTGGATTGTAAAACACTTATTTCATTTGTTAAACCCTGCAAAATATTTTAGGGTTTTAAAGTAGAGGGAACGTCTTTTTAGGTCCACAAACTTTATCAAAGTATCGTTTTAGGTTCGTAAACTTTGAGGCCACCCGCAACGTGTCACGCGGGTGGCCCGTAATCCGTCACTAAGGGACGAGACCGCGACGTGACGCGTTGCAGCGCCCCGTCTCGTCCCCAGCCAGCCACAAGTTCCATCCCACCGTGACGGATGGCGAGGCGTCTCGCCACGCGCCAGGGCGACGTGGTGCGCTCCGGCGGGATGCGTGACTCCCGTATTTTAACTCTGGCGGTGGCGGGTTCGACATCAACGCGTTCGGCGACTGGGGAGGCATGTACAATGTCCTGGGTGGTGGATCCGGTTCATCGACGCTGGGCACCCAGGGTTCGTCGACGCCGGGGGGTACCAACCACCCCATTTTGATGTGGATGCATACGCCCGTCCCTCCGCCCCGAGGTATTCACAGGGATTATCCCAGATTAGGGAGGATTATTCCGTTGAACCCACTTCGTAAGAAGGCCGAGGCGGAGGAGGAAGCCGAGGCGGTGGAGGAGTCCGAGGCGGTGGAAGCTCCAGGGCGGAGGCGGAGGCGGACGAGGAGGGGGATGATCTAGGCCGGTATCCTTACAGCCCCAAAGAAACGCTGGCGGTGTACAACGCCTGGATCAGCGTCTCGTACGATCCCATCGTCGGGAATCGACAACCCCGGAAGTGCTTCTGGGAAAAGGTCACCGAGGCCTACCACGAGATTAAGCCGAAGGGGTCCCGCCGCCGCACATATAAGATGCTCCGCACTCACTTTGACCGAGTCGATTGAGAGGTCAAAAAATTCTGCGCCATCTACAAGAGTGAAGCGACTCATTACCAAAGCGGAGCCACAGGAGCCGACATTCTGAGGCCGGCTTTGCGAGTCTACTACGACGACACTGCCAAACAATTCAAATATATCGATGTTTGGGAGGTCGTCAAAGACGAGGAAAGGTGGGCCGGCGGTGTCCGGTCCAGCTCGGGCTCAACCTCAAAGCGCACGAAGCACACGACGGGTGGCCAATACCCGTCTAGTGAGGGCGGTTCGGGCAGCACCGCGCAAGAGTTTGCCTTGCAGGAGGTTGAGGGCACGACAGACGATGCCGGGGGGTCCTCCCGTGGGCGCCGTCAGCCGCAAGGGAGAAATGCGGCGAGGGCGGCTAGAGGGAGGAGGGGCCGAGCCGAATCAAGCCAGGTGGGCTCGGGCTCGCGGGTACCCTCGAACTCCCTAATGTCCACGTACATGACCGCCACAATGGCGGACACTTCGCGCATGACGCCTCCCCAATACCAAGCCTATCTTGCCGGAATTGAGTTTATGGCAAGACAACTCGGTATTCCACCTCCAGGTGGCTTCAGTGCATCTCCACCGCCTTCGGGGGATGATTCGCCGGCGGAGTAGTTTTTTTTATTTTCTATAAAATTGTATTTTAAATTATGTAATTTTTATTTTTTTAGAATTTTAATTATGTGTTTTTTTTGTTTTTTGAATTCTAAGTTGTATTTTTATTTTATGTTGTAATTTTATTTTATTTTATTTTTAATGAAGTGTGTTTTTATTAATTGAATTTGTTGGAAATAAAAATAAAAATGAAATTGAATGAATAGTAATTTAAGGGACGGTTAAGGGACGGATAAGAGATGGAGGGTTGCAGGTAGGCATGCACAAACCGACCCGGCTCGGCGGTTAACCGCCGGTTCGGGCCCGCCGGTTCATGAACCGGAACCGGGCCCGGAACCGGCGGGTTGAACCGGCAGAAGGGTTGAAGGGTCGGAAGGGCCGGTTCAGGTTCGGCAATATATTGAACCTGAACCGGCGGTTCGGCGGTTCGAACCGCCGGTTCAAAGGGTTAAATAGTGTTTCGTAGGTTAGGGGTTCGTAGGGTTCGCGTAGGGGTTTAGTATAGCCGTTGGAACCGGCGGTTCGCGGGGTAAACCGCCGGTTTGAGGGGTAAACCGCCGGTTTGTCGGGGTAAACCGCCGGTTCGGGAGCCGGTTTCTGACGGTTCCGGCAACTTTTCAGAGGCTAGGCCGTAGGGTCAGTGTGTAGGCCTGCAAAACCGGTCAGAAACCGCCAGTTTTCGGTCAGAAACCGGCGGTTTTCTGACGGAAACCGTGGACAACCCGCCGGTTTAGGGTTGAACCGCCGTATGTTTTTGTATATGCAAAAACAATTACATAATTGTATTTGTATATACTCTAGTCGATGAAGTATATTTCTCTATACGGCTAAATGAGGGAAACTTTTGACAATTCTACTATATTTGTTGATTGTTAGACGAAACTCAACATTTAAAGTTGAATTGCTAAAGGTGTCTTTAATTTAGTTATGTAGAAAGATCTTCTTCGCCGGTTAAGAGTATATATATAATACACTTATACGTTTAAGAACTTCAACATCGTTTCTTGTCATTTGTAATTAGTTCTTCACTAGTAGTCTCATTTGTATTTAAATTTTGTTTAAGACTTCAAGACCGCCATATGTTTTCAATTTGTAATTGTTGTAACTTGTAACGTGTAATTTGTAATCATGCAATTTCAATAAAATTGCAACTTTATTCGTATTTTTTTCAATTTTATTTACTCACATTTCATAAAAAAACAAACTTGAAAAGTGTAATGTAAGTTGATTAAAATTGAAAAGTTGAAAAATGCAAAAAAAAAAAAAAAAAATCGTCGAACCGGCGAACCGGCCCGGAACCGGCGGTTCAAGCCGAAAACCGGCGGTTTTGAACCACCCCGTAACCCGCCGGTTTTTTGAACCGGAACCGGAACCGCCGGGAGCTAGGCGGGCCGGTTCAGGTTCATACATTCCCCGACCCTTGAACCGCCGGTTCATGACCCTGAACCGGCGGTTTTCGACCCTTGTGCATGCCTAGTTGCAGGTTCCGTCCCTTAGTTAAGAGATGGAGTAAAAAAGTACAGTGGAGCCCATGAATATTAATTTAAGGAACGGTTAAGGGACGAATAAGTGACAGCGTTGCGGATGGCCTGAAAATATCATTTTAAAGTTAATATCATTTGAGGTATTTTGAACTTTTTCCGGACGAAAGTGCCCTTAAGGCCTTCAAAGGGCAATTTGGACAATTCTTTCGCCACTCATCTTGCGTCAAACACCTAGAGTCCAACAATTGTTTGTACTACTATTTAATTTAATTACCATCCAAATTGTATTTAAATATAATTAAAATTTTTCGTAAAAAATAGTACTATGTGTTAATTTTTCAATTATTAGATGACCAATTATATAGGGATGGTGAATTGAAACTTGATATTTTATTTTATTTTTTTCAATCTAAACTGCATTTTAAGAACTTACTATAGGTGATTTGTGAATTATATTTAGTTTATTTGTCTTGAAATTAGATAACTATTAATTTGAATGGTCATTCGGAGTATTATTTATATGAATTTCAGAATGGAGATCAATTACCATCCAAATTGAATTTAATTATAAAAATATGCCGTTAAAAAATGTTGGACTATAGGCTTCTAGCGCAAGATGAGTGGCGAAAGAATTGTCCAAATTGCCCTTTGAAGACCTTAAGAGCATTTTCATTCAAAAAAAGTTCAAAATACCTCAAATGATATTAACTTATAATTGATAGTCCTAAAATGATATTTTTAAAGTTCACAAATCTAATACTTTGGCGTGAACCAACAAAAATGTTCCCTCAAGTAAAACACATTGCCCCGATTCTTCACCTCCGAAGCAAGTTGATTAGCAATGGCATCTTCAATTTGCAAGCACGCAGCCATCGCACCATCTCCGGCCACCTTCCGCTCCTCCAAAATCCCCATCGTCCCTGTCTACCTCACCCGAAATGGTTACTGCCGCCCATCCACCGCCTGCTGCTCCCTCCGCCGCCCTCACTACATCCCCAACCACATCCCCGACCCTAACTACGTCCGCATCTTCGACACCACCCTCCGCGACGGCGAGCAGTCCCCCGGCGCCACCATGACCACCAAGGAGAAGCTCGACATCGCGCTCCAGCTCGCCCGCCTCGGCGTCGACATCATCGAGGCCGGATTCCCCGCCTCCTCCGACGCCGACTTCGAAGCCGTCCATTTGACCGCCCGCGAGTTCTCCAGCGCCGATTCCCGCCCTGTTCCGGTGATATGCGGCCTCGCGAGGTGTAATAAGAGGGATATCGAGCGGTCAGTGGCGGACACAGTAAGAGGTGGGGAAGGGCTTAAGCCCCTCCCAAGAATTCCATTTTCTTGGTTTTTCTACTTTAAATTTTTTTAAAAAATTCTGAAAATCATCTTTAGCCCTTACTAAAATATTGTTTTAGACGACTAAATGAACAGATGTTGAAAGGTAAGGAGGGGCTGAACGAAATTTAAAAAATCAAAAATTACAGAGGTGAAAATGTAGCAACAATGCTTGCCGTGTGGTTGAGGAAGGAGAAGACAGGTTTAAAATAAATATTAATAATATTATATTACTCCTATTACTAAAGAGCCTTTAAAATGTGTAAATGTTGACAGCTGGTCACTTAAGCTGGTCACTTAAATGCTCTCATTTCGATACATTTTGATTTTGTTTAAAATAAAGTACTGCTTTACCGTGTAAATTGTATTTAGTAATTGTGGATTGACCACAAAATTTTAAAATGAATATCAACCAATAGAAATCTAATTATAGGAAGTCACGACAAAAATCATCATTTACAAAAATTAATTTTAATATTCTTTTTTAATTTAAAAGTATTGGACTAGTTTTATATAAAATGTTTATGTATGCGTTATGTGTATAAGTGTTGTGTTTGCCATTTTTCATAATATGATATAGTATTATTATATATATGGGTTAGTGATTAATTGAGAACTAAATTAAAATTAGAACTTGATAACTTATCAGTTTCTCGATAATAATTCGTTGATTCATGAATATCAGTTGAATTTTATAATATTGAAAAATAACAATTAATATATATTATAATCAGCTAACTGAGAAGTTCTTAAATTTCATTTTAGTTTAGTTATCAATTGATCACAATTATATATATACGGGTTTCGGTTCGGTTTTTTGCCAAAACCGAACCGAACCTGAAAAACCGAAAACCGAAAACCGAACTTAAAAAACTGAAAAACCCGAACAAAACCGAAAAACCCGAAAAAATCGAAAAACCTGAAAAAAATAAATATAATATAAATATATATTTATATATGTGTATTTTATTTTATTTTATATATACTAATAAAATATTTATATATAATATAAAATTAATAATACATATAATATATATTATATAGTAGAATATATTAAAAGAATATATATTATATATAATATAATATATTAAATTAATAGAATATATATATAATTCGGTTTTTCGGTTTTTCGGTTTTTTTCTTCGCCCGAACAGAATCGAACCGAAAAACCAAAAAAACCGAACCGAATTTCAAAATTTCGGTTTGGTTCGGTTCAGAAATTCGGTTTCCGGTTTTTTTGCTCACCCCTAATATACACTTTCTTGTCTTATAAAAATAGAGATTTTAGAAATATCATTTATTAAGAAAAAGGAAGAAAAAAATAAATTAATATTAGTAGATAATGGGACCCACATCATTAACAGTATAATGTGTGGTAAAAAATCTCTAAAAATAGAATTGAACTGCATTTTACGTACGAATCAGAAAAAAAGAGAGACTATTTTATGAGGGCAAAGTCACTAGTAATATAGTAGAGCCCCTGCCAATAAAATTTCATGCGTTCGCCACTGCGAGCGGTCCTGGGAGGCCGTGAAGCATGCCAGCAAGCCTCGGATCCACACATCCATCGCCACAAGTCAGATTCATATGGATTTCAAGCTAAAGATGACGCCCGATCAAGTGGTTCACAAGGCCGCCACTATGGTTGCTTATGCTCGGAGTTTGGATTGTCGAGATGTTGAGTTTAGCCCCGGAGATGCGGGAAGGTCACGCCTTCTCCATTTCATTTATCTCCTTCTATAATTAATCAATTACTATTTGATAATGAATCAAATGAAATTGAAAAAAAATAGGGAGAAGTTTCAAATTAATACCGCAATTCAAGCTCAAATCAAACTTTTCTGAAGATCTAAAACAACAAGAGCAGCAATCAAAGGATTCAAACTGCTACCACAACCAATAGCAGGCATTTGATGAACTCGTTTAGTGTATTTGATGTTTTTTTGGGTTTTTTCTTTTTTTATTCTAGACTACAATTATAATTCCTTAAGTGTACTGGACTTTTTTTATTCCGCCTCTGAGAGAGACGCATGACCCTCATGCATCTCCTTTTAATGAAACGCATGACAGAGATGCGTCTTTCATAGAGACGCATGAGGGACATGCGTCTCTCATTTTTTTCGATTTTTTTGAACGACGGATACATACACTACAACTATAAGCCATTGAGTAATGATTGCTATTTGGAGAGAGAAATTGTATGAATACTGTGACACTCAAGGTCTACAAGTATAGTCACGTCGAAGGGGGGCAGGTTTTGCAGAAATTGGGAAAAAGTGGAAGAGTGAGAAAATTTTTAATGTGAGAGCAGTGAAATTTACTACTCCTATGATTTCTTAGGATATGTTACACAGGATGTGTTTCTTTAAAATTACTTATCTTGTGTTTAAAATATCAAATAAAGATGTATTAGAATTTGAACTTATTAATCAATTTAATTTAAATAACTAATTGTCGCAATAACTAAATTATCTAATTGGCATAGTAACTGAAATAAAATGTTTTAATTAACTTTTTAATTAAATATAATATTAGTATGGTGTTAATAATAATATAATTAATAAATTTAAAACTACAATAATCATTATTATGAATAAAATGCACATATCTTAATCATAACTTTATATAATTAATATTATGAACCCTAAAGATAATTTTACATGTAAGGCATGACATAAAATATTAGTACTGCTATGAGATTACAACTGGTCAAATAAATTTCTCAATAGAAAATGTAATTAATTGGTCATATTATATAGAGTGAACTGCACAAAAGGGCCATAACTTTTCGCGTTGTAACAGCAGAGGCCCCTAACATTTAAAAATCCCACCATAGGGATCTAACAAAATATACAATCACAATCGTGTTTTTTCGGACCATAACACCCTCAGGGCTTGGAAGGGCAAAATCACCCTTTTGTATGGCCGCCACTGCAGTAGCTGCTGCATGTACTGTGGATGATGTGACAGGAACATCAATTAGTTTATTTGGTAGCAACGGCTAATACCTTTTTCCTTACTGTCACATTCTTTTCATACCTTCTTTCCTTACTGTCATATTCTTTTCATACCTTTTTCCTTACTGTCACATTCTCTCTCTCTCTAAATTTGAATATGTGTTGCAAGCTGTAAATGAATGTAGAGCCCCTTTATTTTGTATTGTTCCTCACTGCAACAACCTTCTCCTACTTCTTCAATCTCAAAATTTAATTTTTTAAATAATTAATTATTGATGTTCAGCAGCAGCATTTCTGTTTCCTTATAACCTCCATTCAAATTCCCCCATGGATTAACACTAATTTTTACATCTCAATCTCTCTTTCTAACTGAGTCGCATTGTAGCTCAAAACCCACTCCCAAGATTCAATTTTGTTCCACATTGCTCCACAGCAGAAATCCAATTCGATAGCAATGGCGCCGTGGTGGGGGAAGGAATCCCACATAGGCACACCGGTGGTGGTGAAGATGGAGAACCCCAACAACTGGTCAATGGTGGAGATAGAATCCCCTTTCGACGAGGAATTCCTGAACGACGCCGTCTCTGATTAATGATGTTAAAAGTGACTTTTTATTGCCTAACTCTGATTAATATAATGATTAGGTTAAGATTGGTGGGTGGAATTATATTACAATCCCCAATTTCTTAAAAGTTATCACTTATATTGACAATTTGGGAGAGAGAATATATTATACTACTATCAAACAAACTTTTATTTGAAGAAAAGTCACCAATCTAATAAAAGTCAGAGAGAGAATGTGCATTGGAAGAAAAGATACCCCATTGACAGAATAGAATGACAGCGTACACAGCAGACAACATAGAGTGTCAGAAATGGTAGGTAAAGAGACTAAACTGCCCTTCGGCCCATTTGGACATTTTCGTCCGGAAAATGGCAAAATATGCAAGGTTTGTGATTGTATATTTTGTTAGATCCCTGTGGTGGGATTTTTAAATGTTAGGGGTGTCTGATGTTACACAGCGAAAAGTTAGGGCCCTTTTATGCAGTTCACTCTATTATATATAAGGTAATAGTAGGCTAATAGCATTATTATTCATGCTTTATTCATGAATTTATGCTTACGGTCAGAATGGAGTAATGCATGGATCAGCACACTCCCGACAGCATCAGGGTCGTCATCAGTATTCATACAATTTCTCTCTCCAAATAGCAATCATTACTGGCTTATAATTGTAGTGTATGTATTTAGAGACGCATAAGCCTCATGCGTCTCTCCCTTCGTCTAATAAAATTAATAATTAATAATAAAATTAAAAACAAAGACACCTCATGATGGAGATGCGTTTCTCCCAAAGCCGGAATAAAAAAAAGTCCAGTACACTTAAGGAATGTTAATTGTAGTCTAGAATAAAAAAAGAAAAAACTCGGTTTTTTCCCCTAATTTGAATTTGAGGTTCATAAATTGGTAGTTGGGGTGGAGTATGAAGTCTGGTATAGATTTTGAGGCCTAATGCAACCTCTCTAATTTGTGAATTCATCTTTCTTTTTGTTTGGTTTCTTACAGATCAGATAGAGAATTCCTTTACCGAATTCTGGGAGAGGTTATTAAGGCCGGGGAAACAACTTTTAACATCCCTGATACAGTAGGCTACACTTTGCCCTCTGAATTTGGGAGCTAATTGCAGACATAAAAGCAAACACACCTGGAATTGAAAATGTCATTATCTCAACACACTGTCAGAATGACCTTGGACTTTCTACTGCTAATACTATAGCGGTATGCATTTCTCGCGCTTGGAGTGCTTAACGACTAAATTCAGGTTAGATATTGACACTGGCGCTTATCTGAATCCCAACTTCAGGGGGCATATTCAGGTGCAACGCAAGTAGAGGTTACCATCAATGGGATTGGTGAAAGAGCTGGTAATGCATCACTAGAGGAGGTGTGTTCTCCTTCTCTTTTAATGGGATTGGGCCCTTAATGGTTTCTTCTGATTTGGCACATCATAATTTGTGTTTTATTCCTATATCTCTTGGCATCAAATAACAGGTATCTTTCTGTCGAGCACCCAGTTGGCTCAGGGACTATCTAGGTCCTTATCATCCTCTAATTGAGAGTGCGTTTCTCTTTCTGATCCACTGCAGGTTGTAATGGCCATAAAATGCCGTGGGGAGCAATGGTCTTTACTCAACATATTATCATGGCGAGCAAGATGGTACACTATCCTCTGCATCATTATGCTTGTTGACATTTTCTTGAGATATAAAGTTATAAACTCACATTCCTACAGGTATACATGTTCTCACATTGTTGAACACTGTGTTTCAGGTAGAAGAATATAGTGGGCTACGTATCCAGCCGCACAAAGCAAATGTTGGAGCTAATGCTTTTGCTCATGAAAATGGAATTCATCAGGTTGGTGTTTGATGGTTCTCTTTATGCAAGAGTCTTCTGCATTTACATCGAATTATACCTTGGTTGGTTGATTGATTTTGATCTACCTTTTTTCATTTATTGCAAACATCGAATTTGTAAATCTATGTCTTACCATGATAAAAAACAAACACTGTCTTACCTCTTGTTTTGCAGGTGGTGACTTTCCAATAAGTTCCTATAGAGAATAGTATGAAAAATAATTTAAAGAAATGGAATTGATTAACATTTTCTATCTTGAAAAGTTATTCTCTAGTTTATGGACCTTCATCAGTTCATCTTATAATTAGTGAACTTGCCTGTTGAAGTTTTTAACGAATATCTTAACCATCGAATTTGAATGTGTAAAAACAAACGAATGATTATAAATGTTCGATGCTGTTTGGATCTCATAATTTTCCTTGTTTAACTTGAGTTGGACCTTTTAACTTGTAACAAAAATTTCTTGTTTATACATTTTATCTGAGCTTTTTCTGCAGGATGGAATGCTGAAACATAAAAACACATGAAATTATATCTCCTGAGGATATAGGACTTCTTCGTTCTAATGAATCTGGTATTGTGCTTGGAAAACTCAGGTATGCTGGACGTAACTGCTGTTGCATGCCTTACTACTCTCTTGCCCCTATTTCTGCAATCTTCATTGTTGTCCTATAATTGCAGTTTTCAAGTCCTATGATACTTATCTTCCTTTAAATTGTTAATAAGATACATTAACTAAAATGCCATTATTCTGTGCCCTTGTCAGTTTGTATTAGTGCTGTAACTAACACTAGATTGTCACTCAGGTTAAAGTTTCATGTGCAAACCCATGTGCGGCAACACTGAGAATTTGGCATCCTTATTACATATTATAGTGAAAGTAGGAAATGAACAAAATACAGAGCTGCTATCTTCACTGTGTTGTCTTTGCAGTTTCTTGCTACTAAATAATCACGAGAAACAAACAAAAGTAAATTTCATATGCGGTATGTAATCACAGTTTGACCTGAAAAGTGTTGGCTGCATACCAAGTTGATCAAGCTGTTGGTCAAGCCGCTGCATGCCAAGTTGATTAAGCTGGAAGAGATAACAAATTTGGTCAAGCCGCTGCATGCCAAGTTGATCAAGCTGTCGGTCAAGCCGCTGCATGCCAAGTTGATCAAACTGCTGCTTGCAATGATGAGATTACGCGTGATAAACAAGTCATCAACTCCAGACAAGCCAAGGCGGCAGAAAAGATAAAAGAGACGACAAAGGCTGCTGCACCAAAAGAACCAATCCGAGAGCTCACACGAGCTACAGCTGTGATTGAGCCAAACATGCCAGCTAAGGTGGAGGACCACCGTTGTACTTGGAGAGACGTGTTGCTCAATGGAATGAAGAAGAGAGAGATTTTGCAGAGTTTGTTAAAGTAGACTAGTACAATGTTCAGAGTTTGTAAACGTAGATTAGTACAATGTTAGGACAGGTGAAGAATATATGTATTATAACTTGTTACATTCGGGGCAATGAAAAATGCTGATTTGAGAGCTCTCTCCAAACATAACTCTAGCATGTGTATCTTCATAGCTTCCGCAACTTCTTTTCATGGTATCAGAGTAGGATCTCTCTGATTCGCTACTCAAAATGGCAGAAGCCAATGAAACTATTCTAATGGCAACACTGCCACCAATCTACTCTCAACTACCTCCAATCTCAGTGAAGTTAACTGATGGTAACTTCCTCATGTGGCAGCAACAAGTTGATGTTGCTGTGTATGGCTACGGCCTTGAAGGCTTTATCACAGGGGACACCGATCCCCCTCCACAACTGATTCCAGATCAAGATGGAGAGTCCATGGTTTCAAATCCAGCTTACATAAGTTGGCAGAGACAAGATAGGAGAGTAGCTGGATGACTCTCGTCTTCATTATCAGAGAATGCTCTAACCTTGGTTGTAGGGATCAGATCTGCTAGAGACATGGTGTGCACTGGAGACTAACTTTGCAAGCCGCTCCACAGCTAAGGTGATGCAATATCGCCAGCAAATGCAAAATTTGAAGAAAGATGGAATGTCTATGACAGATTATCTGGGTAAGATGAGAACATATTTGACTTGCTGAGCAAGTACTCCACATTCTTGGAGGACTAGGGCAGGACTATGATCCAGTAGTATGTGTAGTAACTTCAATGTCAGATCGTTGGAGTCTTGGAGATGTTAGTGCTTTCTTGTTCGGTTTTGAGTCAAGAATGGAATCAACTAGAGCCAATTCCATCAGCTCGGATGGATCTCAGCCATCATTGAATCTTGTCCATCAGCAGTCTGGGCAGAAGAGGGAGTCTCAGAATTTCAACATGTTTCAAGCAACGAATGGAAGAGGTTTTGGAGGAAGATTTCAGAGAGGGGGAAGAGGTGGTAGAGTATTTGGCCGAGGAAACAACAAGATTGTTTGCCAGCTGTGTGAGAAGCCTGGCCATTCTGCAGCAAAATGTTGGCATAGATTCGAGCAAAACTTCACACCACCTCAAGTCCAGTTCAGAGGAAGTACTCCACAGCAACATAATCAAGGATTCTTTAATCCTTCAGCTCATCTTCCTTAAGCATCCTTCTCTGTTGGAACTCCATCAGAGTTTAGCTATGGATCAAATGCATCTTCAAGCTGGTATCCAGACTCAGGAGCAACACACCATGTGTCCAATGACTTGACCAATCTCAACATAAACACTGAATACACTGGAGGTAAGAATCTCTTGCTTGGAAATGGATCTGCTGTTAATATTGCAATTATTGGAGAAAGTGCATTTAAATCTCACTCAGCTAAATTCTCTAGAAAGCTTCATCTTAAAAATCTTTTGCATGTGCCTAACATCACTAAAAATCTTTTGAGTGTCTCCAAATTTGCTCAAGACAACTCTGTCTTCTTTGAATTTCATCCAAATTTCATTCCCTGAGCTTGAGCAACTCACATTCTAGCAGTAGTTCCAACCAAGTTTTTAGTTCTGTTTTGTCTTTGTGGCATAGTAGACTAGGGCACCCTACTCTAGATGTTGTTAAACTTGCTCTCAACAGTTGTAATATTCCCTATAATTCAATGGAAACTGCTTCTCTTTGCTATTCTTGTTGTGTGTCTAAAGCTCATAGATTACCATATTCACATTCTGTCTCTCAACACAGTGCACCACTGGAACTTGTTCATAGTGATCTTTGGGGGTCTTCTCCAGTTAAATCTAAAAATGGATACTCTTATTATCTCTCATTTGTTTACCATTTTTCTAGATTTACCTGGATTTACTTACTCAAGAATAAAAGTGATCTCACTGCTGTTTTTAAGCAGTTCAAGGTTATGAGTGAAAACCTGCTAGGATCAAGAATTAAGATTCTTCAATCAGATTGGGGAGGTGAATATCAGGGATTAGTTCCTTTTCTAAAGGAGAGTGTGATAGTGCATCGAGTCTCCTGTCCATACACCCTACAACAAAATGGTTTGGCTGAGAGAAAACACAGACACATTGTAGAAACTCTAGCTTTGTTAGCTCAATCCTTCCTCCCTCAGAGGTTCTGGGATGATTCCTTTGTCACAACCTTATATCTTATCAATCTTATGCCATCTAAAATTATCAACAACATTTCTCCACATGAGGCTCTCTTTCTCTCCAAACCTGATTACTCAGCTCTCGGAATCTTTGGCGGTCTGTGCTTTCCTCTTACTACGCCTTATAACAATCATAAACTCCAATTTAGATCTGCTAGGGGCATTTTTCTGGGATATAGTACCTCTCACAAAGGATACAAAGTTCTTCTGCTTGAAGGGAAAGTCATAGTGACTAGAGATGTCATTTTTGATGAAACTGTTTTTCCATTCCAAAATTCTTCATCTCCTTCTGCTACTGCTGCTCCATCACCACCATCATGTGATCATTCTTCATCATCATGTGTTCACTCTTCCTTGCTTCCTATTCTTGCACCTACTGTCTCACTTCATAGGGAAAATGCTGCACCAGATCACTCATCTGGTACAGAGTCAGCGAACAGTCGTTCACCACAGCCACCACCTGATGTTCAATCATTTGATCCATCACCTCATCATTCTCCAGTTGTTCCAGCAACCACTTAAGCAACTCATTCAATGACAACCAGGTCAAAATCTGGAATTTTTAAGCCTAAAGTCTTCACTCTTTCTGTGTCATCTCATCTGCCTAAATCTGCTCTAGATGCCTTACTTGTTCCTTGTTGGAAATCTGCTATGTTGAGTGAATTTAATGCACTTCTTAACAATAAAACATGGGTATTAACAACACTTCCTCCAGGCAAGAATCTTATAGGGTGCACTTGGGTTTTCAAGATTAAACTTCACTTGTCTGGTGTCATTGCTAGATATAAAGCTAGATTGGTTGCTCAAGGCTTCTCTCAACAGCCTGGGTTTGATTTTAATGAGACTTTCAGCTCAGTTGTGAAGCCCACTACAATCAGAATCATCCTCAGTCTTGCTGTGTCTCTTGGCTGGGCAGTAAGTCACCTTGATGTGAATAATGTCTTTCTTAATGGTGAGCTTAAGGAGGACATATACATGAAGCAACCAATTGGTTTTGAACAAGGGGGTCCTCACTTGGTGTGCAAACTCAACAAAGCAATCTATGGACTAAAACAAGCTTCTAGAGCATGGTTCTTCACAGTTCATTCTGTCCTGATCAAGCTTGGCTTCTCCCAATCCAAATCTGATGCTTCCATGTTCATTAGACAGAGATGTGGGGAGGTTATCTACTTTGCTTATCTATGTAGATGACATGCTCATCACAGGGACTTCTCAAGACTCCATTCAGAAGGTGATATCTCAGCTCAACTCTTGCTTTTCATTAAAAGATCTTGGGGAGGTCAGCTTGTTCTTGGGAGTTGAAGTTGTCAAGATTACTGATGGAGGTCTACATCTTTGCCAATCCAACTACATCAAAGATATTTTAAAGAAAGCTAACATGACAGGAGCTAAAGGCTGTCCAACTCCAATGATTTCCAACTCAGAATTGAGCAAAAACTCTGGAGAACCAGTTTCTGATGCAAAACTCTACAGAAGCATTGTAGGAGCTCTGCAATATGCTTTTGCTTTTATTACCAGACCAAACATCAATTTTGCTGTCAACAAATTGAGTCAGTACATGGCTGAACCATTAGACACACATTGGAGGACTGTGAAGAGGATCTTAAGATATCTTTCAGGGACTTTAGATTATGGAATTCAAATTAGAAAGTCTACTGGCGAGGTTTGTGCATTCTCTGACTCAGATTGGGCAGCAGATCTAGATGATAGGAGATCCACCACAGGAGTGTGTGCCTATCATGGAAGGAACCTTGTCTCATGGTGTGTTAAAAAGCAAACTGTGGTTGCTAGATCCAGCACAAAAGCTGAGTATAGGAGCCTTAGCTTAAACAGCTGCTGAAGTGAGTTGGTTGTCTTCTATGCTTGGTGAATTGAAGATTAAGAAGAAAGGGAGTCCAGTGATTTGGGTGGACAACTTGAGTGCAATTGCATTGGCTTCTAACCCTGTCTTACATGCAAGAACTAAGCACATTGATATAGATATCCACTTTGTTCGAGATAAGGTTCTGAGCAAGGAGATTGAGCTGAGGCATGTTCCAACGGTGGATCAAATAGCAGATATATTCACTAAACTCTTAGTCATCAACCCTTCGTGAAGCTGAGAGAAAGGTTGGGAATAATATCTCTAGCCTCACTCGGTTTGAGGGGGCGTGTTGGAAGAGATAACAAAGTTGGTCAAGCCGCTGCATACCAAGTTGATCAAGCCGTTGGTCAAGCCGCTGCATGCCAAGTTGATCAAGCTGTCGGTCAAGCCGCTGCATGGCGAGTTGATCAAGCTGCTGCTTGCAATGTTGAGATTACGCGTGATAAACAAGTCATCAACTCCAGACAAGCCAAGGCGACAGAAAAGATAAAAGAGACGACAAAGGCTGCTGCACTAAAAGAACCAATCCGAGAGCTCACACGAGCTACAGCTGTAATTGAGCCAAGCATGCCAGTTAAGGTGGAGGACCACCGTTGTACTTGGAGAGACGTGTTGCTCAATGGAATGAAGAAGAGTGAGACTTTGTAGAGTTTGTTAAAGTAGACTAGTACACTGTTCAGAGTTTGTTAAAGTAGATTAATACAATGTCCTAGAGTCAAGAATATATGTATTGTAACTTGTTACATTCGGGGCAATGAAAAATGCTGATTTGAGAGCTCTCTCCAAACATAACACTAGCATGTGTATCTTCATAGCTTCCGCAGCTTCTTTTCAAAAAGACACAACAATTATACCGTACAAGTCATTGTCATCTATTTGACCTGAATCCACCAGGTCAAGTGGTCACAGTTTCAATAGGGTGACTTCTGATAAACCAGTGACATCAAAGCTAATAGGCATATGTGTCTCATGAGCTCTAGAAACACGTTGTCAAGTCAATCTTTGTTAGTTACTTTCTAGATTGTTGTTTTCATGATGGTCATCAGCACATGTTATGGAATATCAGTATTTATTGTACTGTTCTATTCATTCATTTTTCCGCATTGTTTTCAGTGGACGCCATGCTTTGAAAGCCAAAATGCTGGAGGTAAATTGCAATGTTAAGCTTATCTTTCAACTATTAAAGTAGGCTGCAATTGTTCCACCTATGCATCAATGTTTACTGCAAATGAATCTGCAGCTTGGGTATGATATTGATGGAAAGGAACTTGATGATCTATTTTCATGCTTCAAAGCCGTAGCTGGAAATAAAAAGGTACTGGTTGAAATCTACCAAGACAGATGTAGAAGAATGGAAGAATGTGTTGCATATTATGACTCCTTTTAATACTGCATATAATATTATAATCCAACCATCTCGTTCCCTCTCCTGCCCTGGTTGTAACTGATGTACTGCTCAGCCAACTATGCATGCACATATGCTAAACCTTATAATATTGCACCACTATGTCACGTATGTTTATATTCTGTTGATGTTCCATAATATAAGCGATGATGATCTAGTAGCCCTAGTTTCGGATGATGTTTTCCAGCCACAAACTGTTTGGAAACTTGAAGATGTACATGCATGTCTATAACTTTCTTAGTAGTGGTTAATCAATAGATATAGTTGTGGTACATTAAGATCATTAAATTATTATACTTTTACCTTGTCTCGACAGGTTACATGTGGATCTCTTGGCCTTTCAACCGCAACAGTCAAACTCATTCATGCAAATGGTGATGAGCGTATTTCTTGTTCGGTTGGGACTGGGCCTGTTGATGCAGCATACAAGGCAGTAGACCTTGTTGTTAAGGTAGAAACTTCAAAACATTTAAGCTGGTCTACACTGTTTTGCCGCCTTTTTAATTTGATCCAGTGACATCAAAATTAGTTGATTTGAGTTTCATAGTTTGTTTTTCTTGTAACTATCACTTTTTAGGCTGTGAATTAAGGATCTCAAATACTCTTGATTAATGAGCAAGATCTTGTGAGGATTTATAGGCAGGTTGAAATTACTTGTCATCATTGGCTATTGGTCCCATAACACAACCCCTGCACCTTGATGTTCGGACATCAAGATTCTCTTATTAGTTCTCTATTCGTGTAAATTTTATCCATATGAAACTAGTTTCGCTTGCTTGCAGGTTCCTGTAACACTTCTTGAGTATTCCATGAGTGGTGTTACTGAAGGCATTGATGCTATAGCCACAACACGGGTTCTAATTCGTGGCGAAGATAGTGTAACAGCTACTCATGCTTATACCGGAGAATCTGTCAACCGCGCATTTAGGTGCTGATACACTTTGCATCTTTCAAATTCTTTCTAAAGGATGGTAAAACAGAAAATGATTGATTCTTGTCATTTTGAACACTTTCTTCTTCTAAATAACTAGTGGGACTGGAGCATCCATGGACATCGTCATCTCAAGTGTTCGAGCCTACTTCAAGAACCGCCTAAAAACTGAAGACCCCAACAAAAGCAAGGTAATGCATACATTATAAGTGAAGAATCAAGTTACTTGTCGATATTCAGTAGATCTTGTTTGGATTTTCTATGTTTGTAGTGGGAAGAAGAGGGGGGTGAAACGCCTTTGTTATTAGAACTAAGAAACCTATAAATAATGAAATGATTGTAACTTGTATTCTCCACTTGATTTTTTTTTGTTTCCTTTACTTTTACTTTTGTTAAAAATTTATATAAAAAATTAATTTAAAATCACAAATAATGATCTTTGGAATCCAAGAATAAATGTGTAAATATATCATATTGCAAAAAATAGTAAAATTCAATTTTAAAGCTCTCCTCTTTATTTTAAAAAAATCTCTTCTTTAGTTCATTTACTTTTTATTTACATTGAATTTTATTGTAGAGATATTTGAATGCAATCGAAGAATAAGAAGTACTAATTCTTCACCTAGTTAGATACGTAAATATATCATATAATATCATTATAGTATTTTGATATTTTTAGAAATATATAATCTATTTATCATAATTTTTGCCAGGAGAAAATAGATAATTATGTATAATTGCTTGTCAAGGAAGTATGATACCTTGTAAACTATTAATTGTCATACTTTGACTCGACATGAGTGTTAAAAATATGATGCAAAGTGAGTTTGAAAAAATTAGTGGAATGTGAATCATATTTATGAAAAAATTAGTGGAATGTGAATAGTACTTGCAAAGTGAGTTTGAAAAAATTATTTTTATACTCCCTCCGGCTTATAATTGACGTCATACTTGGATGATGAGACGATATTTTAGGTGATGTTTTGTGTTTAAGTGAAGAGAAAATATATTTTTATATATTGATGTAAGATAGAAATTTTTTTAAAATGTGACATTTTTAATGGGACAAACTAAAAAGGAAATTGTGACATATAATTAGGGATGTCAGCGTAGCCTGTAACCCATGGGCTGGCCCGAATAGCCGCTAAATTTATAGGGTTAGAGTCGGAAATTCCCAGCCCGATAAAATTAAAACCCGATAAGCCCGCACCTGATTAAACCACAACCCGTTAGGGTCAGACCCGAAAATTCGATGGGCTAGCCCGAAAACCCGATAAAATTTCTATTATTCTATTTTTTACTCTCAATTCGACACTTCATTGACTAATTTTATGATATAGATAACTAAAAGAATAACTTTCAATTTTAAATTAAATATACAAATTATATATTGAATTTTTATTA